>NW_011494921.1:5784724-5818487 GCF_000754665.1 Bison bison bison | reverse complement strand
CTCTCCGTCTCACCCAAGTTCACCACCGCAATTGCCCCCTGTCGCTCTCTGTCTCCAGAGGGATGTCTCTCCCATGCCTGGGCTCTGTGCCTTTGGACGTCTCAGGCACCAACCTCCACCTGAATGTCCCAGAAGCTCTTGGAACTCAGTAAATAAACACGGGCAGCATCACGTACACGTCTCTACCTCTGCGTCCTCATCTCCAAAGCTGTTCTCTACTTAGCAAACGCCACCCTCAGGCACGTTCCCCACGTCAGAAACCAGGAGTCATCCTGAGCTTCTCCATCCCTTGCTTCCTACGCCCAGGCGGTGCCGGAGCTCGGGGATGAGACTGGCTGCTGAGTCACTTTGGTCTCACTGTTATCGTTACCTGCTGGGCCACCCACATAATTCAGTCCTCACCGTCTCCTCTGTAGGTCGTTGGGAAGGCTGCTTAACTTTCCCCCCTTCCTTCCCTCTTATCCATGTCCCATTCATTTTCCGCCCCACTGTTAAAGATCTTTTAAGTATTTAGTGGGCTTCCCTGGTGGCTCAGTGGTAGAGAATCTGCCTGTCAATGCAGGAGCTGCTGGTTCCATCTCTGGATCAGGAACATCCCCCTGGAGAAGGAAATGGCAATCCACTCCAGTATTCTTGCCTGGAAAAATCCCGTGGACAGAGGAGCCTAGCGGGCTACACGTCCCTGCCCTCTTTAAACTCCACCAGAGCTTTCCAACACTTCTAGAAGGTCAAACACCTGGCCTGGTTTATAGGGACTGTGATACTCAGGCTCTTGATCAGGGTTCCCTGGTAGCTCAGCTGGTAAAGAATCCGCCTGCAATGCAGGAGACCCTGGTTCAATTCCTGGTTGGGAAGATCTACTGGAGAAGGAAGAGGCGACCCACTCCAGTATGCTTGGACTTCCCTGGTGGCTCAGCTGGTAGAGTCCACTTGCAATGTGAGAGACCTGGGTTCGATCCCTGGGTTGAGAAGATCCCCTGGAGAAGGGAAAGGCTGCCCACTCCAGTATTCTGGCCTGGAGAATTCCATGGACTGTATAGTCCATGGGGTCGCAAAGGGTCGGACATGACTGAGTGACTTTCACTTTCACTGGTCACCTCTGTGGCCCCCAAAACTGTCCTGCCACATGACTGTCATATCCTGTATAGACTGATGTTCCCTCCATGGCCCGTTAAAGGAACGCCCTCAACCACACCACAACAGTCCTGCTGCTGCTGCTGCTGCTGCTAAGTCACTTCAGTCGTGTCTGACTCTGTGCGACCCCATAGATGGCATCTCACCAGGCTCCCCCGTCCCTGGGATTCTCCAGGCAAGAACACTGGAGTGGGTTGCCATTTCCTTCTCCAACACATGAAAGTGAAAAGTGAAAGTGAAGTCGCTCAGTCATGTCCAACTCTTAGTGACTCCATGGACTGCAGCCCACCAGGCTCCTCCGTCCATGGGATTTTCCAGGCAAGAGTACTGGAGTGGGGTGCCATTGCCTTCTCTGACAACAGTCCTACTCTGCTTTAAGTCTCAACATCTGAGCAGCTGCCATCATCCTGCTGATCCTCATCTCTGCCACTAGGCAGAGTGGCAGTCTCCTTGCCCTGGACTCCCATAAATGCCCCTCAATATGCCAACACTTAGCATAACAGCTGACGTTTAGGAAGCGCTTGCTGTGCTTGGGCTGGATCTAGCCCAGAGCCCACCCTTTGATCCCCGGCTTCACGCTGCCTCTCCTCCAAGCTGTCTTTGCTTGAAGATCCGTCCTCCGTACTTAAGTGTGAGTTTCCTCCAGGGTCTGGATTTGCTTTGTTCACTATTTTTTTTTTTTTTCTTAACCCCAGTGCCTGGCATATCACAGGGGTCAGCAATTTGTAGAAAGAAAGTAGTTCTGGATCTGTCTACTCCAGAGTATATTCGATTTCTCAGATTGTGCCTTTTATCATCTAAAATGTGAGGGAAAAGTGTATATCTGGCATCTTCATGGCTAAGCAAGAGAAAGCATTCTTATCCCAGTATTTATCTTTTATCTATAATATTTACCTATGAGCTATTGAAAATGATTTTCCAAAATGTGTCATGAAGGCAGAAGGGCAGGACAGAAATTATGTCCTCCTGGAAAAATGTCCCTTTTTCTCCCAGGTATCAGGCCCCTTTTTAAAATTAGCTTCTGAATATGAACAACCCAGCTCTTTAAACTTTAATGTCCCAGCCATTTTAATTGTTTCTTTCAGAGTACAAAAGAGCAGCTGGGCCACATCGGCACTAATCACTTGCCAACTTTCCTTTTTACAAAAAAAAAAAAAAAACAGCTAAGCTCTTTCTGAGATTTAAAATCATTCCATCTGAGACCCCTGCTTGGCACCTACGTTTGCACTCACATAAAAGGAGCCTAATTTCTGCTTTTAAGAAATGTGTCGTGAAAGCAATTTTCAGTTTTGTTCTTTTCTTTGAAAAGTATAATGATAAAGTGTACAAATTTTAAAGTTTTTCTCTCCTTTTCCTTGGCCAGTATCCCTCTGCCCTTCTCTCCTTGGATTGTCCTGAGATAGTGTTGCCAAATAAAATACAGGAGACTCAGTAGATTTGAATTTCAGATAAACAACAGATACCGTCTTACTATACAACTGTCCAATGCAATATTTGAGATATATTTATATGAAAAATGTATTTGTTGTATATTTGAAATTCAAATTTATTGGTGCCCTGTGCTTTTATTTGCTAAGCCTGACAGTCCTAACCTGGGAGCTTCCTATTTCTACTAAATGGAAAACACTACGAAGAACAATATTCTGAAAACAAACAAGTAAATAAATAACCCTAACAGCATGTCTCGGGATATCTCATCTCATATACATCCCAGCATACTCTCGGGTCCCTGATAAATAATTTCTTTCTTGCGATCCAGAAGGATAAGTGGATGTAATTTCTGGACCCCTAAACAACCCCTGTCAATGATCTACAAGCACTTACTTGAAAATGAGGATGTTTTTAGGGAACTCGTGACCCAAAGGGGAAGGTGGTGCTGTCCCTATTAGGGGTCGCATTCTAGGTTTTATGAAGCAAGAAAGAAAACGCTTTATTTTAGGGTGGCCCCATGAGGAGTGACGATGATTTCCGAGAAGGAACAGAGAAAGCAGCCAGAAAGGAGAGCGAGGTGCATCCCTTTGTAAACGGCAGGAGGCTCCCCCCACCGCCCCGCCCCTCCCCCTCTCGGATCCAGGGCAGGGGTGGGTCTGGGGGGTCTGGGCGGGGTCTCCGACAGTCACAGGCACGCCCCCTGGGGCACTGTTTGGCCCTGGGTCTGAAATTGATTCTTTCTGGGTTTCAGGGCAGAGGCAGCAGCTCCTGCTGTCACTTCCAAGACTTTTATAGACTCTGACAGCGGCAGAGGCACCCTGTCTTTTGTCTTTTGTATTCTGTTTGTGTTCAGCCTCTAATCCACGTGGGGCCTAACATGCAGGGGCCTGAAGGGGAGGGTCTGCTCCAGGGGCTGCGGGTTGGGAGGACCGTCCTGGGAGGAAGTGGGGCGGTCCCCATGCCCCCAGGCCATCCTTTTAGATTTACACACTCACGCTGGGATCTCCTTGGGGAAAAGGCTTTGCTGGGCCCGTCACCTGGAATGAGCCAGGATGTGCAGGGCATCCTGAGGTGGGAGATGCAGGGAATTCCAGATGAGGGTGCTGCTCCCCAAGGCACTTCCAGCCTGCGTGGGGACACGAGTACTAAAACAGGTAAGTGCAGAATGACGTGGAGGTGGTAGTGCCTGTAGCTTCGTAGCAGCGAGCAGTTCCGGGGCCTGAAATGGTGCAGCGGCCTTTAGAGGAAAGACGCAGCAGTAAACCTTTGAAAGAAAGCTGGGAGCCAGACCAGACGATAAGACGCCCTGGTGGGCAAGGGAGGGAAAGGACCAGAGGTGGGGGGCGGGTGTGGAGGGGATGGCCAGGAGCAGCTGGGGACGGGGAGCGTGTGTTTAGAGTCTTCCGCTCCGATTTGGTTTTTTCCGTTTTTAATTTTAATTTTTACTTTTGTGTTGGCTGCACTGAGTCTTCACTGCTGCACACGGGGCCTCTTCACTGCAGCACGTGGCCGTCTCGTAGCCGTGGCTCCTCTTGTTGCGGAGCAACGGCTCTAACGTGGGCGGGTTTCAGTAGTTGCAACACGTGGGCCCGGTTGCCCCGGGGCATGTCGGATCTTCCTGGACCAGGGATCAAACTCACGTCCCCTGCATCGGCAGGCAGATTCTTAACCTCTGGACCACCAGGGAAATCCTTCCACTCCAGTTTAAATGGCCCCCGATGCAGGAAACCTGGGTGCAAGTGTGGTTGAGAGCGTCTCAAACTCGAGCGAACGTCGGCATCACCTGGACGGCAGGGGCTGTTGAAACAGACGTGAGTGGGCCCACCCCCAGAGTTTCTGACGCAGGGGCTCTGGGCGGGGCCTGAGCATCTGCATTTCTGACAAGTCCCCAGGGCTGCTGGTCTGCGGAGCTTACTGTGAGTTCCGCTGGTCCTGCCCAGGCGGAACAGAACTGCTTCCCTTCCTAGTTCACTGTGTCTCCACTTCATGAAAGTGGCTATTCTGTAAACAGTCAGTCATAAAAGGTGATGCCGGCAAGGAGTGGGGTTGCTGAGGCATATGGGAGGAAGTCCAAAAGGGAGGGGTGTACGCACACACGTGACTGGTTCACTTCGCTGTGCAGCAGAAACTAACACAACACGGTAAAGCGACTATACTCCAATAAAGCGCTTCCCTTGTGGCTCAGATCGTGAAGAATCTGTCTTCAATGTAGGAGACCCAGGGTTCGATCCTTGATTGGGAAGATCCCCTGGAGAACGGAATGGCAACCTGTTCCAATATTCTTGCTTGGAGACTCCCATGGACAGAGAAACCTGGTGAGCATATGGTCCATTGAGACACAAAGAGCTGGATGCAACTAAGAAAACATGCACACATACTCCAATAAAAAGCAAATTTTTAAAAGGTGATACTGGTATCTGTCTATATATTTTTTTTAATTAAGATTGGCAGGAGGGGTGGAGGAGGAAGAAATTTTTCCCTAGTTTCTTTTTTCCGTCTACTCAATCTTTGGAACTTCAGTTTTCATTTTTTGGGTGCTATTCCCAGCCCCACACCAATTCACCCGTCATTCCAATTTACAGATCATTACAAATAGCTAGCAGGTCTAAAGTATTCACCCTGGTCTTTCCTCATCTTTGTCCTTGCGGTGAAGTTGCCACTGGCAGTTGGGGATGCCAGATTCAGGCAGTGTTCTTATGAAGCCTGAGGGTTAAACACACTCTTGCTGCCCTCCACCATTTAGAGCACTAAAATCACCACATTCCAGACAGAAAGAGCAAGAAAGTGGTTAAGGAGGTTGGGCATTTTAGACCTGTCATCAGTTGTCACAATGTAACAGGCAAGCTCTGTGACAGAAAAGGAAACCCATCCAATGAAGTTTTTTTTGTTTTTGTTTTTTAATATTTATTGATTTGGCTGTGCTGAGTACTAGTTGTGGCATGTGGGATTTAGTTCCCTGACCAGGCATTGAACCCAGGCCCTCTGCCCTGGGAGCACAGAGCCTTAGCCAGTGGACTGGACCACCAGGGAAGTTCCATCCAGCAGGGATCTTAACAGATAGACAGTGGTCCAGCTCTAAGCCATGGGAGGAGCTTGCGCCATTGACTGGTGAGCACACAGTGGAGAGGGGGCTTCACTGATATTTCCGTTGCCTGTTTCTTGCTGCTTCTGCTAACGTGTTTGCTTTTTTTCCCCCCCCATCTGTCCTGGTTGTTAAAACTATCACGTCAACTGAGTACCCTGAAAACCATGAAAAGGAGTCATGAGTGGGGGAAGATGCCAAATGGTCACATCTACCTTGTTCTGGACAACAGGAAGAAGGAGGGATTTCCTCGCCTCCCAAAACTGAACTTTCAAGGTGGAGCATCCTTACATGGTCTGGAAACTGCCTGCTGGGATCGCAGATGGTGCCGGCTGCTCTGCAGTCAGGAAAAAGAGACAAGTGAGGAAAGCGGCGTTCTGGAAGAAGCAGCAGAACTAGAGGAGAGAAGGATCCCTGAGAGGCGGCAGGAGGGCCGTCAGACAAGGCAGCCCAGGCCACTTGGAAGGATTGGCAACCTGTGGAGTCCAGACCTGGGGTCAATGAACCCATTCTCTGTACAATCAGGCTGTTCACAGCCCTCCCCTGGGAAGACAGGTCAGCTGATCCCAGGCCCTTGACTCCAGCTGCTGGTGGGGAGAATCCCCTCCCATGAAGAGGTCCAGTGCAGCTAGCTCTCCTCACCCCCAGCTTCCCCCAAGATCTTTCCCTTCCTCGACCCCTCCTCTGCCTTGTTCTTCCCTTGCCCTTGAAGCCCAAAGGCAAGCAGCCTCCTGTCTTCCAGCAGAATTAGTAGCAGGGCTACAAGGGGGTTGATGAGCGCCCTATTTGCTTTAGGACAAAAACTGACTGTTTCCGGGTCTGCTACTGCAGAATCCCTGTTTGTATTCCCTTCACGGGTTGGAGATGAAGCAGACTGAATGCAAATGACCAGCGGCATTGCCTTTCTCCAAGTGGGAAGGGCCTTGTGTGGGAGCTTGGAGACCTGAGCTTGGTCCAGACAGCCACACACCCCCTACGTGACCTCAGGCCGCCCCTGTGGCCTCCCGGGCCCAGTTCCCTGACATGCCCACCTGTGACTCCACCGCAAACGTGGAAACTCTGTCAGGAAGGCCGCTTCTGAAAGCCTCCTGTGTGATCTGGAACGTGGAGGTCAGGCTCTGACTCGGGAGCACAGGTTGATTTTTCAAGTCGGTTCATTGTGTCCCAGCGCTGGAGAGATGAGATCACTGAAACCAGTGGTTAGTTTTGAACAGCTGAGTTTTAAACCCAGGACTCCAGGGGGTGGGTTTGAATGGCTGGACATCCTTCTGGGGGATCTTAGGGTCAAGGCCTGGGACTGGGGGGGTGGCGGGGGGCTGGCAGGGCCAGGAAGCCCTGAGGCAGGTTGGGGAAGCCCGTGCTGAATGGTCAGTAGACTCGATGCCCCTGTCTCCCCAAGGCTCTCCCCCAGCACCCCGCATGTGAAGTACATGGTCTCCTCCACGAAATGCACTGATTCGGAAATACTTTAGGCTCCTGGTTTCTGTCAGTCAGCACACATCATTGAGTGTCTAGTCTAGACAACATATGGACAAATAATTCCAGGCAAAATTAAAAAATAGTAAAAATCGCGAATATGTTTATACAACACACACACACACCCCTATGCAGCTTATTGTGAATACGTGCGAGCACGGTCTCTTTGTCTCTCTTCAACAACTGTAAACACGTCCTGAGCACTTACAGGGTCTGGGGGGTTCAGGTTGGGAGACTGAGTTTCCAGACTCCGATCAGGAAGAGGGTCCTGGCAGACCCCTGTCTGGGCTGCGTGGAGCCGAGGGCAGTGCCCCTTGGAGACCCTCCCAGGCTTGGAGCCCCCGGCCCACTGTCAGCACGGGGCCCAGCCAGACCTTCTGGGCAGGGTCCTCTCGGCCTGCTCCCAGGCCGCCCTCCCGCTTGTCCCAGCCCTGTCTGGCTGCAGCTCGTTTCCCCAGCTCCCTGACACAGGCTAATTGCTTGTAACCAAACTTGGCCTTAGAAATGTCAGGCGTCATGGGAAGCGGGAAGGGGAGGAAGGGGATCAAAAAGAACAAGAGGAGTTGGGCAGAAGCCACCACAGAGCGGGCAGCCCCTGGGGCCCCCAGGGCTGGCTGGGTTCATTAACTGATCCGTATCCAGAAGGTCACCACCTTGCACAGAGGCTGCTCCGGCCCCGCGGTCTCCAGGTAGCAGCTGTCAGGAGAACACCTTGGAAAGGGCAGAGAAGCGTCAGCCAGCCCTCAGCCCTGCAGAGTGCCCGGGGGCCCGCCCGGGTCAGCCTGCCTCCAAATGCCAAAGTGAAAGCATTTATTAAGCCAGCTCCTTCCAGTCTGCTGGGCCCTCCGCTGACAGGAGGCCGGCTCCTTCGAAGGCCCGGCCTTGACTCTTGGGGGCCGCGGGGTCCCCTTCTTGACCTCCTCCCGCCCCACCACACCTGCTACTGCTGCTCTGGGTGGGGCGGGGCTGCAAGCTAAGAAATGGCCAGCATGGCCTTGGAGTTGGCCCTCAAGAAACCCTGTTTTCAGTGTGCTCGTGGTCTCTGGTTTTAGAACTCTTGATGTCACAGTCATTCAAAAACTGGAACAGTGAGGTATGTTTTCTGGGGCATTGCAGTTCTCTGCAGAAAGGTCTGGCCAAGGGCAGTACCCCAGGCAAAGAGAGGTGGGGCTTCCCCTGGGGGTTGCGGGGGGCTTCCCCTCGGGGGGTGCAGGCTTCCTTGGCTTTTCTGACCCTATCCCCTCCACTCCAGACCAACGCCACTCATGCACTGCATGGGTCCCCAAGTGCCCGAGTGTCAGCGGTTTCTGGTCCTTCGCATCCAAATATGAGAATTAAACACTCTTGAGATCAGCTCCTTGCCTCTCTGGTGAGGTCCCATTGCGTGTTCAGAGGCAGCCCTGAGCACACAACTAAACCCACACTGCCTGTATTGTGACGTCCCAAGCACACAGTGTGGGAGTTACAAGCCAGACTCCCTGGGTTCTGTTTCTCCACAACTTCTAGCTGTGTGACCTTGAACAAGTCACTTCACTGCTGTATATCTCAACTTCCCCACCAGCAAAACAGAGTGTAGTGTCTATGTCCATGGGGTTATTGCAAGAATTAAATGAGTTAATACAGGTCAAGCGCTGAGAAACATGCCTTGCATGTGGTAAATAGGATATAAGTTTATTGGTGTTATGTTTTTTTCATTTTCTGCTTGAAACCTTTGCAAACCTGCTTTTAAGGGTAGCTCCTCTTCCCCCAAAACCCACTGTTAGGAGAGGATTCAATGGAGCAGGGTCATCCAGCGGGGATTGACCACTTACTGCACAGGTGCAGGCACTGTGCAGACAGAGACGGGCGAGTCAGACCCCGGCGGACGCCCGTCATTTGCATCTCCCCGATGGACGTGGTCTCTCGCACTGAGGTTGTCAGCAAACCTGGGTGGAAAGCTCCGTGGCTGGCGGATGATGTCAGGGGTCACAGGGCAGGGGTGGTGAAGGGCTGCCAGGGGCTGGAGCCAAGCCCTCTTGACCACACGTGTGGTTTTTTTGGTTGTTTATCTAATAAGAGTGAAAGAGACTTAACGGGCACATCAATCGAATCCTATATATGGACCTGGTTTGGATCTTGCTTTGAACAAACCAACCGTAAAACCACACTTCTGAGACCACTGGGAAAATCTGCTGATCATGGACTGGTTGTTAGGCATGATCGTGGTATCATGGTTATGTTTCAAGAAGTCTTTCTTAACTAGAAGCATACATTTGACTGCTTACAGATGAAGTGATGCAATGTCCAGAGTTTGGTTTTTTTCCTAGCTTTGTTGATATGATTTACAAATAAAAATTAAACATTTTTAGGTTGTATGACATGATTTTTCAGCGGTGAACCATGCAGTGATTTGTGTGTTGCTGAGAAATGATTTTTGGTTGTTGTTGTTCAGTCACTAAGTTGTGTCCTGCTCTTTGTGACCCCATGGACTGTAGCCCATCAGGCTTCTCTCTCCATGGAATTTTCCAGGCAAGAATGCTGGAGTAGGTTGCCATTTCCTCCTCCAGGAATCTTCCCTACCCAGGGACTGAACCCATGACTCCTATTTGGCAGCCATCTCCTGCTTGGCAGGCAGATTCTTTGCCATTGAGTCACCTGGGCAGCCAAAATGATGTCCGCTGTCAAACTAATGAACACATCAGTTGCCTCAGCTTTTGTGAGGCGAGGTAATTAGTGAGCAGATGTGTGAGTGTAGGGTGAGAATACTTCAGATCTACCCTTTTAGCAACTCACAATGCAATATTATTAACTATAATCATCACCTTGCTGTACTTTAGATCCCCAGAATTTATTCATCTTGTAACTGGAAGTTTGATCTCCTTGCAGTCCAAGGGACTCTCAAGATTCTTCTCCCAACACCACAGTTCAAAAGCATCAATTCTTCAGCACTCAGCCTTCTTCTTTATGGTCCAACTCTTGCATCCATACATGACTACTACAGTCAATCCTAAAGGAAATCAGTCCTGAATATTCACTGGAAGGACTGATGCTGAAGCTGAAGCTCCAATACTTTGGCCAGCTGATGCAAAGAACAGACTCCTCGGAGAAGACCCTGATGCTGGGAAAGATTGTAGGTGGGAGGAGGGGACGACAGAGGATGAGATGGTTGGATGGCATCACCGACTCAATGGACATGAGTTTGAGTAAGCTCCGGGAGTTGGTGATGGACAGGGAAGCCTCCTGTACTTAGTCCATGGGGTTGCAAAGAGTTGGACAGGACTGAGCGACTGAACAGAAATGATGCCTGGAAGTTTGTCCCCTTTGGCCGACATCTCCCCATGTTCCCCACCCACCTCCTGGTAGCCACCATTATACTGTCTTTATGAGTTTGACTTTTTCAGATTCCACATATAAGTGAGACGATACAGCATTTGTCCTTCTGTACCTGCGCGCTTTAGTTAGCCTGATGTCCTCGGGGTTCATCCATATTATTGCAAATGACAGAATTTCCACTTTTATATGCTCCCAATACTATTCCATTGTATATACGCCGCCTTTTCTCTATCCAGTCGTCCTTGCACTGGAGAGACACTTAGGCTGTTTCTGTGTTTTTGTTGTTGTTCAGCCTCTAAGTCATGTCGGACTTTTTGCGACACTGTGGATGGTAGCCCGCCAGGCTCCTGTGCCCGTGGGATTTCCTAGGCAAGAATACTGGAGTGGGTTGCTGCTTCCTTTGCCATTCCACATCTTGGCTACTGTGAATAATACTTCATATGAACAGCTACAGGTGTCTCATCAGGAATGTGCTGTACAGTGTGGGAATGGAGGTAACTCTTTCAAGATTCTGACTTCATTTCTTTTGCATATATACTCAGAAGTAGGAGTCTTGGATCACGGTAGTTTTCTTTGTAATTTTTAGAAGAACCTCCATACTGTTTCCACAGTGGCTGCCCCAGTTTGCATTCCCACCAACAGTGCACGAAGGTTCCCTTATCTCCACATCCTCAACTACATTTGTCCTCTCTCGTCTTTTTGACGAAAGCTACTCTCACATTCTAACAGGTGTGAAATGGTATCTCATTATACTGTTTTTCTTTTTGTCTTCACACTGGTTTTTAATTATTTATTTTTAATTGGAGGATAACTGCTGTACAGCGTTGTGTCGGTCTCTGCTGTACAACGTGAATCAGCTATGAGCATACGTACATCCCCTCTCTTGAATCTCCCCCGCTCCCCATCCCCAGCCTCCCCTCTGGGTCGCCACAGAACACCGAGCTGAGCTCCCTGCACTGCACAGCTGCTTCCTGCTCCCTGTCTGTCTTACTCACGGTAGCGTGTGTATGTCAGTGCATACACATGCTCTCAATCTGTCCCGCCCTCTCCTTCTCCTGCTGTGTCCACAGTCCATTCTCAACGTCAGCACCTCTATTCCCGCCCTGCAAATAGATCCATCAGTACCATTTTCCTGGATCCTGTATATGTGCATTAATACACAATATTCGTTTCAATGTAGCTTTGATCTGCGTTTCTTTGATGATCAGTGATGGGCACCTTTTTGTTCACCAAGAGTCAGACACGACTGAGCAACTAACACACACCCCTTCGTTAATCTGTTGGCCATTTGTGTGTCTTCTTTGGAGAAGTGCCTATTCAGGTAGTTTGCCCATATTTCAATCAGATTATGTGTTTGCTACTGAGTTGTAGGTATTTCAGCAGGAATCTGCCATACAGTGTGGGGTGACAGGGGAAAGAATGAAGATAAAACAAGACTGACAAAACTGTATAATTGTTGAAGCTGGGTGACAGCTGCAGGGAAATTTGTTTTCGTGTGTGTTTGAGAATTTCTGGAATAAAAAGTTACAATGAAACACAGTGGACCCTATAAACAGTCAACTAATCTTTGACAAAGGAGCAAAGGCAATACAATTAAACAAACATAATGTCTTTGGCAAATGGTGCTGGATCAACTGAACATCCACACGCAAAATGAATTAATCTAGACAGACCTCCACAAAAATTAACTCAAAATGGATCAGAGACCTAAATAGAAAATGTGAAAGTGTAAAACTCCTTGAAGATAATATAAGAGAACACCTAGAGGACCTTGGGTATGATGGTGCTTTTTTAGCTATAACATCAAAGACATGATCCATGAAAGAAATAATTGATAAGGTAGACTTCATTAAAATTAAAAACCTCTGCTCTGTGAAAGACAATGTCAAGAGAATTAGAAGGCAAAGCATGGACTGGGAAAAAATATTTGTAAAAGACACATCTGATAAAGGAAGGTTATCCAAAATATACCAAGAACTTTGAAAACTTTACAATAAGAAAATAATCTGGTTTTAAAAACAGACCAAAGACCTTAATAGACACCTCAGTGAAGAAGATATACAGATGACAGGTAAGTTTTTGAAAAGATGCTCCATATCCTCTGTCAACAGGGAAGCGCAAATTAAAACAACAATGAGAAACCTCTATATACCCATTAAAAAGGACAAAATCCAGACCACTGGCAACACCAAATGCTGAAGAGAACAGGGAGCAACAGGAACTCTGCTACACTGTTGCCAGGAATGCAAAATGGTACAGCCATTTTGGAAGACTGCTGGTTTCTTACAAAGCTAAACTTCCTCTTACCATACGACCCAGCAATCATTCCCTGTAGTCTTTGCCCAGAGAAGTGGAAAACTCATGTCCATACATATATCTGTAGCCACTTTTACTATAACTGCCACAACTTGGAAGTAATCAAGATGTCCTTCAGTAGGTCAATGGATAAATACATAAAGAGCGGAACATCCAAGCAGTGGAATATCCTTCAGCCCCCACAAAAGAATCAAGTTATCAAACCCACGGAAAACAGAGGAAGCTTAAATGCTATTGCTAGGTGGAAGAAGTCAATCCGAAACAGCTGCATCCTTTGTGATTCTAACTGTACGACGTCTGGAAAGGGCAAAACAACAAAGACAGTAAAAAAGATCAGCAGTTACAAAGGGTGGACAGGAGGGGAGAGGCGCGTAAGGAGAGCAGGGGGCATTTTTAGGGGGCAGTGAAAATACTTGACCCCATAATAATGGACACCTGCCGTTATATATTAATATTCATGCAAACCTATAGAACACTCAACACCAAGAGCAATCCCTAAGGCAAACTATAGATTTGGTGACTATAATATGTTAACATAGGTTCATCCTTGGTAACAACTGTACCAATCTGGTGAGTGATGTTGGTTAACAGGGGAGGCTATTCGTGTGTTTTGGAGCGGGGGGTATGTGGGAAATCTACCTCCCTCTCAGTTTTGTTGTAAATCTAAAACTGCTCCAAAAAAGGAAAACACACACAAAGTGGCGAGGCAGCTGCTGTGCCTGGGACAAAACTGCCCACGACCTTGCTCTTCAGACCTGGGCATGGTCATCTATTTCTTATCCCAGGGGCCCCTGTCTGACCACAGGCCCTGTGTCCTTATCACGAAGTGAGCATACTCTGACAGTGAACTCAGGGGTTATACGGACGAGAATTCACGGTTTTGAAAAAGCCCTACAGGTAAAACGTGGAAACCAGGACAGTCCACTCCTGGGATTGCAGTGCACGTGCTAACCAGCTTCTTCCCACTCTGATCCAGGTGCCACCAAGGAATTGCCTTTCCCCCTCACGCATGCACAGGGAAGAGGTTTCCATGGCCTTAAAAGGCCCCGGTGTCCCTGGGCTCCTATGCTGTGCTGGTCCCAGAAGATCCTACTCATGCGAGAAAGCCAGATGGCTGTACCCTTGTCAGTGTCTCCGCCTTGTGCTTGAAGTATCCGTCCCTGAACGTCTGGGGGAATGGCTGTCACTTTCCGATTGTTTACATCCAGTTCACAGTTCTCTCTCCCAGAGAGCCCCATCACTCTCCCAAAACACCTCCGGAAAGTCATCGGAGGTTCCTTTTTTCTCCCTCGCTCCTTCGCTGAGTCCACTCCACAGCCCTGTTTTGGAGCTTGGGCAAGCGGTAGGGAGGTGACAGGGCTTTTCACCATCGTAGAAAAGCTACACAGCCTGACTGGGTTGTGGGGAAGGTGCTGGATTAGAGGTCAGGGGCCCTGGGATTCAGAGACCTCTTTTCTGTTATCTGTCAATCCTAAAGGAAATCAGTCCTGAATATTCCTTGGAAGGACTGGTGCTGAAGCTGAAACTCCAATACTTTGGCCACCTGATGTGAAGAACTGACTCATTTGAAAAGACCCCGATGCTGGGAAAGATTGAAGGCAGGAGGAGAAGGGGACCAGAGGATGAGATGGTTGGATGGCATCACCAACTCAATGGACGTGAGTTTGAGTAAGCTCCAGGAGCTTGGAGCTTACATCGCCCCTGTGGTGATGGACAGGGCGGCCTGGGGTGCTGCAGTCCACGGGGTCACAAAGAGTCGGACACGACTGAGCGACTGAACTGAACTTTCTGTCATCTGGTTTGGGTCATAAAAGGCAACTCCTTTTACCTTCTCTCATTTCACCTGTTCTCGTTTGGAGGACTGGATTGTAAGGTTGTATCCCGCTCCGAAAGTCAACTATGTCCTCCTTTCAAAGAGTGCCTGGCTCATTTCCACTTGAGGGAGAGCCCTCACGGACCCCACTCTCCACAGAGTGCCCCAGTGATGGTGGGACAGCCTCCATGCCTCCCAATGGGGACAGCGCAGGCTCAGGCAGAACGCTGCCCAGCTGCTGTGAGCTCGCACCACTGCAGTCCTTAGGGAGGAGAGCTGAGTGGTACCCAGATCAAAACCGACCTTTGAGCCCACAGTGGGAGGGGACGCGGTTTTGTCAGATTGTCCTGAGGCTGCTTGAGAGACCTTCTGGGCAATTCTCATGACTCTCCCAGGGTTCCTGCAGGTCCATGCTTGAATGTCACCTCCTTAGGGAAGACTTCTTTGATTTCACTGTTTAAATCAACCTACCGGGCTCTATGCCTTTTCCCAGCGTTTTGGTCTTCATTGAGCTTATCACTCAGTTCAATCGCTCAGTCGTGTCTGACTCTTTGAGACCTCGTGGACTGCAGCACGCCAGGCCTCCCTGTCCATCACCAACTCCTAGAGCTTACTCAAACTCATGCCCATCAAGCTTATCACGACCTGACATTATTCACGTAGTTTGTATTTTGCCCATCTCTTCCAGACTTGGATATATACCAGGTGTTCTTAAGATTTTTTTTTTAATGTCCCATGACCCCATTAGCAATCTGATGAAGCCTACAGATCCCATCTCAGAATAAAGTGTTATAAATGCATCCAATCCAATACAGTTGGACTGGTTGAATCCATAGATGGGAAAACCCGTGGATACTGAGGGTCACCTGTCTGTAGTTTTAAAAGGAAACCAACAATACTGAAATATGGCTATGGAAATACAGAAAAGCCCACACATTTATGACACTGGAATATATGTGCTTCTTAAATAGCACATAAAATAATGGTATCTAAATGGTCTGCCAAATCCCTAATTTTGAAGTAATGCTATTTCTAATAATTATCCCCAGGTATCTGCAATAGCTGTAGTGTGACATGAAAATATATATATATATTTTTTTATATTTTTTTTGGTGACAAACCGGTATTGCTAATACTGCTGTTTGTTTCCTGCATTCATAATTGAAGGAATGCTAAAGTTTAATTACTTTAGTGAAAATAAAGATACATTTTTCCCCCAAAGAAGTTCACAGATTCCTTGAGTTCTTAACTTCTGTTTAAGCTCTTCAAGCCTGCTAGCACCCTCAGACCACACCTGGCATATCACAGGCACTTGATAAATATTTCTTGAATAAACAAAAGCTTATGTTACAATCTAGTAGTTAAAGGGTTAAAAATTTTCCCTACTCTTTCACATCCATTTTAATAATACTGTGATGGCAATAGCTAGTGTTCAATGATCATCTGCTGTGTGCCAGGCATTGTTTTATAAATATTACATCATTTATTTCTTCCAACAACTCTGAGGAAGGTGTTATTAATACTCCTTTTCTGCAGTTACGGAAACTGAGCCAAACAGAGTTTAAGCAGTCTGTTCAAGGCTGCACAACTGGTGTTAGAACTCAGCTTGGTCTGATGCAAAGAGCTGACTCATTGGAAAGGACCTTGATGCTGGGAAAGATTGAGGGCAGGAGGAAAAAGTGACGGCAGAGGATGAGATGGTTAGATAGCATCATTGACTCAAAGGACATGAATTTGAGCAAATTCCGGCAGAGGATGAGATGGTTAGACAGCATCATTGACTCAAAGGACGTGAATTTGAGCAAATTCCGGCAGAGGATGAGATGGTTAGATAGCATCATTGACTCAAAGGACGTGAATTTGAGCAAATTCCAGGAGATGGTGAAGGACAGGGAAGCCTGGCGTGCTGCAGTCCATGGGGTCGCAAAGAGATGGATATGACTTACTGACTGAACAACAAGAATTCTGAGTCCAGAGCTGTGTTCTTGGACTCTCAAAGGAAGCTTGCTCAAGTGTCTTGGCCTGGGGAACTGCCGTCAGTTCCAAAGGTCCTGCCATGGTCTCCTCCTCTGGCTAAGGCTCAGACCAGCTCTCATTCACCTTCATCTTCTGAGGCACTGTGAGATCTCAGCTGCACCTCAGCTTAACAGAACCACCTCAAAGCTAAGGACCGCCATCATTAAAGTCTACAAGTAACATGCTGAAGAGGGTATGGAGAAAAGCGAACCCTCTTACACTGTTGGTGTGAATGTAAATCTCTGCGGCCACTATGAAAAACAGCATGAAGTTTCTTCAGAAGACAGCTACCGTTTGATCCAGCAAGCCCACTGTCCTGAGCATATACCTTGACAATACTAGAATTCAAAGAAATGCATGCTCCCCCGTGTTTATAGCAGCACTGTTTACAGCAGCCAAGACATGGGAACAACCTGAATGCCCACTGATGGGTGAACGGGTAGAGAAGATGGGGTGCATATCTTCAGTGGAGTACTGCTTCTGCTGCTGCTAAGTCACTTCAGTTTTGTCTGACTCTGTGCGACCCCATAGACGGCAGCCCACCAGGCTCCCCGTCCCTAGGATTCTCCAGGCAAGAACACTGGAGTGGGTTGCCATTTCCTTCTCCAATGTATGAAAGTGAAAAGTGAAAGTGAAGTCGCTCAGTCGTGTCTGACTCTTCGCAACCCCATGAGACTGCAGCCCACCAGGCTCGTGTCTGACTCTTCGCAACCCCATGGACTGCAGCCCACCAGGTTCCTCCGTCCATGGGATTCTCCAGGCAAGAGTACTGGAGTGGGGTGCCATGTACTACTCAGCCATAAAAGAGAACAAAATAATGCCATTGCAGCAACATGGATGTGACTAGAGCTTATCACACAAAGTGAAGTCTGAAAGAGAAAGACAGACTCCATATGATATCGCTTGTATGTGGAATCTAAAATATGACACCTATCTATGAAACCGAAACAAATTCTTGGGCACAGAGAGTGGCCTTGTGGTGGCCAGCGGGGAGGCAGTTGGGATTAGCAGATGTAAGCTATTACACAGAGGATGGATACACAGCAAGGTCTATAGCCCAGGGAACTATATTCAGTATCTTGTAATAACCTGTAATGAAAAAGAGTGTGAAAAATAATATATACATATAGCATTCACAAAGGCTTTGTTTTGGTTTATTATATATGTATATTGTAACTGAATCACTTTTCTGTACACCAGAAACACAGCATTGTAAATCAACTATACTTCAATTAAAAAAAAAGCCAATGACCACTGGGTCAGTATCTCCAGAACAGGTTTTTCTTCTACTTTCCAAATCTCAACATCCACCTGCACACTGGGCATCTCCCCTTGATGTTCTCCAAACCCCGCCATGCCAGTGTAAGGCTCGCCTTCTCTGTGAGCGCTTTCCTGACGCTTCCCAGGTAGACCTGCCAGCCTGGTGTCTCCACTGTTCTCTACACACAGCTCACCAGCATCCCAGTGGCACGGCGCTGCGGGATTTGCTTATGTGCCTGCCTGCCCTCCCCATTCTGGCAGCTCCTTGAGGACAGGGGCTGTTTTGAGGGTGCCTCTAAAGCTCTAGGATTTAGAGTGAGGTCTGACAGTTAGGTGCCCTGTGGAGGTTTACTGAATGGATGGACAGATGAATGAATGAATAAATGAGTAATGATTTGGTCCAACGCTACCTCCCGCTTTGGCTATCGTGTTTATTACTGTTGTTGTTTAGCCACTCGGGTCCCGGTCCTTTGCAACCCCGTGGACTGTAGCCCACCAGGCTCCTCTGTCCATGGGATTTCCCAGACGAGAGTGCTGGAGTGGGTTGCCATGTCTCCAGGGGATCTTCCCCACCCAGGGATTGAACCCAAGTCTCTCTCCTGCATTGGCGGGTGAATTCATTGCCACTGAGCTACCAGGGAAGCCCCGTGTTTATCATAATTTACATATAACCAAGCATCTAGTACCATTACCTGACCCAAGGGAAATGGATTCTGAAGGTGTGAGGACTGAGTTCCTCTTTATTTCCAAGCTTGCAGTCAGTCTGAGCAGTAAAAATACAAAGAGCTAGATCACATTAGGGTATTTTAGCTATTTGTTTCAGTTCCTCAAATCAATTCAAACCCCGTTAATACTTAATTTAATTCCTTGGTTTTTTTCCCCCCTAGAACATTAACAGATATGTTATTAAGCTGTGGGGCCATCCATAATTGGTCATCTCTCTGTGAATTAAATTTTAAAAAGGAAAAGTAAGATCAAAGGATAATCAGATTTCCTATTTATGCAAGACAACTGAGTTAAATTACATTTTCTTGCTAAAAATAGATTATTTTCGTAAGAATTAAACATTTATTTTTATCTCAAACAATCTCCATACATCTTCTGTAGAGTTAACAAATAAATTCCAGGTAATAGTATTACATATTTAATAAATGTAGGGTGATTTGAATGGTATTAGAGTGCAAAGCATCAAGCAACTTCTGGAGGCAAGTAAAAATGGATTGAAGGGTCTCGTCCCAAAAAAAGGAGTTTGTGAACCAAAGAAGGGTATGAGGCTTGAGGGAAAGGCTGAGCAAAGCTGGCCACAGAACTTATATTTCAAAAAACCAAGTTGAAGCTTTGAGACATTTTGAAGTATTGGCCTAGTGAGATGGTTCCTGGAGGAGAGATTTTTTGGGTCTGAAGAGAAACATGTGGTATAACAGAAGTATTACCGTGAAAGTGTTAGTTGCTCCGTCGCGTCTGACTCTCTGAGACCCCGTGGACTGTAGCCCATAGGCTCCTTGGTCCATGGAATTTTCCAGGCAAGAATGCTGGAGCGGGTAGCCATTCGATCTTCTTGACCCAGGGATCGAACCTGGGTCTCCTGCATTGCAAGCAGATTCTTTACCATCTGTGCCACCAGGAGGCTTCCTTAAATCACACTCACCTTATTAATTCCCCACAGTGATGGGTACCTGGAGTGTGTTCCGATTGCCACACCACTGCCGAGCACACTTGCACCTGATTCTCTGTGTGCCACCCCTGGCATATGTACCCAGGACAGCTGGATCACTAGGCACTATCCACTCTGATGGCACAAAAGGTATGATATAGGCCAATGGTTCTCAACTGGGGACAGTTTTGCCCCCCAGGGGACATATGAATATCAGAAGACATTCTGATTGTCTTGTTCAGCATGTGGTGAGTAGGAGTCAAAGATGCTGCTAAACATTTTACAATGCACAGGACAGCCCCCACAGCAAAGAGTTATCCAGCCTAAAATGTCGATATGCTGAGGTTGAGAAACCCTAATCTAGGTATCTTAATTTTTTGGTCCATATTCCTTTTTGATGACCTACTGATGGAATTGAGTGATTTATGAGCCTCCTGCAAATGTATGCTGAATTTTATGTGTGTGTGTTTATGAAATATGAGATGATATCAAGAGCATCCTCCCTGTGCCCTCAATTCATGTACACCTAGAACCTCAGAATGTAATCTTGTTGAGAACCCAGGTCTTTGCAGATGTAATTAGTTGAGGATCTCAAGGTAAATCCTTTCTGAGTTTAGGGTAGGTCCTAAATCCAGTGACTGGCATCCTTAAAATCAGAAGATAGAGAAGATACACAGAGATAAACAAGGAAGGTCATGTGAAAGTGGAGACATACAGAGACTGGAGTTAATGCTGCTGCAGTCGAACCCACGTCTCTTGTGCCTCCTGCATTGGCAGGCAGATTCTTTACATTGTGCCACCAGGGAAGCCCTCAAGGAATGCCAGGAACTGCCAAAAGCTGAAAGAGGCTAGGAAGGATTCTCTTCTAGAGCCTTCAGAGGGCATGTAACCCTGCCAGCCACTTGATTTCAGATTTCTGGCTGCCAGAACTGTGAGAGAATAAATTTCTATTATTTCAAGGCACAAAGTTTGCAGCAGTGCTAGGAAACGAATACGAGGAACGTGCATTCTTTTGGGGGCAAAGACTTTGTTTTTCGCCTGCCCAACATTCTTTTCCTTTCATTTTATCACGGCATCCCCATCTCCCTCCTACCTGTTTCATCCATTCGAGTGGTCCAGAGTGGGGTTGGCCCCATCCCCAGTCACGTGACCCAGGCCCAACCAGTCTCCCAAGTGATGTTTCAGTTGGACATGTGCCCGAGTCATGTCCTTCCATGAAATCCTTTCAGGTCAGGTTGTCGGGTGGATACATAAGACTGCCTTTGCTGGTGGCCCTCTTTGCCACTGTGTAGAGACAGCCTGTTGAGGATAAAGTCAACACAGAGGACAGTATAGCCAACAGAGAGAGGGGATGTCTGAGGATTCCACTGGAGACTCAGGACCCGTCTATCCTTGACGACTCGTCTCGTAAACTTTCCTGTAACCACCCTTAGTCCCACACTTTGTTTGTTTAATTCAGGATAAATTGGGTATTGTCAACTGAAACTAACTAAAAGAATTCTGACAAATAGAATCTCCAGTTTTCATTGACACTGCAAAAGGATGAGTTCCCTTAAATGTTTATGAATCCCAAACCTTTTTTAATTGTTAGAAAGGCTTATAGTTCTGTGCTTAAAAGCTCATTGTATAACCATAAGAGTAACAGGGCAGTCTCAAATCCAGGAACAGGGCTTTGGTTTGTTGAATTTCAGATTCTATAAAGTTTTCACAAGTCCCTAGGATCATGGAATATTAGAACTGAAAGTGATACCAAAGAGTATCTTGATTTTTTTAAAGATAAAAGCATGGAGGAAGAGGATATTATGCATTGACAATTCAGATCATTAGAAATATAATTTATCTTGAGTCCAAAGGGAAGCCCAAGAATACTGGAGTGGGTAGCCTATCCCTTCTCCAGGGGCTCTTCCCGACCCAGGAATGGAACTGGGGTCTCTTGCATTGCAGGCGATTCTTTACCAACTGAGCTATCAGGGAAGCCCTCTGTGAAGAAAGATGGGCTTATAAATGATGCGATTATATATTCAAATGATAAGTGAAAAGGAATATTAAAAGCTTGCTTGTTTTGATCAACATTTGTTTTCTGAGATGTCCATCTGACCTCCCTGTGGTTTGTGATGCCGCCAGTGAGCTAAGAAGTTCCTTAACGAACAAAATCAATACGTCTCCACTGACTGCCCTCCCTCTCCCCCGATCACCCCTCTCCGGAGGGATGCCTGGCAAACACGCAGTGGAAAAAAAATGAAGATGAGGATGCCTGGGTCTTTATCACAGTCACACGTAGAGTCAGTTGTGTGGGTTTGGGCACCACATCTCCAAGTTGATTGACTTGTTCTTGGTGGTTTAGAAAGTGCATCATTGCACACCCCACACTTTGCACACCTACATGAGGTCTTAGTAAGAGTCCCTCGTTCTGGGTTCCGGGTTCTGGCATGATGGAGTGACCTCATTGGTCCCCTGGGACCCGTTAGCAGTGGGAGGTGGAAGCAGCAGCAGTTTTCTCTTCCGCTGGAACGAGGAAATAAGATGCACTTGCCAAATCCCTCTGTCCCTTCTCCCCCACCTTTCACTAACTTGGGGGATGTTTGATGCTCTCTCGAGCAGATCTCAGAGAAGACACCAAAGCAATACTGAAGCAGTGATGCTTTTTTCTGCACTTTTTTCTGAAGCATGACCTTTAGATTCGGAGCAAGCTGCTATGTGGTTGTGTCCTCGAGTCAGGCGGGCCCGAGGGAGGGAAAGGCAGTGTAACCAGGCTGTACCCCGGTAGCTGAGTTCACCTCCACAGCCTTCTCAGGAGCTCAGGGGGATTTCTGAAATTGACCTAAAACTGCCGTCAAGCTAAATAAGCCCCACAAGGACATGAATTTCAGGCATGCGTGAAGGAATCTCAATACAATGTTAACCGTTGAAGAGCTAAGACAGATCTTACAGAGGAGTTTCCTTGCACCCATGATCTCTACCTTTCCTATTGCTGATGTGTAGACATAGAATTGGGCTTCCCTGGTAGCTCAGTTGGTAAAGAATCACCTGCAATGCAGGAGACCCTGGTTCCATTCCCGGGTCAGGAAGACACGCTGGAGAAGGGACAGCCTATACACTCCAGTGTTCTTGGGCTTCCCTGGTGGCTCAGATGGTAAAGAATCCGCCTGCAATGTGGGAGACCTGGGTTCAATCCCTGGGTTGGGAAAATCCCCTGGAGAAGGGAAAGGCTACCTGCTCCAGTGTTCTGGCCTGGAGAATCCCATGGACTGTATAGTCCACGGGGTGGCCAAGAGTCGGACATGGCTGAGTGACTTTCACAACTTTCACTTCAGACAGAGTCAGAGGTTCTCAGACAGCAGGAGCACCCAAGCTACTCATCTTGATTAAGATATGACAAATAAAGGGTCCTCTGATAGGACAAAGCTAATTGCAAAGGTGGGTTCATGCCAGGTGGTGGTTCCAAAACATGCTCCCCAAATTCCTTGACATTCCTACCATGGATAGAGCATCTAGGTCCCTCTCCTTGAATCTGGGCTCTGTGAAGGAGTGACTAACAGAACAATGGCAGGAGTCAGTGCTGCTGCCATTTCCCAGCACCGGGCTTGATCTTCTGTCTCTTGGAACTGGCATTCTTGGAATCATGCTGTGAGGAAGCCTGAGCAGCCTGTGGAGAGGCCGTGTGGAGAGGAATGAGGTCCCTGGCTGTTAGTCCCAGCTGAGCTCCCAGCCAACGACAAT
Source organism: Bison bison bison (assembly GCF_000754665.1). Classification (NCBI taxonomy): domain Eukaryota; kingdom Metazoa; phylum Chordata; class Mammalia; order Artiodactyla; family Bovidae; genus Bison; species Bison bison. The sequence continues at coordinate 5,795,273 of NW_011494921.1, read as the reverse complement.
GTCAACTCACCAGCAGGCTTCCCCGGAGGCTCAGTGGGGAAGAATCTGCCTGCCGATGCAGGAGACATGGGATTGATCCCTGATCTGGAAAAACCGCACATGCTGCAGAGCAGCTAGGCCCAGGAGCCACTACTGTTGAGCCTGCGCTCTAGAGCCCGAGAACCGCAACTCTTGTGCCCACGTGCCACAGCTACTGACGTCTGAGCACCCTAGAGCCACGCTCTGCACCAAGAGAAGCCGCTGCAAGGAGAAGCACAGCAACCAGAGAAAGCCCTCGGGCAGCAAAAAAGACCCAGCACAGCCAAAATAATCAAATAAGATTATAAAAATAAATAAATAAAATTAAAACAACAACAACTCACCAGCCCTGTGAATTTCATCCTGGAAGTAGATTCTTCAGCCCCACCCACCTCCTGCCCCAGGTGGTGCCGCAAGGAGCAGAGAAGGGCCTTCCCTGCAGATTCATGGGCGAAACAGAGGTTTGTTTTCAGGATTTAGTGGTTTTAAGCTACTGCATTTTGGGTGGTTTGTCATTCGGCAATAAATGACTTGAACCCTCCCTGTCTGATGCAGTCTTTATTTCATCACCGCCAGCCAGCATCTCGTTGGGCGGGGGAGGTGGGGCGAATCAGGAGGTGCTACGCCAGTGGCGGTCACACTTAACCAGACAGAGTTGTGAAGTGGGGAGCTTGCTAAAAATGCAAGTCAGCTGAGTATTTCAGTTGCCTCTGTTTCGGTCCAAGTACCCACATTTTAAACATACACCCAGGTTGTCCATGAATCTTGTGGAGTCACCAGTTGATTAGATGATCGTTACTCCAACAAGAGTAAGCTCGCTGGACAAAAATGCTTTGGGAAAATTACAGCTGTCCTTCAGATCTACCCTCTCTCCCACCTTCATCATTTTTCAGCTTGAAGAAGACTGGTAGTTGGCTTTCTAGAAAGAGGACACATTTTTTTCATTTATTTTTTTAAATTGGAGTATAATTGTTTTACAATGTTGTGTTAGTATCTGCTGTACAACAACATGAATCAGCTAAATGAAAATATTACTCTAACTCAATTACACAAGATAAAGCTCCATGACTCTGACTTCTTCATTCAAATTCTACCTATTCAGAGCTGCCAGCCACCGACTGTGCTCCATGTTCTCCCAGGGCGAATCGCTCACTTAGGGTAGGGTGTTCTAGTGGTTAAAACACATGCCATCATATCAGACAAACCCGGCCTCAAAGCCTGGGGACCTCGTATTAGGCATTGCCTCTAGCCAAAATCCTAGGTCTCTGATTATGCATCTGGTAAATGATCATAGATGACTAATGCACGTTAGACGTTCAACACAATGCTTGGCACATAAAAAGCGCTCAATAGACGTTTTGTGTTATGACTCGTCCAACAAAAGATAAAGGGGAGGGGACAGTCTACATATCACTCAGCCAGGTTTTATACTTGGAGACAGAGAAATGGACAAAATCAGTGATAACCTCAGCCTGATATAAATCAGAGTCAATTCTCTGGGGCACATCTTTAAAAACACAGAATCCTGGGCCCCAGTGCCCAGGATAGATGCTGATTCAGGGTATGCATGGGCCCCAGAACCTGTGCAAATAACTCCTTGACGCTATCCCGTCTGGGAGCCGGTGGAACACTCGGGCCCCTTTCCTCCTGAACATGCTGATTACCTTGTACATTACAATAACCTGCAAGATGCTGTCCCTTCCAGCACATTTGCAAGCATCCCATGCATCCCCCCTGGAGAACCTGGCTGCCTTGCTCCTTAATCAACTTGAGTGACACCGTCATTCCTCTGAGAACCAGTCCTGTTTCTCTCCTCCAAAGAGGCTGGGGCTCCTGCGTGCCTCAGGGTGAGAGATGACCCAGCCACCTCTGGCTCCCTAACCTTCCTGAAGTTCACAGTGGCCACCTGCACACCTGACCTGGCTCTTCACTCACAGAATAGAAGTAAATGTCACTCCTGGAGATTTTAATTAATCGCCTTTCTATTTTTTTTTTTTTCCTTTTGGGTCAGACTCTTAAGTGTCGATCAAGTTGATGGAGCTCCAGGGAGTCTTCTGTTCTGAATAGGTGAAAAATTGTACCCACAAAAAGAGTTCCCCATCCGATCAATTCTCTCTAACAACTTTATTGATTAGCTGCAGGAACATTTTTCATTTATTAATTATGAAGAAGATGTCTCAGAGATTTCTTAAAGTTAACTATTGTAATTCTTTTTTAATCCTGAGTTAACATTGACTTGACTCACACTGCTTCCCAGGGCACAGAGTCCTAGAGCAGGTGTGGGGGTGCCCAGGAAAGGAGGCTATTAAAGTGCCTGCAAGCAGATACTGCAGACTGAATCTTCATTTGGGGCCGATTAATTGATTCCTTGAAAAAAAAACAACACAGTTTGTCCTTTTCAGTAATGTGTTAGCATCAAAATATCATCCCATTATGATGTCTAGGCTAGTGATGGTTAATTAATTAATTGCTGCCAGTTAAAAACACTGCTCGACCCAGGTAAATCTTTCATTTATTAAAATCGATTCTGATAATGGCTTTGCAAAGGGATTCGGGGGTGGGGGGGGCTAGAATCAGGAGTCTTGACCAGCTCTTCCTTCCTTCCCTGCACCTTCCCTTCGTTTCCCCTCCTCCTCTGACCCACTAATCTCTCTTTCCCCTCCCTCCTCCCCCACCCCCCTTCTTCTTCCCATCGCTGATACCCTGTCCGAGGCAGGGGTCTGTTACAGCCTCGTTCAGCAGTGCCATTCGGGGGCTGCCTGGGCTCTGGATACTCTGAAGGTTGTAAACTGGCTCCCTCCCTCTGAGTTGTTCAACAGAAAACCTCTGATGGTAGACCACCTTGTCAGCTCGATTCCTCAGGCTTCCTGAGCAGGCAGGCTGGGCTGCTAGGAACTTGTGCCTGGAAATCAAATTCTGGCTCCCCAGCAGCCAGACTCCCAGTGCTTTCCCTCATCACACCAAGTCTGGACAAGGTTCCTGTAAGTAACTCTCAGTCTGGACACAAGAAGGAAGGCATCCGGTTATCCGGCTTCGTTTGACAAATACCCCGTGTCCATTGGGCTGGATGGACCAAGGTTTGTGATGGCACAAATGTGAATATGGACTCATCCCTGCTGTCAGGGTGACTGCAGACTACAGAAGGAGCCTGAAACCTTCTTACACTTCCAGGGCGATAGGAGAACCCTCAGAGAATATATGCATATATGTGAAACTGAATCACTTTGCTGGACATCTGAAACTAACACAACATTGTAAACCAAATATGTGTGTGCTTGCTTAGTCATGTCTCACTCTACGACCCTGTGGATTATAGCCTGCCAGGTTCCTCTGTCCATGGAGTTCGCCAGCCAAAAATACTGGAGTTGGGTTGCCATTTTCTACTCTGGAGGATCTTCCCAACCCAGGGATAAAACCCACATCTCTTGCATCTCCTGCATTGCAGGTGGATTCTTTACCACTGCCCCACCTGGTGCTGTGCTGTGCTTAGTCACTCAGCTGTGTCCAGCCCTTTGCAACCCCATGGACTGTAGCCTGCCAGGCTCCTCCATGTCCATGGGAATGCTCCAGGCAAGAATACTGGAGTGGGTTGCCATACCCTCCTCCAGGGGAGCTTCCCAACCCAGGGATTGAACCCAGGTCTCCTGCATTGCTGGCAGATTCTTTACCATCTGAGCCACCAGGGAAGCCCCATAAATCAACTGTATTTCAATAAAAATAAATAAATGAATGAAGAACCCTGAAGAAGAAAGCTCGTGGTGGGTGGGTAAAATCAAAGACAGGAGAAGATGCCCACCTCACCTCAAGTACTTCAGAGGAACAAATGGGTTTGATTCCAAAGTAAAAGATTATAAAAGGGAATATTTCTCATGGGGATAGGAGAGGGCAAAAATAATCGGATTACTGAATGTGAATGAGCCCAGTGAAAAGGAAAAGAGGGTGAGAGACAAAATAAAACAAAGCAAAAAGCAAAACCCCTGGTGCTGCTCAGGGAGCTCAGAGCGGAGTGTGAGGTTGGGGAGTGCGGTAATGGTGGGCTGGCCCACCGCAGTGGGGAGAGGGCGCTGAGTCAGGAGGAGCCCGGGTTCCCGAAGGGCAACATCGATTCACAAAAGCGCTAAACTATGTGTTGGTGTAAGAAGAAAAAATGGGGTAGGGAGGGATCCAGATTTGAGGAGGTTGGTGGGGGGATCGAGGGGCCTTGGAGCCCGTCTGGGTTCTCGGGCACAACACTCAGCAGCAGGGGGACAGTGAGGGACACAGGGGTGTGTGGCCGCGTGAAATGGGCCAATGTTGCCAGAGGCATCTCGTGCCAGACTCTGAAAAGAATTACACATGTGACCTTAGTACTACTTTCTGTTGCTAAGAAATTAAGGAAGGAGGATAGGAAAATAGGTATTTGTAAAAAGCCCTCATTTTCAGGTAAAAAAAGAAAGGGTGGGTTCTAGAAACCTTAAATTCAAACCCTGGTAAAATTCCAGAACAGGTTATTAAAAGGAAGATCGAGGGCTTTTGGAAGTGAATCCAGAGGGTCTCAGTAGCTAACACAGATTTGTGAATCACCAGTCAAACTAACTAGATGTCCTTTATGATAGGGTTCTAGACCTGTGTATCACAAATACAGCAGAATCAAGGATCGTCTTGATTCTGGCAAAATAACTAAGCTGACCTTGCTCGATATTCTTATGGGTTAATTTGTAAGTTCTGGGTTCAATTTGTGCTGTTAGTTTAAGTCATTATCAACAAAAATTCTTAGCAGAAAGACCTTGATTATTGAACCCAAGGAGGAGTTCAGTTTAGAATTCTGTTCCTGACCCAACCTTGTTCAACACTTTTCTAAAAGAAGTCAATGAAAGCACAAAAGACATGCTTATCAGATTTACAAATATGACTCATGTCTGGAAGGAATAGTTAACACAGCAAAAGAACAAATCAATATTCGAAGTTATTCCGTTAGGTTGGAATATGGAAGTAAACCAAGAGTATAACAGGAATGAACACAAAGTCTGAGTTCAGGTTGAAAAAATCAATAGGAAAGGCATAGCATTAGATAAGTATGACTTGGCAGCAGTTGATATGAATAGAAGGTTGGAGATTTATCTGACTGTAAAATCAGGATAAAGCAATAGCATAACATCATGGCTAGGAAAGTCGATCCAGTATTAGGCTCTGTGTGGGTTAGGGTACCCCAAGAAGCAGAGTCCAAGATAAGGGTTCCAGTACAAGTAATTATTTGGGGAAGTGACCCCATGACGCCTCATCCTGTAGGGAGTGGGCGAAATGGGATGGGAAGGAGCAAACAGAGAGTGAGTATCAAGCCAATGACTATGCATGAGACAGGAGTTGATGCTGCTAGGACTCTCTGAGAAGCATGGAGAAAGTGAAGCTCAGAGTCACCTGGGTGAGGCGGGGAGGGAGCTGGGCATTTATACTCCAACTACCGTTGGTCGTTGATCGAAGATCATCATGGCGAGTGTTCATTCCTTGACACTTCCAACTGGGCACAGTCCAGTGGGCTCTGGCAGCCAGAGAGAGCCCTCAGGTGAAGCCATACAGGTGCTGGCAGTTAGAAGTCAGCCTGGCAGGCACCAAAATGGAAGGGCTCAAGAGGACATGAGCTGCACACCAGTAATATTCGCTACAGTCTCTCAGACTCAGATAACATACAAGTGTCCTTCCTGTTGGTCAACCGTTACCTGGAACACTGTATGTAGTTCTGGTGCCACACGAAAGAGGAACCTTGAAAAATGGAGTATTTCTTAGAGCAGGGACCCAAGATAATAAGGATTTTGAGGACCATGTCATCTGAAAATGGAACTCAGGAACTCCAGTTTGGACTTGGGGACAGAGAATATATGCTTGACATCTCCTGGCTGTCTAGTAAACATCTCCAATCTGACACATCCACATGGGAATTCAGTTCCTCCCCTGCCTCCCAAAAAACAATACCTATGTTTGAAATATTTGTGCATAAATACAGAAAATATAATACCAGAGGGCCCCTGTGTGCATGCTCAGTCACTCAGTCCTGTCTGTTTCTCTGTGACCCCACGAACTGTAGCTCACCAGCCTCTTCTGTCCATGGGCCTTTCCAGGTGAGACTAGAGTGGATTGCCGTTTCTTCCTCCAGGGGATCTCCCCACCCAGGGATCAAACCTGGGTCTCCTGCACTGGCAGGTGGATTCTTTACCACTGAGCCACCTGGAAGTCCAGTAGGGCTCCTGCTGCTGCTGCTGCTAAGTCGCTTCAGTCGTGTCCGACTCTGTGCCACCCCATAGACGGCAGCCCACCAGGCTCCCCCGTCCCTGGGATTCTCCAGGCAAGAACATTGGAGTGGGTTGCCATTTCCTTCTCCAATGCATGAAAGTGAAAAGTGAAAGTGAAGTTGCTCAGTCATGTCTGACCCTTAGCGACCCCATGGACTGCAGCCTACCAAGCTCCTTTGTCCATGGGATTTTCCAGGCAAGAGTACTGGAGTGGGTGCCATTGCCTTCTCCTAATAGGGCTCCTACCTCCCACTAAAAAACATGTGGTGATATTTTTCTTCTACAAAAATAGTAAGGAAGCGGGGATGAATAGATATGGAAGACCCATATCCAAATGCCAAAACCATACATGCACATAGTTTTAAAGAGGCACTAAAAGTTTATACTGAAGCAACTAGTTCAAAGAATATATAAAACTTCAAAAAATTTTTAATCTGAGTCTTTAAAAGAATTAGGGAATTCATTTTTTAAAAAAACTAAAACATAATGGATGAACAAATAAAAGATCATTTGCTGCTCAATGTGAGCAGATACTATGTGAATAAATACCCTTCATACGAATACATTACACATACATAGTTATAGTTATAGTTTACTGGTAACTACTCCACTCACACATGTATGCACATATCGCAAATTAGAGCTGGGTATGATACCATGGGTGTGAAGCTGAAGCTCCAATACTTTGGCCATCTGATGTGAAGAACCAACTCGTTAGAAGAAACCCTGATGCTGGAAAAGATTGAGGGCAGGAGGAGAAGGGATGTGGATGAGATGGTTGGATGGCATCAGCGACTCCATGGACATGAGTTTGAGCAAGCTCCAGGAGATGATGAAGGACAGGGAAGCCTGGCGTGCTGCAGTCCATGGGGTCGCAAAGAGTCGACACGACTGAGCAATTGAACAACAACAATGATACTGTTAATACTAATTCCCCCGATTGGATAAAATAGATTATGACACACCCATAAATAGAATGTGAAGTCTCCACGTGTTGGTTGAGAATAACATTCAAGATACAGTTTTCTTCAAACACGCAGAGTCTCCCCTGCCATGGACACAGGCCTGTGTTTTACTTGGATTCAGTGCTGACAGGTCCCTCCCTTTCTTTCACTGCTCCTGGGTCCTGGTCAGGCTACTTACTAAGCACGAGCCCTTGAAAAAACTCCTCTAACTTCTCAGGATCTGTATTTTCCCCAAAACATTTTTGTCACAGGCTTGCTGCAGAGAACACTGGGAATAAGAACGAGCTTTTGGAATTGAAAATTTGTTTTTTTTGTTGTTGTTTTGAGTTGACCAGAGCCAGTATGGCTCACATGGTAAAGAATCTGTCTGCAATGCAGGAGACCCAGGTTCGATCCCTGGGTCAGGAAGATCCCTTGGAGGAGGAAATGACAACCCACTCCAGTATTCTTGCCTGGAGAATCCCATGCACAGAAGAGCCTTGGTGGGCTCTGTGGACTCTGTGGAGTCGAACATGACTGAGTAACAAACTCTTTCACTTTCGAAGACTAAAGAAATCAAAGCTGCCCCTGAAGCTTTTGTAGGAAGAAGCATTTATTCCTTTCTTCATTTACTGTTGCTCTAGGCAAGAGACAAGATGCTTGCTCCTGGAATCTGCTTCCCCCGAGGAGGCCATCAGAGATGCTACGATCTGGACTGGTAGTAATGGGCACACACAAATCAGAACAAAAGCAGGAGAACAATACAGAGGAACAAAGAAAGCATCGGAAGGCAAGTCACCTGGGCGGGTACAGTGGAGGTCAGAAGCTGTGGCAGGAGCACTCTGGGAATCCGAAGGCAGCGACGGGCGGGGAAGCTGTCAGTTCTCATCTAAGCCATCCCAAGACCTCCGGTGACAGTCAGGATGTCACTGCAAATTGAGTGAGCAGAAAGACACTGTGTGAATACCAGACCCAGGAAGCGTCTTCCAAAAATGAGAGCGAACTGAGCCGATGCAACTAAATGGACACTTGAACGTCTAGCATTCATGAGAACAAATTCAAGGAGCAGCTACTTATAACGAAGAATGTGTTACTGTACACAGCTAAGAAATTGAGGTCAGTGTTTGAGGCAAGATGAAATAATTAGAGTTGACCCCGATGATGGAAAGATTTTCAGAAGGCTTTCATTGTTTAATCTGTTGCTGTCAGTACTTTCTAGAGAATAAGGTGGAATTTTGTCTTTCTTGCCAAGTGGCTGCCTTGCCAGGGACTGGCATTCTTGACAACTCAGCACACTAGGCTTCAGAGGGTTGATGGTGGAAGAATAAAAGTACCTTGTACTTTACAAAGTCCTGCATCAGTTATCTTAGTTCACCTCAGTACCCCTGAGAGAAATGCAATATGAGGAAACGTGGACTCTGCAAACTGAGGGGCGTCACACGTCAACGCACCAGGTTTCTAGGTGTGTTCGTCCTGACATACCATGGACCAACCTACTTCTACCAGCCACCCCTCCACTTCTCAAATCTTGATTGATCTATTTCCAGCCCTGAAGTAGCATTCATTCAACAAACGTATCTCAGGAATCCCCATACCAAGATGAAAATACCTCTAGGAGGATTATCACATGGATGACATTATCTGCCAATGAGTTTATCCAATAGGATTCTTAGGAGAGGAAAGACAAGACAGACACGTTCTGAAATCAGAATGGAGGGAGCATAAGAAATCTGGAGCACACAACACTGCTAGATACAGTTGGCGAATCCAGGCAAGGGACCCAGAGGAACCTCTGAGCAGCCGGAGAGCATTTAGAGGGTATAGAGGGGCCCAGAGAAAATGGACAGAAAGACCCCAAGACAAGTGCCACCTACATTGTGGTTTTATCTAGACCTGGTCCAGATCACCTGATGAGGGGGAGGTCCTCCATCTCCATGCAGTTTGTCAGCTCAATGGGATGAAGAATCGGGTTTCATTGAAGTAGACCAAGGGAAACTGGGTGCACAAAGACAACTATGGTGGGGGGTTCGTTAGCACTGGGAAGGGTGCTCAGGAACTTTAAATCTAGACAGAGGCCATAATCCCAGGGTCTAGGGACCAAGTCCATGCAGAGAGGAAAGGTCTGCAGCCTCCTGTGATGTGCTAGCCTGAGTCTCAGAGGCTGAGATCGGGGTCTGGCAGGGAGCACATGGCAGGTGAGGGTGAGTGGCCACCCAGACCCACCGAAGCACCCCTGAAGTCACCAGTCCCCAGGGAACCAGGGGCCCAGCTTAGAGACTTGGAATGTAAGTGATCAGAGGCCCGGGCTCTGTTACCCAGGGCCCCAGGGGTTAGATGGGTAACTCAAAGAAGATGGGAAACTAGAGTTAAGAAGAACACGTTGACCCATAATTCCAGTCCCGTGAACTGTAATCTACAGATACCGTCATAGGAGTGTGGCGTGCCGAGATCGTGTAGTGGTTAGTGCTCTCCGTTGTGAGCGCAGCAACCTCGGTTCGAATCTGAGTCGTGGCAGTAGTATTACACCTGGCATCTGCTTTCCTTGGGCTTCCCAGGTGATGCCAGTGGTAAAGAACCTGCCTGTCAGTGCAGGAGATGTGAGATGGGTTTCCATCCCTGGGTCAGGAAGATCCCCTGAAGGACATGGCAACCCACTCTAGTATTTTGCCTGGAGAATCCTATGGACAGAGGAGCCTGGTAGGCTGCAGTCTATAGGGTCGCAAAGAGTCAGACACAGGTGAAGTGACTTAGCACCCACACGTATAATATATGTAATCTAATCTGTGTTAATATATCCTTATACATGTGAGAAGTGGCATGCATACAAGAATACTCACTGTGGTGTGATTAGAAATAGCCAGAGATCAGAGACAATCTAAATGTTCATCCATAAAGATGGCTAGAACAAACTATGGCCTACTCATGCAGAGACATTAAGGTCCAGAACTCTCTGTGCATGGTGGATCTGGAATAATCTTCAAACTAAATTTCCCTCAAAATAAGCAGAGCAGAGTACTGTGTCGGAGAAGGCGATGGCACCCCACTCCAGTACTCTTGCCTGGAAAATCCCATGGATGGAGGAGCCCTGTAGGCTGCAGTCCATGGGGTCGCTCAGAGTCAGACATGACTGAGCGACTTCACTTTCACTTTTCACCTTCATGCATTGGAGAAGGAAATGGCAACCCACTCCAGTATTCTTGCCTGGAGAATCCCAGGGACAGTGGAGCCTGGTGGGCTGCTGTCTATGGGGTCGCACAGAGTTGGACACGACTGAAGCGACTTAGCAGCAGCAGCAGCAGCAGCAGCAGCAGAGAGTACTGT
>NW_011494921.1:5762509-5784566 GCF_000754665.1 Bison bison bison | reverse complement strand
CTAGATTTTTTTTTTTTAAAGAAAAACATGACTGGGTGTCCCTCTAAGGCATGACACCTGGGCTCCTGTGCTATAGTGTAGGAAGGAGAGGCTGTTTTTGAACCTTTTATTTTGTATTGGGGTATAACCCATCAACAGTGTTGTGATGGTTTCGGGTGAACAGCGAAGGGACTCAGCCATACATACACATGTGCCCATTCTCCCCCAAATCCCCCCCATCCAGGCCGAGACATGACATTGAGCAGAGTTCCATGTGCTGTACAGTAGGTCCTTCTTGGTTATCCATCTTAAATATAGCCGTGTATACATGTCCATCCCAAACTCCTTAACTATCCCTTCCCCTTGGCAACCTTAAGTTCATTTTGTATATCTGTGAGTCTCTTGCTGTTTTTTACGTAAACTCATTCGCATCATTTCCTTAGGAAGGAGATATTTATCAATATGCCCTCTTGTCATTTTGGAGGTTTGTACCCTGTGTATGTGTTGCCTATTAAGAAAATACAGGCTCGAAAGCATTAGATGACAGGGAACAGGAAACCCAGAGCAAAGTGTCACCAAAGACGGGATCCCAGGCAGGGGCAGGGTGGTGGGATGCGAGCTTACCGTCGGACCTGTGTGTTCCTAGCAGTGTCCGGGGGTGGCCAGAGAGGGCGGGGGTGGGGCAGTGTGGCCCAGGAAAGGGACACCTGACCTCGAGGAGCGAGGAGAGCGACCGGTGACCAGGTAGCTCTCCCAGTGCCCTCCTGCCTTGGAGACTGTTCTGGAAGGGAATTTTCAGATTGCTTAGTCTGGTAGTTCCAAAATGTTAGTCTGAGATTTGACTGCGTTTGTACCAACCAGAGCCCTTGTCAATAAAATTCAGATGGATGGTCCCATCCCGGACCCCTAAAGTTTGAAAGTTTTTGGGGTGGAGTGGGACTTGGCATTCCTGCAGGTTCTACGCACAGCCAGGTCGGGAACCACTGACTTTGACCATCTACCTCTCTCATAGCTCAAAGGGACTTCCAAGAAAGATGATGCTGGTACAGGGCAGGCAGTGACCACAGATCAGTCAGGAGGCTGTGGGTGAGGGACAGAACTCACAAGCCGTGTGCTTAAGCATCCACCCAAGAAACACAGGTTCACGGCCACACAGACTGTGACGGAATCCCAGGCCTGCTGCTTAATAGCTGCGTCCTCGGAGATGACTTAATTTTGTTATGCTTCAATCTCTTCTTCTCTTACAAGGATTTAATAATGCCTACCCCATAGGCTTAAAATTAAAATGATTTTCTATAAATCTGCTCCATACTATGTAAAAGCCTAAATGGGAAAAGAACTGGAAAAAGAATAGTACATGCATATGTGGGCTTCCCAGGGGGAGTGAGTGGTAAAGAACCCGCCTGCCAACGCAGGAGACATAAGAGACGTGGGTTCGATCCCTGGGTCAGGAAGATCCCCTGGAGGAGGGCATGGCAACCCCCTCCAGTGTTCTTGCTTGGAGAATCCCGTGGATGGAGGAGCCCGATAGGCTAGAGTCCATATGGACAGAGGAGCCTGATGGCTAGAGTCCATAGGGTCACAAAGAGAAGGACACAACTGAAGCCACTTAGCCCAGCACTGTGCATATATTTGCATGACTGAATCACTCTGCTGTACAGCTGAAATGAACACAACATTGTCAATCGTCCGTAGCCCCATAGAAAACAAGAAGTTAAAATCCATTTTTTATATACGTATATATAGTACTCAGTTGTTATTGCTATTGGCCCTTCTATTACTGCTGTTGCAACCTCGCAGGAAGATAATGACCTTGCCAAGAGACAAAGGACTGTCATCACAGGAAGAGTCAGAAACCAGACGACCAATGTCTGCAGCATCACTGAAGCCCAGGATCAAACCCTCAGAGGAACCACAGCAAACAGTGGGCGGGGCGGGGCGTCAGTTTCCTGTGAGGCTCATAATCCCATGGCCACCTGAGCCCCTCCCATGTCTATCCTGGCCCACATTTCGTGCTTAATCCCCCCCAAAACATCCTATTTTATGCTGGTGGTGGGACTGCCTTGGGCTTACGTGGTGAGCCACACTAGAGGGAAAAATAGACTGGCTCCGGGTCTCTAGAGGACTTAGAGCACTCTACACTTTTTGTCCTATTTAACTGAGCTCCTGATCAGATCACTTTCCTAGGATTACAGAATGGAAGCCCGAGGTATTCATCTCATCTCTTTTCCTCCGAACGCCTAATTCCATTAATGACTACAGAAGCACCTTCCTCGCACAGCTTAATGGGTTTGGGCTCAGAGTCACTCCAATTTCGCATCAAGCCTGGTTGGTAGAGGCCCCAAAGTGCAGAGAACTTGCAGCGTGGAGCTTTAAGAAGCTCAGCCTGGCCCCTCTTTCTCAGGCAGGGCTAAATTTTACCCAGAGGCCGAGCTCCAAACAAATCTTTCTTCAGATTTGGAACTTTCAGGAGAGCCTTTACGTGGAGTGTGGTTGCTTGGTTGCGGTTGGGTTTTTAAAACTTCTGCTTGGCTGTGCTGGGTCTTAGTTGCGGTAAGTGAGGTCTAGTTCCCTGACCGGTGATTGAACCTGAGCCCCCTGCATTTGGAGCGTGGAGTCTGAGCCCCAGGACCACCAGGGAAGTCCCTTATTCTTTTTGTAGAGGCCGAGAGAGTGGAGAAATGAAGAGGCGCTGAATCTAACTGGTGCATCAGGATTCCTTGTCATGGTTCTCCTCGGGCCTGCTGCTTTTCATTTATTTCCTCCAGAATCTGGACTTCATGAATATCGGTGCCTCTACATCTGAAATGAGAGGGGAGAGAAAATTGGAAGAATAAATTGCAAGGAGATGAGGTGAAAAACTCACCCCTGAGAGATGGATCCTGTGGATTGGACCCCACCCTGACTTCACAAAGAGGAGGCGACGGAGGCCTGGAGAGGTAGGGGGTCTGTGGCCAAGCAGGTTGACCTCTGGCCAACCCAGAGGTCAGAGTTTGGCGAAGTCAGGAAGAAAGCGCTGGGCAGGGGAAAGGAGGACCAAGGCTGAGGAGTTTGAACTAAGTTGGTGGGCGAACCTGTCCCTAGAGGTTTTAAAAACTCATTTCTAAAATATTACATAAGCGTCTCACTTCCTAGAGCTGTGTAACAAATGAACAAAAGCTAAACAGCTAAAAATAACAAACAGTTTTTATCTCCCAGTTTTTGTGGGTCAGGAATCTGGGCACACGTGATCCAGAGGCCTCAGGCTTAACATATCCCACATGACTGCAGCAAGGACCACAGCAAAGGGGAGGACGCGCTGCCAAGGTCACTCATTGGTTCCCGGCCACATTCGGGTTCCTGAGTGCTGCTGGCCAGAGGCCCCCACGGTTCCTGGTCATGGAGACCTTGTTGGTCATTGGTCATCTCATAACATGGCAGCCTCAAAGCAACAGAGACTGCCCAAGACAGAACCCCGTCCTCCTTGCTGTAATTTTGGAAATGTCATCCCATCAACACATCCATGTTGTGTTAGTCACTCAGTCGTGTCTGACTCTTTGCAAGCCCACCAGGTTCCTCTGTCCATGGAATTCTCCAGGCAAGACTCCAGGAGTGGGTAGTTATTCCCTTCTCCAGGGGGTCTTTCCTGGCGTCTCCTTGGATGAAACCCGGGTCTCCTGCGTCGCAGGCAGATTCTTTACCATCTGAGTCCCCAGGGAAGTCCTATGTTGGCTTGGCTAGGCTCAGCTCACCAGGGCAGGCGTCACTTGCATAGGGTCTGCAGGAAGAAATTAAAGGAGGAAAAGGGGGAAATTGTATGTGTGAGGAGGAGTGCAGAAGAGAGAAGATGGAAAGAAAGAAAACTGGAAGATTTTAGGCTGTGGTTGGAATTTCTTGGCTTCTTCATGGGGAGAGAGGGAAACCATTTTCTCTAACGAGTGCAATTTTAAAAAGTTTTTTATTTACTTACTACTTGGCTGTGCTGGGTCTTCACTGTGGCACAGGCTTCTCTTTAGTTGCAGGGCACGAGCTTCTCACTGCGGCGGCTTCTCCTGTTGTGGAGCGTGGGCTCCAGGACTTGAAGGCATCTGTAGGTGGCAAGTGGGCTCAGCAGCTGCAGCTCCACGGCTGGGACGTGTAGGCTTTGTTGCTCTGCCGCACATGGGATCTTCCCAGATCAGGGATTGAACACCCATCTCCTGCGTTGGCAGGCAGAGTCTTTACCGCTGAGCCACTAGGGAAGCCCATGAGTGCAAATTATACAATTAATGCACAAATCTAGGGACTGCTGCGGGAAATGAGATCTGCAAAGCAAGGCCAGGTTGGCGTCTTGAGTGATGGGTGTGAATCTGTGTGATGAAGCAGAATATCTTCTCTACACTGAAATATCTGAAGAATAAATCAGGACTAGAATCTCCAAATTCTAATGGTACATTAGGAGCAACGTACTTTATCTTTTCTTTTTTTTTTAATTTTATTTGGCCACATAGGGTCTTAAGTGTAGCCTGTGGAATCTATTTCCCCTGACCAGGAACCGAACCCAGTCCCCCTGCACTGGGATTGCAGCCTTAGCCACTGGACCACCAGGGAAGTCCCACAGTTTACTTTATCTTGATTCATCTCTTTGGAGATAAGAATTAGGGATTTGGGGCTGAGTGCAAAAGTCTATGATCCTTAGGAGAAGTTGTTCATGAAGATGAAAGGAGAGACCCAGAGAGAGGCTTTGGAAAGTGGATTCCTATACCTGAAGGAATTTATAAGAAGTTTTGTACTGCCTCATGGAGGAAAAGGCTCAAGTAGGTAAAGAGATATGACAGAAAACAAGTGCCCTTTAAATAATTGGCTCAGGGGACTCAGGAAAAACGCTGGAACATAGAAAAGACAGGAAGCATTGCAAGATGGAGCTGCATTCTGGGATCTAAAAAGGGGCAGGTGGGAGCAGATGGCTAGGGAGAGGAGAGGGAGACCCTAGGAGGGAAGAACGAATTACGAGGAACAAAGAAACACGCACGGAAATGCTAAGACTGGCTTTTGTGAAGGTTTACCAGAAGTCGTCCTCATTTACATTACAGAAAAGAAAAACCCGGGAAAATACCCTTCCAGAGGGTCCGAGAGGGCAAGCGGATAACAGGAGGATTCAAAAGAGCCGAGGTTTTGATGGGTAGTTTTACTTCTGTCTTTAACAAAAGATGCTCCAGTTGGATGTAAAATCTGTGGGCTATAGTCAGAAAGCGACCACCAGACATTTTGTCTCATGTGGAACCCGACACTCCTGGTCCTTCTCGAGATTTCTGATCTCCTTTCGGCCCGCCATGGCTCCTGAGACTGGCAGGTTGCTTCTTTGAATATCCCTTTGCCTTTCACCCCAGGCTGGGTTTCTAGGCTTGGGAGTCCCACTCCCATTACACGGTGGGGGCCAGGGTACCTGGAATAGAGTGGAGTGGCCTTTGCAAAGAGCTGTCTGAGACTAAACCCACGGTGACTTGTGACACTCAATCGAATGGACGAGGGGGATTGACAGGGACTGCTGGGGAGGGACCAGCCATTATTCTGAGCATTTCCCAGGCTCGGGCATTACCTGGGGAGCTTCACAAAGAACAAACACGACTTCCATCTTTTAGGAAGCAGAAAAAGCTTCCTTACGGCCTGATCAGCTTAACCTGGTTTCCAGGGAAGATGCTAGAACAAATCATGAAGCAATCAATGTGCAGTCAGCCAGAAGGGGGCAAGGCCTGGGGAGCTCACGGACACAGCCCTGTAAGGAGTAAATCAAGTCGGACCAATTTAATTTCCTCCTATGATAGACTGACAGGCCATGTAGATAAGGTGGAAGCAATAGATGTAATCGACCTGAGACCTCAGCAAGGCTTTTGCTTCTGCGCCACGTGACAGGCTCAGTGAGGAGCCCGCTTGCTGCGGTTCAGGCCAGGGGTCAAGAACCCCAGGGCTCTCACACCGGACGGCGAGCCAGCTCCTGCCCCGCTCCCCTCCTCTCCGCTCCGTTGCCTCAGCCAGTTGAGGTTCGTTGTAACGTTATTTTATCCGACTAGCATTTGTGTTGTGCCTCCTGGGTTTGTGCCGTGCGGTGGTTTAGTCACTAAGTCGTGTCTAACTCTTGGCGACCCCATGGACTGTAGCCTGCCAGGCTCCTCTGTCCACGGAATTTTCCAGGCAAGAATACTGGAGTGGATAGCCATTCCCTTCTCCAGGGGATCTTCCCAACCCAGGGATCGAACCCACATCTCTTGCATTGCAGGCAGAATCTTTACTGCTGAGCCAGCAGGGAAAATGCACTGCGGCCCTTCATAAATGTTTGTTGAATAAATGAATGGATTCTTGGGCATGTGAGCTGTAACCTTAGGAGGCTAGCACCAGGGAGCTTGACCGCAGTCCACCTCCTTCATGCAAACAGACCAGCAGCAAATACTCAGCTAATTGCTTCTCCATCCATTCAAAATGCCAGAATCCAGTGTTAAATTTATACCATATTGATGTTGGGTGTGTGCAGAGTAGAAAGAGGGGTCTTTTCTGCTCTCAATGGTTGCCATGTTTTTCAGAACTGACTGAGAGAGAGACAGTAGAGTTAGTTCCAGAATGGATTAAATGGTCTTCAGATTACCCACTTTGTCTGTAGCCTAGAGGACATAATTTGAATAACACAAACTATCCATGAAAGAAAAAGTGTAAGTCGATCAGTCGTGTCTGACTCTTTGCAACCCCAGGGACCATAGTGCCCCAGGCTCCTCCATCCATGGGATTCTCCGGGCAAGAATACTGAAGTGCGTAGCCATTTCCTTCTCCAGGGGATCTTGCCAACCCAGGGATCGAACCTGCAAAACTTATCCATGAGTCATAACAAAATGGACTAAGTTGAAACGTTGAACCAGACCCAGGAAACAGCCTACGGCAAGCCTATGGCATACCTATGTTACAGCCTACGGTGACCATAATACAAAACTCAGGAAAGACACTGAGCAGGATTGTTTTTTGTCAAGTTTGCGGGTCAGGCTTGAGCTAACTGGGAACTAAATATAGTTTTCAACAGACTCCCAGATGGTAGGAGAGGCCATACGGCTTCAACAAATGGCATAAGGTAAATGCCATCCAGCCAGGAATCAAATGTTCTTCAGGGTCCCAAGGAGCAGACCTCGTGTGCTCGTTTCTTTGGAGTGAGTGCAGGGAAAAAATGGCTGAAATAACTAAATGGTTGGGGAAATACCTGAGATATGAGAGAAATGGTTAAAGCAGTTAACTAAGGAGAAGGCTATCAGATTGTCAAGGGCCTAAAAGTGGTAAGTGAGGCGCAAATAATTATTCTTCCCCTCCTTTTTGGGTCAGCAAAAAGGAAAGTGGAAGATTTTATTTAATTTTTTTTTTTTTTTTAATGTTTGGCTACACTGTGCAGCACATGGGATCTTAGTTCCCCAACCAAGGATCAAACCCCTGTTCTCCAGGCCTCCTTCTATCTTCCCAAATTGTCCAAGTGCTTCTTATTGGTGGAACCAAATCTCTTTTCCTGACCTGGCTGCAAAGGAGTCTGGGAAATATGTATGGTTTTGACTTGTTGGATTCCAGAGAGCAAGAGGCAGGGATAGAGTTGAGTGCTGCACATCCAAGACTCTTCATTTCTCAGGAGAAGCCTCCAATCTCTGGCCTGGAGTCATAAGTCAGTTCTCAGTGCCCTGGGAGCTAGAAGTACCGATGCTTGGTGTGCCTCTCTCTTCCTGAAGGTCCTTAAGTTCAGAGTTTTCATTTCCATCCTAAAAATCCAAATGGATTTTGCAGTCCACTCTATAATAAATCTTAGTTTGTTATAATATAAAAATATTCTCTGCTGAATCTTTGGGTGAAACAATCCTGCAGACAGCTCCTCCAAACTTGATTTGTATTTTTAAAAATCTACATCTTGATACCTGGTCAATTATCCCCCAGAGATGCATATCGTCCAGCTTGAGAAATACAGGTCTCAATTATTTCTCTTATATGTTAAGATTCAATGACTATTTTCCTCTTCTTAGTAGGTAGGAAAAAATGAAAAACAACAAAAGAAAGGAAGGGCAGCTTGAGAAGCAGTGACCTGCCCCCTGTTTTACAAATAAATCATAGCAGGACAAAACTGGAATGGAAAATTCAGAACAGTGATCAATACCTGGAGAAAAGAAACCAGAAGGCCATGTTTTATTGCGTGATCCAGGCACTACGTGCAAGAAAGCAGCTCACTGTGAACACAGGTTTCCAGGGCTGGGAGGAGGTAGAGACAAATCCTTTTTTCAATGAAAGGAGCCAGTGAGAGCCTGCTGGAAGTAAATTCAGTGCTTCTGGAAAATGCCACAGTCCTGCTTTAGGAAGCTTATGCCAGCGTGTCTGGGTTTTGTTTCTTACTGCAGGGGCTCAAGACAAAGCAAATCATACATTGCTTCCACCCAGCCCTTGAGCTGGCTGCTGGTGACATGCCCAAGACACCACTCACCACTGTGTTCGCAGGTCAAGCTGGGCAAAATTAGTTGGTATAAATTAGGTGAAAGAAAATGAAAATCGGAGGAGCATGCAGTAAAGCAAAAAGAGAAAGATGTACAGTAACTCCCTAGATACAGTGGGGGAGAAAAGGCTGGAAGGGTGACTGAGGATGCTTGGATTTGTGGTACCTTCTGGGGGTAGAGCATTTGGACAGACATGGACTCACCCAAGGGCTTCCCACGTGGCACTGGTGGGAAAGAACCTGCCTGCCAGTGCAAGAGATATAAGAGACTCGGATTTGACCCCTGAGTTGGGAAGATCCCCTGGAGGGCATGGCAACCCACTCCAGTGTTCTTGCCTGGAGAATCCCACGGACAGAGGAGCCTGGCAGGCCGCACAGAGTCGGACACGAGTGAAGTGACTTGACTCGCATGCACAGACTCATCCAGTCCTTTCAATGCTGACAGCCCCATTTTATAGATGAGTAAGTGAAATCTGGGCAAGCTTCAGAGATTTGTAAATATTCATAGTAGATCGTGGATTCTAACCCGGGACTATGGGCTTCCTTGAAAGATGATCATTCAACTACTCTCTTATGTCTGAAAGGGATGAGCTAGCAGGCTGGGACACCATCCCAGGTCTACCACTAACAGGCTGTGCGCCACTGGGCATGTTACTTAAGTGGTTGGTTAGCTTCTTCATCTGCACAACAGAGATCATAATAGCATCTGCTTCACTGGATGGTCAAGGGAATCAGACGAGATAATACAGGTAAAGTACTTAGCACAGGGCTTGGTGCGTAGTAAGTGCTCAGGAAATGCTAGTTGCTGTGCAAACACCTGGGAGCTGTAGAAAAAAGGAGCATTCCAGGAAAACATCAAGCAGAAGAATTCTGAATGTCACTCCCAGTAAGAGACCACGCTAATTGCATTTCCCTGCTTTTCACGGAATCAAAAGGGGTGGCATTTCTCAGCTGACTTCCATGTAGTTTGGGTCAATGGCATCAGTCATAGTTCTCTAGAAAGATGGAATCAATCAGAGGTATACAGGTAGAAGACAGGTAGATAAATAGATAGATGATTGATTTATTTCAAGAAAGTGGTTCACACAATTGTGGAGGCTGGGCAGGAAGGTCTAAAACTTGTCAGGCAGACTCGACAAGGCTGGAGGCTCAGACTGGAGTTGATACTGCAGTCTTAAGGCAAAATTTCTTCTTCTCCAAGAAATCTCCAGTTTTGCTTTTAAGGCCTTCAACTGATTGGATCAGGCCCACCCAACCAATGAAAGATAATCTCCTTCACTTAAAGTCAGCTGATTGCAAGCCACATCACATAGATGCTAGCCTTGTCTCACAATATCATCAGTGCAATGCCTAGATAGGTGCCTGAGTCCTCCCGCCTAGCCAAGTTGACGTGACATTCACCATCACAGAGGCACAGCCAGTGCGGGAGGCAGTGGGGATCGGGGTGGGGACAAGTAGAGAAACCAGCGTGTGCCTCCCCCGTCTCCCCGTCGCCTTGGGAGCACCTCCAGCAGCGAGAGTGGGCCCACCAGGCAGCCTTTCCCTCTCGGCCCCAGGTCCTCTAAGCAGCCCCAGACAATGGCTCTAGCTCCCATCAGATGGCCCGGCTTCTGCTGACGAGCCTTCCGCCACTGCCTCCTGAGTCCACAGTGGCAATGGCTTCCTGCTCTTACCAACCTCGGGGCTGTCTCCCTGTCACTGTTTAGCTTACTCAGCATCTCCCGTATCACTGATGCCATGCCTGTGTGATCTCGGGTGGCTTCTGCCTTGACCCTGACCACATCAGAGGCCCTTTCTGTTACATGGGATGCTTGCCCAGCCTCTCTCAAATGGCACTGGGGCCTTAGGACCTTGTGGATGAGCTGTGGGGATGAATTTAGAGAAGCAAAGAAGACAGAGGCAAAATAACGTATCCCACGATGGCACTCATAGCTGCTCAGTCAGGGCAACACCAGATGGGGAGAGAGTATAAAATCCTGAGGCCAACCTCCAGAGGGCAGAAGCCGGGGAGACAGCCCTGGGCCCAGGGATTCCACTTACTCCTGAATGTCGGCATCTGCTTCTCTCTAGGGATCATCTCCAAAACGTGCACATCCCAGAGGGCAGCCCCACATTGCACGTGCACTTCCCCTCCATGCTCAAGACCAGGGCCGTTTTGCGTGTAGTCTCTGAATGGCTGGGGGATCAAAGCAGCTGGTTATCATGCCATCTCTGGGCACTTCGATGTTTCATTGTAGAAGCATCTGCCTGAAGACACGGGGGCTGCCAGTGAGGAGAGTTCAAGACATCAGGAGTCAACTCCTCACACACACCCTCAGCCCTTTCCCTGCTCAAATGTTTTCCCAAACACTTGGCAATATCTGGTGTATCATACATTTTGATTATTTATTTGCTACATTTTATATATTATGATAGGCTTCTCTGGTGCCTCAGATGGTAAAGAATCTGCCTGCCATGCAGGAGACCCAGGTTAGATTCCCGGGTTGGGAAGATCTCCTGGAGAAGGAAATGGTTATGCACTCCAGTATTCTTGCCTGGAGAAGCTCATGGACAGAGGAGCCTGGTGGGTTACAGTCCAAGGGGTCACAAAGAGTCAGACACGACTGAGTGACTAACTCTTTCATTATATTGTAATATGATCATCAGTGCATTAACAGCAGCTCTGTCACTTCATGTAATTATCATTTCTTTGTTCTGGTGGGAACGAATAAGATCTAATCTCTCAGCAAGTTTGATGAATACAAATATAATACAATATTGTATTCACTTTGTATTTATTGTCCCTGGGCATTAGATCCCCAGGACTTACTTGTCTTGGGTTTCCCAGGTGGGGCTGGTGGTAAAGAACCCACCTCTCAAAGCAGGAGACATAAGAGATGTGCAACGATCCCTGGGTCGGGAAGACACCCTGAAGGAGGGGCATGGAGACCCACTCTAGTGTTCTTGCCTGGAGAATCCCATGGACAGAGGAGCTGGTGACTACAGTCTGCGGGGTCGCGAAGAGTCGGGCACGACTGAAGTGACCTAGCACGCACACATTGACTTGCCTATTAGCTGCAGGTTTTTTACCTTAAACAACATCCATTCCCGATCCTCAACCCCTGGTAAGCACCAGTCTACTCTCTTTTGACCAGTTGAGTTTTTTCAATTACATAGATAAGTGAGACTTCATAGTCCTTGTCTTTCTCTTTCTGATTTACCCCACTTAGTGTATTATCTTGGAGGTCCAGCTGAGTTACCATAAATGGCAGGATTTCCTTTTTTCTCACGACTGAGACTCTGTTTTTGTCTTGGCTGCTTCTCCCTCTCTCCCACCAGACTCTGAAGCCTTTTGCACACTGCCTGTCTCCCCCACCCTTCCACCTCACCACCTTCCGCCTTCCACCAGAGGAAGAGATACAGTAGGGGCTCAAACACATCCCAGCTTCACGAACCTCTCCTCAGGGTAGGGGTGTGGGAGGGGAACCATTTCCTCCCAGTTCTCAGGCAGAGAGACAACAGAATGAAACGCACGATAGCGCCAATAATTTTTCCATGGCTACCAGCCATCTGTACTCCTTTTAATCATCATAAGAGTAACACATGTTTGTTTTAGAAAATTTGGACCATACAGAAAATAATTTTTAAAAGCCACATCTATCCTGGTGCATTTCCTGCCAGTGCAAATATGCACATGTTTTCAAGGAAATTGGAATCATAACATAGCTTTTTTTAAAACTGGAGTATGAATATATTTCTTCACTCAGATGTTCACAAGCGTAACATCGTTTTTGATCCTTCATTCATTATTTTATGGGGAAATTTTTCATGTTGTTAAATAGTTATGTTAAGTATCTTTCAAAAATGTGATTTTTCACAGCTGCAAAATATACCACCATATGGATGCGCCCTGCTGGATCGCCCTATTGTGGGGGATTCCAAACATATCCTGTCCCCTGTCACCTCCAGGCCTGTGCTCCGCCGATTAGCTCCATGATGTGTCCACACAGAATATTCTCAGACCCTGCCTGACACTGCTGAGCCCTCCACCAAGCTCCCAAGCTCTCTCTCTTTTTCCTTTATTCTGTCTGGCAGAAGAAGCTTTTGAATTGTGATGCTGGAGAAGACTCTTGAGAGTCCCTTGGACTGCAACGAGATCAAACCAGTCAATTCTAAAGGGAATCAACCTTGGCCAAAAGATACATGACCAGTGGAGTGCATGGACTTCCCTGATGGCTCAGACCATAAAGTGTCTAGAGCTTACAGTGTGGGAGACCTGGGTTCAATCCCTGGGTAGGGAAGATCTCCTAGAGAAGGAAATGGCAACCCACCCCAGTATTCTTGCCTGGAAAATTCCATGGACAGAGGAGCCTGATGAGCTACAGTCCATGGGGCCATGAAGAGTCAGACACGACTGAGCGACTGAGGAGCATTTACCGCAGGAGCATTTACATTTTAAGTCTCATTTAACTGGATACTAAGTCACTTCAGTCGTGTCCGACTCTGTGCCACCCCATAGACGGGAGCCCACCAGCCTCCCCCGTTCCTGGGATTCTCCAGGCAAGAACACTGGAGTGGGTTGCCATTGCCTTCTCCCCATTTAACTGGATAGCGACTGACTTAAACTCAGTAGAATGAATCTCAGCTGGCGCGGTTTCCAGCGGTGTGGTGGGCCAGGAGGATCTTTAGGTCCTTTCCAAGTTCATCATAAATGACCCCATGAAACCAAGACTCCCAAGCAAGCAGGTGTGAATCCTATCGAAGGTGGTAAAAAGCTAATGGACACTAACATTCCAGTCTCCCAAGTCATTGACTCATGTTTGCTTTAGATGAAAATTTAATTTCAAAGCATAGCAATTAAGGAAGTATGTAGAAATTGTACTAAAAATGGTTAGAATGATGTTAGGCAAGAAGTCTGCTCTGTGATCTGCAAATATTGTCTGATCTGTTTTCAAAGGATTGAGGGGTAAGGAATGAATACAAATAAGATCCAAAGCAGAGAATCACCTCTATTTATGAAGTATTCTTTCAAAAAAAATTACCCCTGACTCTGATCAAACCTTCAGATCTAACTATGAATTATATCAATTATAGAGAAGAGGGGGCCATATTTAGGGACACTGAAAAAATGTTATCAGCAATGCTGTTTCAAGCTTGAAAGGGAAAGTTGCTCAGTCGTGTCCGACTCTTTATGACCCCATGGACTATACAGTCCATGGAATTCTCTAGGCCAGAATACCGGAGTGGGTAGCCTATCCCTTCTGCAATGGATCTTCCCGACCCAGGGATCAAACCAAGGTCTCCTGCATTGCAGGCAGATTCTTTACCAGCTAAGCCACCAGGGAAGCCCAAGAACACTGGAATGGGTAGCCAATACCTTCTCCAGTGGATCTTCCTGACCAAGGAATCGTACCAGGGTCTCCTACATTGCTGGCAGATTCTTTACCAGCTAAACTACCAGGCATGGAAATCAGCTAGAGAGCTCTGAGGGGCTGGACAATTCTAATTCGGTAAGTTGGGGTGGGAAACTTCCCCGTTGGCTCCAATGGTAAAATATCCACCTTCCAATGCAGAGACACTGGCTCAATCCCTGGGTTGGAAGATCCCCTGGAGTAGGAAATGGCAACCCACTCCAGTGTTCTTGCCTGGGAAATCCCATGGGCAGAGGAGCCTGGAGGGCCACAGTTCACAGGGTCACAAAGAGTCAGACATGACTGAAAGATTGAGCCAGACAGGCTTGGGGGGGTGCCTGAGATTTTGTATTTTAACAAACTCTCACATGATTGAGACAACTCTCTGAGAACTATTGCTATGAAGGTAGTTTTTCCATTTATTTTTTGAGATATAATTGACATATAACACTGTTTATTAGTGTTAGGTATACAACATAATGATGTACAAATATATTGCAGAGTGATCACCATGATGTTTAGTTAAAATCCATTACCACACAGAGTCTACAATTTTTTGTCTCTGATGAGAACCCTCTAATACCTACTCTCTTAACATCTTTCAAATATATTAATACCATATGTTATTACTAATTATAGTCACCATGCTGTATATTACATCCTAAGGACTTATTTACCTCAGAACTGGAAATGTGTACCCTTTGACCTCCTTTGCCCATTTCACACACACACACACACACCCCACGTGCCCCCTGTCTCTGGCAGCCACCAATCTGTTTTCTGTGTCTGTGAGTTTGGTGTTTTGTTTAGATTCTGCATATAAGTTACATCATATAGTGTTTGATATCTCTTTCTTTCTCTCTGATTTAAAGAATCTTTATCTTTTAAAGACACTGCAACATTTTCAAGTTTATCTTTGATTGGAGGATAACTGCTTTATAATGCTGCGTTGGCCTCTGCCCTACAACACAGTGAATCGACCATACGCGTACACATGGCCCCTCCCTCTGGGACCTCCCTCCCAACCCCCCATCCCATCTCTCTAGGTTGTCACAGAGCACTGGGCTGAATTCTGCAATACTTATGGACAAATATTAAGGTGTCCGGGATTTCTTTCAAAACAACTCAGGGAGGGGGAAGGTAGGAAGTATAGATGACACAAAATTGGCCAAGAGTTGATCATTACTGAACGTGAGTACGTAATGGGGGCACAGGAATTCCCTATGCTATAATCTCTACTTTTGTGTATTTTGAAACCTTGCATAATAAAAGGTGAAAAATAAATAAATCAAACAGAGGCTTATCTTCAGATTCATCTATACATATGTAGTAGAGAAGAAAATGGCAACCCACTCCAGTATTCTTGCCTGGAGAATCCTGTGGACAGAGGAGCCTGGTGAGCTGCTGTCCATGGGGTTGCACAGAGTCGGACATGACTAAAGCGACTTAGCCTGCATGTGTGCATTAGAGAAGGAAATGGCAACCCACTCCAGCGTTCTTGCCTGGAGAATCCCAGGGACAGAGGAGCCTGGTGGGCTGCTGTCTATGGGGTTGCACAGAGTTGGACACGACTGAAGCGACTCAGCAGCAGCAGCAGCAGCGTATGTATGCAGGGCCCATCCTGTGCAGCAGTTTTATGTGTATTTTATTTAACTGTCACAACACTATGGGGCTCAAGTGGATGAAATAACTTGCATTTCATTCATTCAGGCTTTCCACTCAAGTACCATGCTCCTTCTATTCTATCAGTGGTCACCATCCAAGCAGGTTAAAGAAGCACATTGAAAACTATTTAAAATGCAGATTCCAACACCCCCTGAAAGTGCCTCTGATCTGGAGCAATTGGAGTGGGGCTCAGACATCTGTGTTTTCACCAGTCCCCCAGGAGACCGTAATGCAGGTGACTTGGAGGCTGCACGCTGAGAACAGGTTCTTAGAGGGTTGAGCCCACTGTAATGAAGGATGCTAGGAGATCCACCTTTCCCAGAAAGACAGCAGAGTTCAGAAGCCCCAAGAGAGGATTCTCCACATCCGTGCCTCCTTCTGTAGGTATTGGGGTCATGAATCCCACTCTGGCTGGGTTTCTAGACCCTTCCATAAGGGCTAAATGATGAAGGCTGTACTACGGTAGGAAAGGCAGGGTTTGAGTCACCTGGAGCAGCCTCCTTGAAGACAGAGAGCAGAAAGGCACGCTCAGAAACAAGCGCCGTGTACATCCTTCTCTTAAAGGAGCAGCTTCCCAGGGCTGTAAATATCAGCTGCGTTCCTCCTGCACCACACAGGGGAATGAGCTCTTGTCTGATTCTAACCGTGTCTGCTGCTGCCTGCCAAAGCCTTTAAGGAACATTCTGGAGCTCTCTGTCTTCCCTTGGCAATGCAGAGAGAGCAGCCATTGGGGCATGCTGGGGGAGGATGTCATGAAGTTGCTTTTGAGACCTGGGGAGGCAAAGCCCTTCCGACACTCCACCTCCCAGTCAGAGAAGGCTCCTGGGACCCAGTCTCACTTTTGTAAATGAGCGGGGTTTAGGAGGCCGGATGATACCTCCTACCTTTGTGGTTCTGCCCCTTCAACTACATATTAGAAAGATCTGGGGAAATCTGAAAATCTCTGAATGCCTAGACCCCCTCCCCCGCCTCCAGACCATCATATTAGGACGGTGACAGTGGGACCCCGGGGTCTGTATTTCTAGGACTTCCCAGGTGATTCCCTTGAGCAGCCAAGGTTGAAAGCCACTCCCAGTGGTTTTAACACTGAAAGCCACTTAAGACCTGGTTTCCAGACTCTTGGTACCTGAGCTTCTTGGGGACAAGGACTGGATCTCCCTCCTTGCCTGTATCTTCCTCAGCATCCAGAACCATTGGATGTAGAAGCTGTCCTCAGCAAATACTTTACCAATTCAAGAAGCATTCATTGGACCTACTGTGTCCCCAGACGTAGGGAATATAAAATCATTCATAATGCAAAGTCCTGGCTGTGCAGAAACTGGCAAAAAAGAAAAAAAAGTGAGGGAAATAAGATACACCAACATAAAAGTTAAAATAATACAAAAGAACTAATTAGCAATTCAAGATAATTTGTCACAGTTGTTTGTCCCATATGCACTGACTGAGGGGTTTCAGGAAAGGGCGGCAGTCATCAGGGTGGTCCCAGGAGGTTTTGCCTACAAGGTAGGTCTCAGAGATATGGAAGATTTGGGCAGCAGAAGGAGAGACGGCTGGGAGATGAGACTTCTCCAGTAGGTGGAGAAGCCCACACTCAAGACTCCATGCCCAGCTTCATGTGGCCAAGTCCTCCACTTCTAGAACATGATGGCATTGTAGGGAATCTCGTTTTGACTTTCTGAATGAGAATCTAGGCGTGTATTTGAAAGATGACTGGACTGTGAGTCAGGAAACCAAATGAGGATGGGCGCGTCTCAGGCTCTCTGGTCCTGAGTCTATCGCACAAGAGGTGGGGGCAAAGAGAAGATTAGTGCTCACTGTCCACCTGAGACTGTAATTCAGGCCCCAGGACTATGAGGCACAGACTCTGTGTTTATAATACACCTTATTAAGGTATAATGTACAGCAATTTGGGTGTATATTTTGATGAGTTTTCAAATATATAGACCCATCAGCCGCCACCATAATCAAGACAGAGGACTTTTCCATCAACCCCATGAGTTCCTCCATATTCTCTCCCTGTCAATTGCCACCCCTCCAACTCCAGCCTCAAGTAACCATCAATCCACTTTCTGTCACTATTATTAGACTTGTGTTTTTCAAAGTTAAATGCAAGTGTATACCTAACTTTATAAGAAATTGCCAAACTTGTTCCAAAGGGGTTGTACAATTCTGCATTTCCACCATTAATGTCCGAGTGACCCACGCGTTCTGCATTGTTGCTGAAACTTGGTATCGTCAGTCTTTTTTAATTTAGCCACACAGGATATGCTTTGATCTTAGACTTTAGGTTATCCCTACACAGCAAGGGACAGAAAGGCATTTCAGCAGGAACCCTGTATTATGCTGCTTGGTCCTGGGACTGGTTTATCCTTGTGAAATGTGGTGTCTCCCTGTTATTCTGGGGTCAAAAACACTGGTCAGTTTCACTGGAAGTTAAGATCAGGGTGAGCCTGTTGAGGGAACTCAATCTTCATCATCCATCATGGATAATGCTTTAGGTTCCTCTGTGGTCTGATTTTGGAGGCCCAGCACCCCAGCCAGGACCTCCCAGAGGGCTCCTGACAATGCGAAGGAAGAGAGACCACCTTTGGGTATCAGGATGCTTTTCTTCCCACTTGTGCCAACCCCTTCATTTTATGACATATTTTAATGAGGGAGGATAAAGAGAGAAAATGAGTGCCAGATGCATTGGAGATGGGTCTGGACAATAATCACATTCTGCAGTGAAATGACAGAAATCCTCACTCAATATGCTTCAGAAAGGGCTGGCAGGAGAGCAATATGTGTTCTTGAAAGCAAAACTGAACTAGCACACTTCAAAGTTCTGGCACAGAAAAGACGTCCAGAACGCCCGAAGAAAACTAAAGCGAGCACAGAAAAGACGCCCAAAACGCCCGAAGAAAACCGAAGCAGATAGCACAGAAAAGACGTCCAAAACGCCCGAAGAAAACCAAAGTGGATAGCACAGAAAAGACGTCCAAAACGCCTGAAGAAAACCGAAGCAGAGCACCCTGCTGCTACTTTTTGAAAGGAATAAATATGGATTGAACCTCAGTGAAGATGGAGAAGCATCAGCCCTGCCTAGCGGTGGACACCTCCCGCGCTGGATTCTAGAACAGTGAGGGACGATGCTGTGATCCATCCAACCTCCCCAACCCTGGAGGATTTGACTGGGGCGCTGTTGGTCAGACGTGGTGGTCTGCAGCAATGGCAGTGCTCCACGGGGCAGCTCGCTCCCCCTTGGCCCGGCCCAAACCAGTCCGCAACTAAAGGCGAAGAGCTGGAGTTAGTACAAGCTGTATCTCTGGTCTTGGAGGGTGGCCCCCGAGAGGGACAGTGCCCCTGACACTCAGGGAGACCTACTGCACACACTCAGCAGTCCAGATGCACCATCTGCCTTAAAAGTCCAGTGTTTTCTCTTAAAGTCCAGTATTTGCGTCCCCACCCCTCATTCAAGTCATGAGACCAACTTGGAGTCAGGACCTAGAAAGCGCAGCCACCCACACAGCCCGCCTCACCTTGCTAACAATGGCCATTTTCCCTTCACTTAGGTATTTACCACCACCCCCTCCCCCCAGAAAAGTGAGGTAGCACATAGCAAACACACCTTCTAAAATCGAAAATTACAATCCCACTTCTAGGCATACATCTGGAGGAAAACATGATCTGAAAGGATACACACGCCCTAATGTTCATCGCAGTGCTGTTTACAACAGCCAAGATATGGAAGAACGTAAATGCCCATCAACAGAGGAATGGGCAAAGAAGGTGTGGTCCGTAGATACGGTGGGCACTACTCAGCCATTAAACAGGACAAAACAACGCCACTTGAAGCAACATGGATGAACCCATAGACTGTCACACTGAGTGAAGTCAGTCAGACAGAGAAGGGGAAATACCGTATGACATCCCTTATACATGGAATCTAAAAAGAAATGACACAAATGAAATTGCTTATAAAACAGAAAGAGACTCACAGACTTAGAGAATGAACTTATGGTTGTTGGGGGACGGGAAGGATGGGGGAAAGGGATAATTAAGGACTTTGGGATGGACATGTATACATGGCTATATTTAAAATGGATAACCAATAAGGACCTACTGTAGAGCACAGGGAACTCTGCTCAATGTCATGTGGCAGCCTGGATGGGAGTGGAGTTTGGGGGAGAATGGATACATGTGTATGTATGGCTGAGACCCTTCACTGTCCACCTGAAACAAGTTTATTGATCAGCTATACCCCTAACACAAAATAAAAAGTTTAAAAATAAATAACTGTAGCTGTACTGCAGCTTTGTGAGGTAGTATCATTGAGGGCAAGTGGGCAAAGGGTACACGCACTCCCTCTGTAATGATTTTACAATTGTATCGAAATCGGTAATTCTCTTAAAACCCAAAGTATAATTTAAAAAATAACAAAAACAAATGGAAAGGGTAAGATCTTAAAGAGATTAGGTAATGTATGGGATCAGTGAACTAAAAGGGACTGAAATGGGTGGATTTAACTCAGATGACCCTTATATCTACTACTGTGGGCAGGAATCCCTCAGAAGAAATGGAGTGGCCATCATGGTCAACAAAAGAGTCCGAAATGCAGTACTTGGATGCAATCTCAAAAATGACAGAATGATCTCTGTTCGTTTCCAAGGCAAACCATTCAACATCACAGTAATCCAACTCTATGCCCCAACCAGTAACGCTGAAGAAGCTGAAGCTGAATGGTTCTATGAAGACCTACAAGACCTTTTAGAACTAACACCCAAAAAAGATGTCCTTTTCATTATAGGGGACTGGAATGCAAAAGTAGGAAGTCAAGAAACACCTGGAGTAACAGGCAAATTTGGCCTTGGAATACGGAATGAAGCAGGGCAAAGACTAATAGAGTTCTGCCAAGAAAATGCACTGGTCATAGCAAACACCCTCTTCCAACAACACAAGAGAAGACTCTACACATGGACATCACCAGATGGTCAACACCAAAATCAGACTGATTGTATTCTTTGCAGCCCAAGATGGAGAAGCTCTATACAGTCAGCAAAAACAAGACCGGGAGCTGACTGTGGCTCAGATCATGAACTCCTTATTACCAAATTCAGACTTAAATTGAAGAAAGTAAGGAAAACCACTAGACCATTCAGGTATGACCTAAATCAAATCCCTTATGATTATACACTGGAAGTGAGAAATAGATTTAAGGGCCTAGATCTGATAGATAGAGTGCCTGATGAACTATGGAATGAGGTTCGTGACATTGTACAAGAGACAGGGATCAAGACCATCCCCATGGAAAAGAAATGCAAAAAAGCAAAATGGCTGCCTGGGGAGGCCTTACAAATAGCTGTGAAAAGAAGAGAAGCGAAAAGCAAAGGAGAAAAGGAAAGATATAAGCATCTGAATGCAGAGTTCAAAGAATAGGAAGGAGAGATAAGAAAGCCTTCCTCAGCGATCAGTGCAAAGATATAGAGGAAAACAACAGAATGGGAAAGACTAGAGATCTCTTCAAGAAAATTAGAGATACCAAGGGAACATTTCATGCAAAGATGGGCTCAATAAAGGACAGAAATGGTATGGACCTAACAGAAGCAGAAGATATTAAGAAGAGGTGGCAAAAATACACAGAAGAACTGTACAAAAAAGATCTTCACGACCCAGATAATCACGATGGTGTGATCACTCATCTAGAGCCAGACATCCTGGAATGTAAAGTCAAGTGGGCCTTAGAAAGCATCACTACAAACAAAGCTAGTGGAGGTGATGGAATTGCAGTTGAGCTATTTCAAATCCTGAAAGATGATGCTGTGAAAGTGCTGTACTCAGTGTGCCAGCAAATTTGGAAAACTCAGCAGTGGCCACAGGACTGAAAGGTCAGTTTTCATTCCAATCCCAAAGAAAGGCAATGCCAAAGAATGCTCAAGCTACCACACAGTTGCACTCATCTCACATGCTAGTAAAGTAATGCTCAAAATTCTCCAAGTCAGGCTTCAGCAATACGTGAACTGTGAACTTCCTGATGTTCAAGCTGGTTTTAGAAAAGGCAGAGGAACCAGAGATCAAATTGCCAACATCCATCTGCTGGATCATGGAAAAAGCAAGAGAGTTCCAGAAAAACATCTATTTCTGCTTTATTGACTATGCCAAAGCCTTTGACTGTGGGGATCACAATAAACTGTGGAAAATTCTGAAAGAGATGGGAATACCAGACCACCTGATCTGCAGGTCAGGAAGCAACAGTTAGAACTGGACATGGAACAACAGACTGGTTCCAAATAGGAAGAGGAGTTCATCAAGGCTGTATATTGTCACCCTGCTTATTTAACTTATATGCAGAGTACATCATGAGAAACGCTGGACTGGAAGAAACACAAGCTGGAATCAAGATTGCCGGGAGAAATAGCAATAACCTCAGATATGCAGATGACACCACCCTTATGGCAGAAAGTGAAGAGGAACTAAAAAGCCTCTGGATGAAAGTGAAAGTGGAGAGTGAAAAAGTTGGCTTAAAGCTCAACATTCAGAAAATGAAGATCATGGCATCTGGTCCCATCACTTCATGGGAAATAGATGG
>NW_011494921.1:5754899-5762330 GCF_000754665.1 Bison bison bison | reverse complement strand
TGATTGCAGCCATGAAATTAAAAGACGCTTTCTCCTTGGAAGGAAAGTTATGACCAACCTAGATAGCATATTGAAAAGCAGAGACATTACTTTGCCAACAAAGGTTCGTCTAGTCAAGGCTATGGTTTTTCCTGTGGTCATGTATGGATGTGAGAGTTGGACTGTGAAGAAGGCTGAGCGCCGAAGAATTGATGCTTTTGAACTGTGGTGTTGGAGAAGACTCTTGAGAGTTCCTTGGACTGCAAGGAGATCCAACCAGTCCATTCTGAAGGAGATCAGCCCTGGGATTTCTTTGGAGGGAATGATGCTGAAGCTGAAACTCCAGTACTTTGGCCACCTCATGCGAAGAGTTGACTCATTGGAAAAGACTCTGATGCTGGGAGGGATTGGGGGCAGGAGGAGAAGGGGACAACAGAGGATGAGATGGCTGGATGGCATCACTGACTCAATGGATGTGAGTCTCAGTGAACTCCGGGAGTTGGTGATGGACAGGGAGGCCTGGCGTGCTGCGATTCATGGGGTCACAAAGAGCTGGACACGACTGAGCAACTGAACTGAACTGAATGTATGGGTTTGGCCTGATATGCAGGAATGCCAAAGTGAAGAAAATGGGATTATTTTCAAGGCTTGGCTCATAAACTGTAGAGTCGAAGAAGTCCCAAGAACTGAGAACCAGGAGAATTGAGTGCAGTTCCAGGCTGAGTCCTGAAGCAGGAGAAGGCTCTAGATGAGGCACGGTCAGGCAGAGAGCAAACTCTCTCTTGCTCAGCCTTTTGTTAGACTCAAGCCTTCAACCCACTGGATGAGATCCGCTCACATTGGGAAGGGCCGTCTGCTTTATTCAACTATTAACTCAAATGTTCATCTCATCCAGAAAGACCCTCACAGACACAGCCAGAAGGATGTTCAGCCAAATATCTGGGCACTGGTGGCCCAGTCAAGCCGACACGTAAGGTCAACGGTCACGACCTCAAGCAAAGACACTTCACATCTCTGTGCCTCCCTTTGTTCAT
Source organism: Bison bison bison (assembly GCF_000754665.1). Classification (NCBI taxonomy): domain Eukaryota; kingdom Metazoa; phylum Chordata; class Mammalia; order Artiodactyla; family Bovidae; genus Bison; species Bison bison. The sequence goes on along the minus strand of NW_011494921.1, from coordinate 5,761,317 downwards.
CTGTAAAACGGACACGATGAGAGCCCCTTCCTCATCCGGTTGAGGAGAAGTTCAAGAAAAACAGAATATTCACAATCCTTTGTAGTATCCTTAATGGAATATAGTAAGTGCCCCAGCTGCCGCAAGGAGTGGTGAGAAGCTGCTCAAGGGTTTCCCGAGCAGGCATGTGTGCTCAGTCGCTCAGTCGTGTTCCACTTTTTGCAACCCCTGGACTGTCGCCCACCAGGTTCCTCTGTGTATGGGATTCTCCAGGCAAGAGTCCTGGAGTTGCCATTTCCTCCTCCAGGGGATCTTCCCAACCCAGGGATCGAACCCACGTCTCCTGCGTTGCAGGCGGAGTCTTTACGGCTGAGCCACCAAGAAGGCCCTCCCTGAGCAGGCTGGCCTCTGACTTGCCCCCAGGGTCCCTTGTCTCCCTCATCCGCTTTTAGCAGCAGTTCTAACACTGACATTTGAAAAGGTTCTGCTTCCTCAGAGTGACGTTTCCTTTTCATCCCTTTACCAGCAGCCTCTCTTTATGGAGAGTCTAATTGTCCCACCCAGGACTTCTGATCAAGACCCAGGCAGCGAGAGGGCTGGGCGGGTCTCCGGGATTTTATCGTCCTGACATTTGATACTGTGGGAACGGAATGGCTGCCTCCTTCACCATAATTGCTGTTGACAAAACACAAGAAGCCCAAAGGCATTCCCTGGTGCTGACCCAGCTCCCCCAGCTCTGGGCTTACTCAGATGACCAGGGCAGTCCCGTGACAAGGGTGGGGTGGAGAATTACATCTAACAGTGTAGGTGCGGGAGGCAGAGGCAACGGTTTATGTGAGAGGAGTCACCCCTTTACACACCAATATCTAAAAACTATTAATTTGGGGGCAGCAGCAAGGAAGAAATACATGAAAGGAAAATTGATTTCTATTTAAATGGTATGTTTTCATCACCTTTCTTCAGAGCCTAAGCATCCATCTTTTGAGTACCTGTGCTAATTGATTTCAAATGCGATTCACCGCAGTCGCTGTAGAATAATAAATCTCAGGGCAAAGAGGCTAAGGGGGGAACTTGAGCAGAGCAGAAGAGGAAGTAACCCACGGCCTCTAACAGGTGTGCCCGCGTCATCCAGGGTGAGCTTGGAACAGCCCCTGATGGATGCTGGTGGCAGGGCGGCTCAGTTGCTTGTGTCATGGACAATCCCCTGCCCTTGAAATCTTCCTACGGATCCAGCAAGCGTCCGTTTCTGGGCTTCTGCCTGGGGCTTGAGGGGTCATGCCCAGCTGCACACCGTCCCTCTTCTGAAGGATGAAGGCATTCTTGTGACCTCTCTTCCACTCCTCCTGGAAATGCCTGTTGCTTTCTGTCTCAGGAGCTTCTCACGGGCCTGGAGTTCCTGGGAAGCCTCTTTCTCGTGACCCTCTCCTTCCTAAGCTTGTGCCCATTTCCTCCCCCAGAGGGCTTTCAATTTGGGAGTCAAGCAGTTGAGTTGGAATGAATGGAAGGAATGACATTCTGGAAGGAATGACAGAGACCACCCAGTCATCTACCCCCAGGGGAGGGATGAACCTCTGAGTGAGGTGAGTCCTGGCTGGTCGCAGAGGGCAAGTGGAGCCTCTGGGCCTCATCCTGGTGATTCCCTACCCACTTCCCCCAACGCCATGCTGAAGTCTTGTCCTTGCTCATCCCTGGGAGGGATGAGGACTGACACCAGGGCTGGGATGCAAGCCTGGATAGGAAGGATCAAGGAGGGCTCAGGCTTACTCAGTGGTCATGCGGCAGCTTTAATGTTTCCCTGAGTAAGAATCTAGCTGATAAGAAGGAGAACCACTAATCTGTCAAAATGCCCTGTGAAAAAGAAGCTGAACAATGACAAAAAAATTGATGTGTCCACTCCAGAAAATAATTCCTGGGAGACAAGCCACTCCCAAAGCCTTGGGTCAGCAGGTAGTCATGCTAGGAAGGAAGGAAGTGGGAGTCTCATGAATCTGGGGGACCCAGAGAGGTGCTGGGCCTGGAGACCTGTGCCCACCTGTACAAGTGTTGTGTTCTGGTGGGTTGTACAGGGGGTAACTGTTAGATTTGTGCGGAGCCCTGTCCCGCCTCCACTAGCATCAAATCCTTATAACTCTCCACTTTATATTCCTGAAACTCTGCTGGGGCAGAGCTACTCCCGAGAGGAACTGAACTCTCTCCATGGGTTTTTCTCCAAATGATTGCGATTAGTTTATTTCTGAGAATGGACCGCCCTACCCAGGATCTATCCATGTAAGCCAGAAGCAACATCTACATAACATCAAGATACAGAGTCATTTCATTCAGTTTGGGCACAAAGTCAATTAAATCCAAATTTCCAATGCGTAGACAAATTATCCCAAGACAGACTAAATTATTGATGGACTTAATGGTCTCTTTTTTGGTACGGATATGACTTCATTCTTTAGGATAAGCATTTCAGTAGTTACATAAGTACATTTAACCTGCCATGCTTTCCTCCCACTGAATTCTCAGCCCACATAAATCATTTTTTTACACTAAAATTTTTTTCCTCCCGTTTTATTGAGATGTAATTGACACATGGCACGGTAAAAATGTAAGGAGTACAGCATAATGATTTGACTTGCCTACATCATGAAATGATTATCACAATCAGTTTAGTGAACATCTATCATCCCATAGAGATACAAAATAAAAGAAATGGAAAAAATTTTTTCCTGGTGATGAGAACTCAGATATTTCCCTCCGGACAGCTTTCACATATCACAGCAGCTGCTGGTAAGTCGCTTCAGTCATGTCCGACTCTGTGCAACCCCATAGACGGCAGCCCACCAGGCTCCACTGTCCCTGGGATTCTCCAGGCAAGAACACTGGAGTGGGTTGCCGTTTCCTTCTCCAATGCATGAAGATGGCAATGTTAATTATATTTATCAGGTTATACATGACATCCCTAGTATTGTCCGTATTTATCTCAAAAGTAGAGGCTTGTATCTTTTGACTGCTTTCGTCTGATTCCGCTCCCGCTACTGGTGCTGATGTTCACAGCATCAGATGAGCTGGATCCTCATGTCCCACATCTGTGCCCGTTGCTTTCATATTCACTCATTCATTCATTCGTTCACTCCCAGTCTCAGCCCTCACATAGCTCACCGTTCAGTGGGGGAAGCAGGACATTGAACAGATGAGCGTTTCTTCCTGTGTTGCGAGGATATGATAAGGGGGATTTAAAGCGAAAAGCCCTGACGCCTGGCTAAGCCGAGTCAAGCTCTCATTCCCCTCCACCCCCCAGTTTCCCCATCTCCCACCTGCCAACCCCCCATGGGGCCTATTGATTCCTGACACGCCTTGATGTAAAATTACACGTCGTGATATCATTCAGGATAATGCTGACAAAGGCAAGGGGGTCCCCTGCGGCGCCCGCTGAGACCTCCTTCCCTCACTCCCACCACCCACCGGAGCCCGATCTTGAATTCCATTTACAGCTGGGAGGATGCAGACGGCAGCAAAGACGCCCCACGGAGGGGGGAAGATAAATACAATTTCAATCGGACCCATTGATCTCTCCTCTGATCAATTTAACAGTCAGGGAGGTGGAGAAACAGGCAGGAAAAGCCCTGCCTGGTGTGCCGCCGGTTTAATTCGCTTCTGAGGGGCAGGGGACACGCCAGCTCACAGTCCCTGGGTGAGAAACCCCAGACTCTGCAGTCCCAAAACGGAGGGAAGGAGGCGGGAAGTAATTTGGAAGAGGAAAGAACAGGCATTAACAAGCCGGACTTAAAATACCCATTAGGTGATTAAGGGGATTAGGCTGGTATTATTTGTGAGCACTGTCTCTGAAAGCTACAAGGGAGGCTGAGACTCCGCCCGGCACGCTCCCTCCAGCCCGGGAGAGCGAGGGTGACTCATCTTTCTCCCAGCAAAGACGCAGCCACACCAGGGGGCTGGCTGCCTGCCTCTGCCCTGCACTGGGCGCCGCACAGCTTCTCCTTTTCCACTGGAGCGTGAGCCCTGGTGCCTCTCGCTTTCGCTCAGGGTTCCGTGCCATGAGGGGGTGGGCTGGAACTCGGGGTCTGTCTCAGGGGTCTGTCTCAGGGGTCCCCCAGTTCTTAACTCTAGCATGCTGCTGCCCAAGCCTCCCCCGTGGGGTAGGCATCCCGTATTAGACTAAACCCCACAGCAAGTCTGCGGGTTCTCCAGAATGAAATGGGGGCAGCAGGGACCTTGGACCCGCTGTCACTGAGCCCACAGGGGCAGCTTGGTCACCACCCAGGGCCAATCAGAGGAAGAGGCCACGGGTGTCTCCTGATGGAGCAGAGTCCATTAGTGGATGGGACTGGACCTCACAGAGAGAAGAAGGGAGCTTTGCTCTTGCTTCTTAGGACCTGCTGACCCTGCCTGGGAACCCTGCTCTCCTCACCCCCACTGGCCCAGGCCCCCCAGGTCTTTCTGTGATTTCCCACCATATGTTCCTGGACCCCTGCTGTGGGTCTCTCACTGGTCCTCCACCAGGCGTCCATCGAGGGGAAGTCAGCATTGCTCCTGCAATCCAAGCCTCGAGCTAACGGGAGGGAGCGCTAACCACTGTGGGCAGGCTGGGGCTTTCAGACAGAAGAGGACCATTTTGGAGACCTGGGTCTTCTGGGGCTGTGGGAAGCACACCGCAGAGCTGATCACCTGTGCGCGGCCTCCCTGGAGGGCCCTGACACGCGCTGGGCATCGCTGTTGTTGAACCCTGCTGAGCCCCTTACCCGTTGCCATCCGTGTGGCAAGACAGCACTGGCAGGGCTGGCAGCTGGTGGACACAGAGCTCCGGAATGCAGCCAGCTCCTTACAGGAGCGCCCCAGCCTGGGGCCCAGAAGCTCCATGTTGAATGTCTTCGGTGGGTGAAACGGTCAATGTCTGCACTCAGCTCTCCTGCCGCCCCCCAGACCGCCCTTTCCTGGCCCAGGCCCCTCAGTCCGTCCACAGCCTCCTGCGGCTCCAGACTCCTTCACTCTGGCTCTCAGGTTTGCTCCAGATTGCCACATTCAGAGCCAAGTGTCCCTGACATGCTGGAGAGAGAGAGTTCTTTCATAAGAGAGTTAAAGTCATGGAGCGGGTCTCTGCAAATTATCACACTGGAGAGGAGAGAGTTCCTACCTGAGGGATGGATGGCCATCCAGGTGGGAATTTTTTTCTGTATCTTCAATGTCATCCAACTCAATCATATCAACAGGTATTTACTGGGCATTTATTCGATGCAGGCCCTGGGATGACAGTAATAAACAAGCTGAATTAGTCTCTGCCCTCATAGAATGGATAGTCTAGAGTATGGGCTTCTCAGGTAGCGCAGTGGTAAAAGAATCCACCTGCCAATGCAAGAGACACAAGAGACGCTGATTCAATCCCTGCATCGGGAAGATTCCCTGGTGTTGTAAATGGCAACCCACTCCAGTATCTTTGCCTGGGAAATCCCATGGACAGAGAAACCTGCAGAACTACAGTTGATGGTGTTGAGAAGAGTCAGACACGAGCGTGAACACGCATACAGAGGATGAGAGGGGATACAGACAGGGTGACAGAGTGTTCTGGTGCAGCGTGGTAAGGACATTAGCAAGACAAGTGGAGGCCGCAGTCCGGCTCCTGAGCTCTTGATGGAGGTCAGGACTGGAGATCAGCGGGAAAGAAGCAACGTCTGAGCTAAAGCCTGAGGATGAGCTGGAGTTAGCAGGTTAGGGGGTGGGAGTGGAGGGAGGAGGGGGCTGTGGGACGGAGGGAGGGCGTGTGCAGAGGATTGAGGCAAGAGGTTGCTGGGCATAGTTCAGGATCTGTTAGAAGTTCAGCTGGATCTCGGACAATGGATGATGGGGGAAATGGGAGAGATGAGGCTGGAGGAATCGTGAAGGTGTGATTCGTAAGAGGCTTAGCAGACTGACCAGGGGTTTGGGCCTCATCTCTCCTAAGGGCACTGAGAGGCCAGTCTATGTGTATTCGCTCAGTCGTGTCCAGCTCTTTGTGACCCCATGAACTACACAGCCCATGGAATTCTCCAGGCCAGAATACTGGAGCAGGTAGCCTTCCCCTCCTCCAGGGGATCTCCCTGACGCAGGGATCGAACCCAGGTCTCCTGCATTGCAGGCAGATTCTTTACCAGCTGAGCCACCAGGGAAGCCCAAGAATACTGGAGTGGGTAGCCTACCCCTTTCCCAGGGATCTTCCTGACCTAGGAATCGAACCAGGGTCTCCTGCATTGCAGGCAGATTCTTTACCAGCTGAGCCACCAGGGAAGCCCAAGAACACTGGAGTGGGTAGCCTACCCCTTCTCCCAGGGATCTTCCTGACCTAGGAATCGAACCAGGGTCTCCTGCATTGCAGGCAGCTTTACCAGCTAGGCTATCAGGGAAGCCCAAGAGGCCAGTGGAGAGTTTTAAAATGAGGAAGTGATGGACTCGGATCTGCGTT
>NW_011494921.1:5750502-5754799 GCF_000754665.1 Bison bison bison | reverse complement strand
TGAGGAATAGGGGGCAGGAGATTGGGCTGACGGCAGTGGCAGGGCCCAGGCAAGGAGCATCACTGGGCGCAGAGATGCGGAGACAGCCGACGCTGTGACTGAGAGCTGGAATGCCACTTGCTGGAAGAGGGGGTGCAAGAGGAGAGAATCTGGAGTGAGCAGTCTCTCCACCGTGAGCCCAGATGCACGTGGACCCACACCAGGCACCAAGGGGAGAGAGTACACAGGCCCTGAGCTTCTTGTCATCAGTTGACATGTTATACTCTTGTATCTCCAACACCTGGCACTTAATCGGTGGTGAAAAGTATTCATTAAATGCATGTATGAATGAATGCATGAATACATGGATATAAGCTGGAATCTCTAATTTCAAAGTTCTTTGAGTCTTATTGTAAGACAAGGTGATCCTACATCAAACAATTAGAGAACAGCACAAGATAGAACATAATTAAGTTCTAAATCATCTGGTTCAGGCTGTAAGTGCTGGCGTTTCAGAGAAGGGAAAGATCAATGTGGGCTGGAGGAGTTAAGGATGGCTTAAATATAATTCCCTGACATTGCTGCACCCTGGAAACAGCAGTGCCGGCCTTAAAACTGGAGAGAGATGAAAGCCAACACAGAGAGCCTTATTTACCAGTGCTGTGCCGCGGACCACCGTGATACTGGGGGACTGAATTAATATCATTGGCCTTGGGAGGTTAACACTGCTCAAGTGGATTTATTCCTGTACAATTTATAGTGGGCCCTGACATAATCCATTCTCACTGTATTCTTTTTTTAAGGATGCTGTTTTATTGAGGTGAAATTCGTGTGACCTAAAATTAACCATCTTAAAGCATACCAGTCAGTGGCGCTGAGGACATTCACATCATTGTGCAACTACCTCCTTTCTCTAGATCCAAAACATATTCATCACCCCCTAGAAACCCTGCTCAATCTGTACTTGAGCCAGAAGAGCAATATGGTGGACTGGAAGGAGCCCTGACATACAGGGCCTCGAGTTGTCATCTGGGGTCTATGATTAAGTTGCTCAAATCTGACCCAGGGCAAGTGACCAGTGTGATTTCCGGACCTCAGTTCCATCATCTATAAAATGGGTGTATTTGATTAAGATGACAATCAAGGCCTCGTCTAACTTTACAACACTGAGGTTTTAAGTATAGTTGTCTTTCACATTTGAAGACGGTTGGCATGAAAATAGATTCACTGGTGTTTCAAATTCGTTGGTGATTCGAGCTATGTTTGCATCCTGAATAATTTTATATCTAATCCCAAGCCGTAACATGTCTTTCTCTTTCTTCCTGCCCCAAACTTTAATTACCTGTTGTTGTTGTTGTTTTTTAACCAGCCTCTCTGTGCACACCTCATGGAAAGAATGTGTTTCCAGTTTTCCTAGCAATTTCAAATTGTGTTCAGCCAAATGCACAGAATATAAAAAAGAATGGAGCAAGAAAGGGATGACTATATGCTGAGTCTCCTGGGTTCATGGAGTGTCTCCTAAAATTCAGTAGCTATTTGGAAGTACCAGTCCATTGTCAAAATTTGAAATTGAAGACTGGAGGGTTTGTCTGAGCATGGATTGCTTTCACATGCTGCACAGGATGAACGTGAGTCTCATAAAGGGAGCCTAGAAGTCTAGTCGTTAATGAGAAAGTTCAAGTGTTAGTTGGCTTTAGTTGTGACCGACTTTGCAAACACATGGACTGTAGCCCATGAGGCTCCTCTGTCCCTGGGATCCTGTAGGCATGAATACTAGAGTGGGTTGCCATTCCCTTCTCTGGGGGATCTTCCTGACCCAGGAATCGAACCCAGATCTCCAGCATTGCAGGCAGATTCTTTACCATCTGAGCCACCAGGGAAGCCCCTGATTGTTTGCTAATGAAGTGCTAACCCAGTGTTCTGATTCCGCATAGGCTTAGACCAAAAGTGCATGAGGCTCACAGATGCCACTGGAACAGAGACAAGGGCTAGAGCCACACCTAGAGATGGTGCTACCTGAACCAGCACTTTTGACGTGTGATGAGACCAGACGTGTTAGGCAGCTTAGTGCCAAGTACTTAGAACTAAGGGGGAAAAAACCTTAACTGACTGAATTTTTTCACATTTCAAAGGACTTCTTTAGACTGTGTCAGAAACACTTTATGCAGACACATGTCACTGCGTGAGGTCTTTTGATGTTATCATAGGCGGATTTTTGTATGCAGAAAAGATCATTTCAGGTCTTGTTTAGGATATAAGATTCTTCCATTTGTTACTAGTGAGTGCTAATGTTTAATGAGTGATTATGTATCAGGGATTATTCTAAGAGCTTACATCTACTATCTTATTTAATGAGCTGTTAGTACTCTGCTATTAATGTTAGCATGTCCATTTTACAGGTAAGAATACTGAGGCACAGCCAGGTGACTCTACCTGTCCAGAATCACACAGCAATTCAATAGCAGTGCCAATTTTAAACCCTGGCAATTTGGCTTCAGCAACCAAGCTCCTAACCACCATGTTCTACTGTTTCTCCTTAAAGAGCCAAATTTAAAAACCTACTTCTAACTTAGACTTTTACATTTAGTTTATAAATCTCATTATTCTATCTGCGAGTCTAACACATTTTAACAACCACTTTAAGGGAGACTTTGATTCATGGTTGATTCCATTTATAAACTTAGTTAATTAAATTCCTTTAAACATTTTAAACTGCAGTTATAAATTTACTATGTTCTCTTTCCTTTTTAAGCACTTCATTTGACTGATTTAATAAACAAAAACCTCCCAACTGCTTACATTCCTATAAATCTAATAAATTAAACTTCTGAGTATGGGGAACCTAAGTACTCCTAAATGTTTTAACTCTGTATGTTAATTTTATAAAATTTCCATTTAAGATCACAAGCCTCATGAATCACTCTGTTCCCATTTTAAACTAAGCTTACAAGACTGAACTGTTCCTACAGAAGACAAATGCTCTTCAACATTACAAAATTAAGATGCCAAATATGCAGAGCATTCCTTGCTGTGAAAAAAAACCAATGCTACCAATTTGATTCTTTTAAACATTCCTAATTTTAAAAATTTCTGAGTTAAAACATGCTTGTGCTTTAAAGAAACAATATTTCCCTAAACAAATGTGGGAGTTACTTTCCTAGACATTTTTTTTCCCTTGCCTCTACTGGAGAGATTTCTTAAGTGACCAAGAGCTTTAACCAGAATTTGATCAGACTTTTGTCTGCAAATGTAGTGTCCAGGCTAAAGCCATGTTTGCAGTCACTGCTCCTGGTTTTCAAAACTCCAAGAATGGAGTGTTCATGGGGTCCTGGGTTATGATTTTAGCTAATTTTTAAGTCAGGCAGTATCTGCAGCCTCTCCTCAGGTAACCTCATGTTTGACTGGGTTCAATAGTCTATTTGCCACTCCATCCCATTCTGATTTATTTTTCATGCTACCTCTCTGTTAGGGTTATGCAATTTGTATGGATATTAACATAATAACGGATTGAATTCTGCATGTCTCCGATGGCCCTGTCTGACCTGAATTAGAACTTCTACCAGCAATATTCATCATGTATGTATATGCAACCTTCACTTATAGGCCCCAAGCTATTTTTAGGCTCACTTAGTGTCCTGGACAAGCTAGTGACCAGTTCTGAATATCCAACAGCATCATACATCGAAACATTTGTTTAGGTGGGTTCTAAGAGGGATGGATAAGAACGTTTACATAGATTAAATGCCAAGATGCTTGCTAAGGAAACATGGGTTTGATTGGAGATCTGAAATGAAATTTCTCATGTAGCTTGGGAAATGCAAATCAGTTGGTGGCATACCAACCCCCACTGGACCAGGAAAATAGTTTCCTTTTGCTTTCAGACTTTTAAAAATCGGGTGTATGATTCTGAAGTTCATTTTCTCTCCCCCAGACCCGATGCATAAGCCCCCTGCACTTGCATCATCAGAAAGCTGTGGTAATTGCTAGGACATGTTCATTTACCCTGCAAAGAGCTGGTTTTGTCTGCCTATATTTAAAGGATTTAAAGGGGTGACAGGGAACAGCTGGAGAGAGGGGTTTGGGCTGTGAAAGCAGAGAGCCTGGGCTCAGAGACTCGGTTAGCTTGAAGTGCAGCAACTCACGGCCCTCTCCTCCCTCCTCCGGGGGCTCCTTGCACTGTCAGCTCTCACGCTCTCTCCCTTCCCCAGCCCCTGCTCTCTGCTCTCTCACCTACCCTCCTTCAATCCAGAGACTGGGACCTTGCAGACAGAGCGGTAGATTGACCGCCCCCATCCTCCCATAAAAAAAAAAAAAAAAA
>NW_011494921.1:5739559-5750402 GCF_000754665.1 Bison bison bison | reverse complement strand
CTTATTACTGTTCCTACAATCAGAATCAGGAGTGGTTTGAATGCTCCTATTGATAATCACAGCTGGGACTGCATAAGCAAAAGAAAGCCAGCAAAATCGGGGCTAGTGGACAGTCAGAGACCATGGAAAACCCATCGATTGTCACTGCGGCTGCTCTCCATAGCACAGAAGGAGCGCGGAAGAGCTGGACTCTGGGTAATTTCGAGCAAACAATGTGCTGTGGAGCGTTATTTGTAGGTCCTGAAAATCGAAGTGGAACCCCCAGCTCCCCGTAGAACATGCTTCGTTAGTGTGGAACAAAGGGCCGCTGCTGGCTGGGGATGGCGGCGTGGTGGGGGAGCGGGGAGGCAGAGGGCCCAGTGGAGGCTCCGGGAGGCTGTGTGGACCAGTGCCTGCATCGCAGGGAGCTCCAGAGGACAGTCACTGCCCTTCCCAGAGCGGGGGCTGCCCTGCGGAAGGTCACAGATGCCGGCCAAGGCTTGCTGGTTGGGGGAGCTTCTCCCGCTTTTCATTTTCCTCCTGTCTCCAGTGCGGGGTTCTGTGAGGACCCAGCAATGTAAAAGCACCTATTTCAGAGGCACTGATACGATTTGAGAGATCTCCTAGCACCAAGATGGGGCCCAAGGGTGCGTCAGGGAGCAGCATGGTCCGTCCACAGAAGAAACAGATGGCACCCATCAGGGTACCCCAGGGAGAGCCTGGGAAGGGACTCTCACAAAGCGTAGACAGGGCTAAGGGAAAACAGCAAAGGAGGGCAGATCCCTCCCTGGGTCCAGAGAAGAAGACGGGTTCCAGAACTTGGCGAGAGCTTGCCTTTGTTAGGTGAACTCAGCTACTCCAAAGGGTGACCCACCCAAGAAGGGAAGAAGCACCCTGACTTCACTCCCGTCCCTGCCTCTGATCTCCCGGCAGAGACTAGGACTGGTTCAGCCCTGCTAGAAGCCAGAGGACAAGAAGGTGCATCGAGAACTCCCGGGCCCACCTCGCAGGACCAGCACAGATGAAGAAGGGCGGAAAGTTCTGGAAATGTCCAGTACAGTGACCCAGACCACCCTGTGTCCTTAGCCCACCCTAAACAGTATTCTTGGACACTTATCCTCTCACAGGGCTTCCCAGGTGGCACTTGTGAAGAACCCCCCGGCCAGTGCAGGAGACATAAGAGACTCAGGAACTTCCTGGGTCAGGAAGATCCCCTGGAGGAGGGCATGGCAACCCACCCCAGTATTCTTGCCTGGAGAATCCCGTGGACAGAGGAACCTGGCGGGCTAGAGTCCGTGGGGTCTAGAAGAGTCGGACACAACTGAAGCGACAGAGAACACCACACACATGTCATTTGTTCGCACGAGACCCCTCGGAAACAGGCCTGGACCGACTGCAGTGGATTCAACAAATAAGCAGCAGCTGGGAGTCTGGGGGCTGCTGGAACTGGTCCCACAGCAACGGTGTCAGGGCTGGCTTCTCTGGGACCCTCTCGGCCTCTCTTTTATACTCGTCACCTCCTGGTCACGTGACCCAAGCATCCCAACATTCTAACCCTGGGGCCTCTCATGGTCCCTGGAACACAGCAGATGCTCAGGAAATTAGGAGTGAGTGTAGGAACGATGGGCTGACCAGCAGCTGGGGATGGTTCAGGGGCAGAAGGTTTCCTTGGCCTTCGAGTGCAGTCCTCTCAGGAGGCCCTCTGAGCAGAGTCCATGCGCCAGCCAAGCACAGGGACCTGCCCTCTCCTCCGTTGTGCCTTCTACCCTGAGCACATCGGCACCAGGACTGCTGAACCCCGACACTGCTCTCCCAGGTCTCCCCAGCTGCCACCCTGAGCTCCTGAGAGCAGACCCCATGCGTACCCATCCTTGTCACCCTCATGCTCAGCAGAGGGTCAGTAAGTCCCATCCTCCCTTCGCAGATGAGACACTGTCTCAAGATCCTTGTTTTCTAGGGCAGCAGCGTCTTCATGACCCTCCTACAGAGAAAACAAAAGAAAAATACAATCTGCTCCCATGGTCTCGTCACATCCAACCTTTCCCATCAGCCCACAGCCAGCTGCTCAGAAACACAGGCCTTTCCATGGGATCTTGATTCTTGAAAAAAAAAACAAACAGAAGGGATGGGGGAGGAGGAAGAGAAGAACTAGAAGAAATCATGCTCCAAACTCCTGGATTGATTTAGAGGAGTCCAGATAGGCGTCCAACACACGAATTCCTTCAGCCCCCTGCCGCACTAACCACAGACCACTGTGCGGGGTAGGAGACAGGGTCAGAGAGGGTCCAAAGTCCCAACCCCTCTTCCAGGTTTTGCCAGGAAAATATTAATTCCAAAGAGTGGATACTGGGCCTTCCCTTCAAAGCACCAATTCACAGAATTCTTCCAGAGTGGAGGGCAACAGATCTGAGCCAAATGCAACAAGATGACATTTGTCTTGAAAAATAAACTTAATTTGACCTGCCATGCATTTCAAACAATGGACTAGGTCACTACATTAATTAGCTACAATACCACCCATAAGGAACAAACCCAAGATAGAACCATATTTCTATATCACGTCAGATCCAAGCTGGTGTAAGTCCCTGTCTCCTCCTGTCCAGTTGGTTTGCATTCCCAGGGTGTTTATTTTGTCCATATACTTCAGAGTGGTCACCAGCACGTCCGCACAGCTGCCAGGAGGAACGCTGGGGAGAGGAAGGCGAGGGCACACCCCTCACCCTAAGGGCAAGACTTCATTTCCACCTTTCATTCTATTGGCCGCATTGGAGTCACATGGCAACCCTTGGCTGCAAGGGAGGCTGGGAAATATAGTCTCTATTCTTAGCCGCCTTGTTTCCCAACTAAAAATTATTTCACTCTTTATTAAGGAAAGAAAATATTTTTAGGGAAAATCGCAGTCACTACTGTAGTTGTAAACATGAAAACAGGTGTGTTTTATGTACAAGTTACAGAGTTTAAATTTCCCTTTAAAAGGTTGAAGGAACTGACAATCTTGGGAGCTACTGCTCTGGGATAAGAATCAGCAGGACCAAGTAGAAGCTGAGCTCATCCCCAATGGGGCAGGTTTTCCCCAGTTCCTACCTGGAACTGAGAAGAGTCTGGAGCTGAAGGATGTCCTTAGAGGTAGGGTAAAGCAATAGTTCAGATTAATCCAGCTCCAAGAGAGTAACCCTTTTCTAGTAGAAGGTTCTACTACACACCCGCCCTCACCACCAACTCCGCATCAGTGCCATAAGAGCCAGAGTCCTTGGAATCGATGTCAAACCAAAGAATTCAGCCATTCATTTTCTTCAGCAAACATCACTTGCACACTGTTACGTGCCAGTCCTTGCACTAGGCCCAGAGAGACAAAGAAAGGGACACAGACTTTGTCTTCCAAGAGCTTTTTTTTTAAACATTTATTTTGCGACCCCTCAAGTATTTTTAATATTAAATTAGCTCCTATATCAATATGTGTGTATCAGTCCTCCACTGTGAGCTCATCATAACAGGAGGTATCAGGGAGGTTTTCATGTAGCTTAAGACAAGACCCAGGACCTGCTGACCAACTGGAGAATAAATAAATAGTCCTTACGAGTTTCACTCTGGGGAGTTTTGAGGCATTTCCTCCTTCGGCCTTCTTCCCCCTCCCCTAAGCGTGTGTACTCAGCATGGAGGGTGAATTTCCTCCTCCGGCCTTCTCCCCCTCCCCCAGGCGTATGTACTCAGTATGGAGGGTGGCATGTTGTTTTACATGTTATAAAGCCATGTGGCACATTTCTTCTAGATCGCCTGCTTCAAGACAAAAGACATTGCTCTGGCACTTCCAATGGTTCCCACTGGTGGAAATCATTGCCATTGCCACTGGGGTTGGGATGGCCATAGTACATTGTTGTCGTCACATAACCAGTCTTTTGGGCTAGAACTTTAATTTTGACTCTATCATCAGGTTAATCTACTTCTGACCCATACATGTACTTGGAGCAAGTATAAGAGTAAGGACAGGCTTCCCTGGTGGCTCAGTGGTAAAGAATCCACTTGCCAATGCAGGAGACTCAAGTTCGACCCCTGGGTCAGGAAGATCCCCTGGTGAAAGAAATGGCAACCCACTCTAGTATTCTTGTCCGGAAAATCCTATGCACAGAGGAGCCTGGCGGGCTACAGTCCAAGGTTGCAAACAGTCGGACACAACTTAGCAACTCAACAGCACAACAAAGAGTCAGGACACAAGAGCAGATTTGTTCTGGTCCCCTTGGCACGGACTTGGTGCAGCCTGCCTAGTCTCACCCCTACCCTCATGTGGAGATCCTCCAATGAGTTCCCTACTGTTAAGCCACTCTGAGGACTTGTAGTTATGAACACTGCTTTGGGACCATGTAGCTCTGATTTAAATCTCAGCTTCACAACAAACATACTGGGAGATTTTGAAACCATGACTTAAACTTTCTAAAGTAGAGCTGGCTTCTCTCTAAAATGAAGGTGATCATGGTAACAAGATAAGATTGTTCAGAGGAATTACCCCTTCATTCAACATATTTTCAGTTCTTACTATGTTCTAGAGGTTTTGTTCTAGCACTGACAAATTCCCACGTTCATATAACATATTCTAGAGGAATAAATGAGTCAGTTAGTGTCTGAAAGGATTGAGCCTGCTGGTGTTTGAAATATGGTTAAAACATTATTTGAAGGGAAGCTAGGAGAAGTGTCCATGGTGTTCTAGGAGCCTCGAAAACCCCCAGGGTCCAGGAAAGAGACTAAAGAGAAAGTTCTATCGCCCTAGTCCTCAGAGGAGAAAGCTTGTACCCACTCATTCACCCTTAGAGTCTACAGACTCATTGTTGCCCACAAGAAGTCTTAGATCTTACAAGAAGATGCTTAGAAAGTCTCAAAAACAGAGACATCCAGATACACATAGATACATTAAAGCAAGCAAGCAATGCTTAACCTTATGCATAAACCATGGTGAAGCGTCAAGTGCTGAGACGTTTTGCTAAGATATTTGGTGGCAGCAAGCTTTCTAGTGCCCTCAGATCACGGCCACAAAGGAGACACCACCTCTGTGTGTGTGAAAGTCGCTGAGTCATGTCTGACTCTTTGCAACCCCATGGACAGTAGCCCGCCAGGCTCCTCTGTCCTTGGAATTTCCCAAGCAAGAATACTAGAGTGTGTAGCCAATCCCTTCTCCAGGGGATTTTCCAGACCCAGGGATTGAACGTGGGTCTCCTGCATTGCAGGCAGAGTCTTTACCATCTGAGCCACTAGAGAAGCCCCAAAAACCCCTCTGGTCCCACATAACAACCCACATAAAACTAAACCTTTCTTGATGCCTTCTTATTCCAAACAGGACACAAGGCAGCTTCCTGCCCTGGGTCTTCAGGAAACTTAGCCCCAGACAAGAAGGCAAACCTACTGGCGCTGTGGCTTTTCATTGCACCGGGGGCATCTGCCGGCCAAACTGGGTCACAAACTACCGAAAATGGAAAAGGACGGGAAGCAATTCTCCTGATGGACTCTGTGTGGTGCGGCTTCCCCTGCAGGCTGTGGGCGCAGCGGGGAGAGGGAAGGCTCGTTGCCAGCCTGCTCTGTGCCAGGGGAGTCAGGAGAACGTGAAGAAACAACACAGGCCTTGAACAGCGATGCTGGGGAAGGGTGAATTCACTTTTGCCTGAGGCCCCATGTTCTACCGGCCAAGGATTTCCAGGGAAATCAAACCTGCCTGGCTGGCTTCCGTGGAAAAGAAAAGAGCCCAGAGACATGGGCAGAGGTGTTGTGGCCCCCAATCCCTCAACAATAAGCAAGGTGAGTCCCACGCACAGGGTGTCAAGTCGGTGCCGTGATATTTATGAGAGTACCAGCTGGGGAAGAGCCGTGAGCAGTCGGCCCTGTGGTTTATTAGCGATCAGCCGCCCTGGCCGCTGATTCTAAAGGAAACCAACATTAAAGGAAATCAACCCTGAATATTCATTAGAAGGACTGATGCTGAAGCTGGAGCTCCAATATTTTGGCCACCCGATGCGAAGAGCCAACTCAGTGGAAAAGACCCTGATGCTGGGAAAGACTGAGGGCAGGAGGAGAAGGGGGCGGCAGAGAATGAGATGGTTGAATGGCATCACCAACTCAATGGACATGAGTCAGAGCAAACTCTGGGTGATGGTGAAGGACAGGGAAGCCTGGCGTGCTGCAGTCCATGGGGTCACAAAGAGCTGGACACGACTGAACAACACCCACAGCAAGCTTACTTGGATGGCAGAAAAGAGGGTCCAGTTTAAATGACCAACACAACAGACCTCAGAAAGGGGAACCAAGGAGACCACGAAGCCTCCCCTCAGAGCCTTGGGGCTCCTACAATGACCTCTCACGGTTTTGCTTGGTTTGAACTTAAATGTTTTCTTTAATATATTAGTTTATGAGGGTTTCATTGATTATCATAAGATAAATGATGTCACTTTGAAAAACATTTTCTCTCTTTCATCATTTTAAATAAAGGGGGCGATACATCAAATGGCAAAAACTCTTCTAGGTTTGGGTTCTTTCTGGGCCCATATATTTTGCAAAATAGATTTTTCCGCTCATTGAAAAGAGACCCAGAATGGAAAAGAAAAATGTAAGGGTTCCCTCTGCTCTTCTTGCCAATTTCCTTGAAGTTGAAAATCCATCTTGCCTGGCCTGATTCAGGCTAATTGCCAAATTGGGTTGCTGTCTCCTCACTTTCCTACTTATTTAGCTTCTTGGATGGTCTCCAGGCCTGGCTCGAAAAGGGCCACAGAGGGGTTGAAATGGGCCTTTGCCTAGGTCGATTCAGTGGGGCCCTGAGGCTACCTAGCCAGCTGTATCCATGGCAACCATTTGCTCCCAGCAATAACCCCCCATCTCTGCCATTAGGCCCACTGGACAGGGGGCTCCGTTCGGGGGTCCAATGGCCAATTGATTGCTCGGCTGCTGCACACTGGTCACCAGTCCCATACTGAGGCTCACAGCCAAACCCCAGCCTCTTGGGGTTAGGGAGGAGTCGAAGGCAACTTTTTCTTGAATGCCTTGACTATCATCTCTTCTTTTAATCATGTCCTAAATGCTTGTCAGCTATTCTGAAGACAAAATTGGGGAAATGGCTTCTATTCTGAAGATGTAAGATGGGCTTCCTTGCTGGCTCAGTGGTAAAGAATCTGCCTGCCAATGTCAGAGATGCAGGTTCCATCCCTGGGTCGGGAAGATCCCCCGGAGAAGGAAATGGCAACCCACTCCAGTGTTCTTGCCTGGGAAACCCCATGAACAGAGGAGCCTGGCAGGCTACAGTCCATGGGGTCGCAAAGGGTCATATACGACTTAGCAACCGAACAACAATAAAGATGCTCTTAAAGGCAGAGATTTCAGCTTGTACCAAATTTTTGTATCCAACCAGGTGTGACTCCCGGAACTGCTGTGCAATAGGATTCAGTGCCCTGAACCTGACTCAGGAAACTTGGATGTGAGTCCAGGAAGCCCCCAGACCTGCGACTAACTTAACCCTGCTCTACCCTCTGCAAGGAGTTGTTGCAAAGACTAGATGAAACTGTGATTCTTTCTAGCAACAAAAGAGTTGAGAAAATAGCCTGAGGAAACAGGACTTGGGACCGAGGGAGCGGCAACCAGGCCCTGATGGTCTTGGAGGCGCAGGAAGAGCCTCCAGGTGGGGACACCCCATTTCCACCCAGGGCGGGTCTCACGCTCACAGCGCAGGTGTGAGCACTCAGGGAAGTCTTCAGTAGAAGTGCTAGAAACGTCACCTACATGGTGTCGCTCCCTGCTCAAAAGTTACCTCTAGTTCCAAATACATTCCCCAGCTCTCAGCTTTGGCCTTGAGGGCCTGCCTGCCCAGGCTTCTGGGCTCCTTGCCATTCAGACCTGTCTCCCCAGCGACCGCAGAGAACGACGTCCATTTCCCCATGGCTCCCCCAGAACACTGTCCTTGGAGCCCGGGTTCCATCACAGCCTCATCGTGGCCATCTCAGAGGCCCACTCTGCCCAGCTCCCTCCTTTGGAGCTGACAGCTCACCGAGCTGCTCACCAGGCACAAGTCGTGTGCTGCCCTCGCGGAAGGAATGTTCTGAGCTGTTATTCAACTCTTGGATTAAGACTTAACTTTTTCTGAGTTTTTACCTTGTTTCTGCAAGTAGGTTGGGAACTCCTTGGGGGTGAACAGGAACTGAATCTAATTCATCTTTGTATCCCCTGGCTAGACAGTAGGTGTGCAATCGATGTGCCGGGAGTGATCAATACAGAAACGATTCCGTCTCTGGAACTTTGTTCAGACCTGAAAAACAGAGGAGAGCAGACAACAACCTCCCTTAGTGACCTGGTTGAGTGCTCCCGTGGGCTGTGGCTATGGGCCTGGAAAAGAGCCCCGCACCTCAGATTACACCCCCTCCCAAAGCCAGAGAAGACTCCAAGTGATGCCCCCCGAGTCACAGAGCATGTTTCGTCGGACCAGGGAGGTACTGCCGGCTGGGTCTTAGCTGTCTCCTCCTCCCTCCCGACCTCTCTCCCTCCTTGTCTCTCTCCACACTCCCAGCACTACCACTGCCTTCGCTGGCATTCATTCGTACCTCGATGTAACTAAGGAGTATTGCCAACATGTATGGAGCACCAACTGTATGCCTGGCACTGTGCTGTTTCACATGTGCTGTTTACCAGATCCTGGCCCCAGCCCTTGGAGATGAGTCTATTTCCACCTAAAAGGAAACAGAGGTGAAGTCATCGCTCAGTGTTACTTAGGGAGGAGATGGCGCAACTTGCTCTCCTCCCGATCTTGTTCCGAAAGCCCCTACTTTAAAACTAGTCAACGGCAAGGTTGAGTCTTCCTCCTGGTGGGGGAGGGAAGGCATGCAGACTGCATGGACCTGACTCCATCTTTGTAGTCCAGGCCGCAGAACACAACGCTCCATCGTGGTTATCCCAGAGACGATAAGGAGACCAAAGCCACCCCTGACACTCAGGGACAGGTCCAGCGATTCATTTAGACAGCACAGCACATCCACACCTGAGTCACACCAGAAGGTGTGAGTGACAGAAGCACGTAACATTACAGAAACTGTCTACTGACCACAGAGCATGCGTCATATCCAATCACCCATCCGCACAGCAAGTGTTCACTGAGCATCTACTAAAATCCAGGCCCTGTGCTGGGGTCGAGGGGTAAACATCATCAGTACTGGGCCCTAAGGCCCCCACTATCTGGTGAAAAGTTGTTCAGTTCAGTCGCTCAGTCGTGTCTGACTCTCTGTGACTCCATGGACTGCAGCATGCCAGGCCTCCCTGTCCATCACCAACTCCTGGAGTTGACCCAGACTCGTGTCCACCAATTTGGTCGTGGACATCCTCTGTTGTCGCCTTCTCCTTCCACCTTCTATCCTTCCCAGCATCAGGGTCTTTTCCAATGAGTCAGTTCTTTGCATCGGATGGCCAAAATATTGGAGTTTCAGCTTCAGCATCAGTCCTTCCAATGAATATTCAGGACTGATTTCCTTCAGGATGGACTGGTTGGAAAGTTCAAGGGACTCTCAAGGGTCTTCTCCCAACACTACAGTTCAAAAGCATCAATTCTTTGGCACTCAGCTTTCTTTATAGTCCAGCTCTCACATCTGCACAGGACTACTGGAAAAACCATAGCTTTGACTAGATGGACCTGTGTCCACACAATTACAGAGGCAAATCCAGGAGTGAGCAGTGTCCATGGAAGCCCCGGGGAGGAAGAAATCAGCTGTGTGGGGAGGTCCAGGGGCCTCTCCTGCAGCCCCCAGAGTACTGCTCTTTGTCCTCACAGAGCTCCACACACGTTCACATCTGACCCCCCCTGCCCACTTCCCCACCCCCTTTCCTGACCCTGAAAGGTTCCACTGCGCTCTCCAAAGAAGGGCAGAGTGACTGACAGCTCAGTTTAGAAGATGGAGATGGGGTGGGTGGCAGCTCTGAGTCTCCTGGAGACAGCACAGGTTGGGAGGGAGAAGGTGAAAGGGAGAAGGGAAGCGTGGGCACGGGAGACAGAACTTGAAACTAGCCGCATACCTAGCTGCGCCTTAAACTCACTCCCTCTTGTTTTTCTCTCTCTCTGGATCTCCAGAGTGTGTAATCTCTGGCCACTGCTGGAAACAACCCAAAAATCCTGAATGCATTAAATACATGCAAATACACACACACACATGTGTATATATATATACACACACACGTACACATTTATCAGAGCCTCCTGCTTCCCCACTAAGCTCAGTGCCCCTCATCCTGTCCTTCTCTCTATGAACACCCTCAAATGGTCCAAACCCCACCTGGAGGTGCTTTGGGATCTTGGCTGGCTTTAAGCCATCTGGAACCCATCAGCAGGCTTGACCAGCCCCTTGCCCATGAAGCCATTACGGGAGAGGTTAATTTAGCACAGCCAAGCTGGTGATGATGGAGACAGAATGAATCAATCAAAATATTCATTTATATTTGATGAACAAGAACCTTAAATGAATGAACAAACGAACCTTTACTGAGGCCCTCCTAGACACCAGGGCTCATGCCAGAAATGTTTAAGAGTATTAGTTATTTTAATCCTCACACTCACTTTATGTAGGATTATTATCTTCATTTCGATGGCAAATATTCTGAGAGTCAGAGTAAGTTTCTTTTCCAAGATAACAACAACAACAAAAAAATGCTTTTCAGTGGTCAAAATAGAATTTAGTGGATTCTCCATTGTTCCACGCGTGCACATGTATACTATTTCGCTTCTGTTGTGTCCTACAGAACAGAAGGACCCTGTGGACTGTAGCCCGCCAGGCTCCTCTGTCCATGGGATTCTCCAGGCAAGAATATACTGGAGTGGCTTCCCTGGTAGCTCAGACGGTAAAGCGTCTGCCTACAATGC
>NW_011494921.1:5730299-5739459 GCF_000754665.1 Bison bison bison | reverse complement strand
CCCCTGGAGAAGGAAATGGCAACCCACTCCAGTATTCATGCCTGGAAAATCCCATGGACCAAGGAGCCTAGTGGGCTACAGTCCATGGGGTCGCAAAGAGTCGGACACGACTGAGCGACTTCACTTCACTTCATATACTGGAGTGGGTTGCCATGCCTGCCTCCAGGGAATCTTTCTGACCCAGGGATTGAGCCCACATCCCTTATGTCTCCTGTGCTGGTAGGTGGGTTCTTTACTACTAGCACCAACTGGGAAGCTTGTCCATTGTTCCACAGCAGGCACTGAAACTGTGTGCTCTGTCAGATGGTAGGTGCATGGTGGAAGTGTAAAAAATAAAAGATACAGATTTATATTTGGAGAGCTCATGGATTAGTGGAATGGGATAAAATGCCCCTCAGATACTACGGGAGTCGGAGGGCAAGCACTCCCATCTGCAGCAGAGCATATACTGCGCGTGATGGGAACTTGGGAGAGCTGAGGTCCTGCCCCGGGTCCAGCAAATGCCGCGTGGAAGCAGAGGGCTCTGAGCGCAGAGCACGGCAGCTTATTAACAAGCACTGGGTTGGCCTAGTCCAGGTGTAGGTGGATCAGTGGAGAAGCAAAAGAGAAAGTCCCCAAACGGGGCCATGGGTCAAAATACTGGGTTGGCCAAAATGTTCATTTGGGCTTTTCCATAAGATGTTTCCAAACAAATGTGTTGGTCAACCCAATCGTTCACATTATGATAAAAGCAGCATTTCAAAGTTAGTGGACATAGCATGCCTTTTAGTCAATAACTAATTTGGGGACAACTGACTAGCAATTTGCTGAAAAGAAAGGCTTTATTCTGGCTTTTTACAGTAAGTAAAAATAAATTCCCAAAGAATTAAGGATTCACATGAAAATAAACCCTAAAAGAACTAGGAAAAAATGTAGGTGAACATCTCATCTTAGAGGAGGGATTTTTCTAATTATATTTGCAAAGGAAGTTTTACAAATAAAAGAACAGATAGATTCAACTCCATAAAAAATTTTAAATGCCAATATATCAAATCAAATACCATTAAAGTTTAAATAATACACAACAAGCTGGGGAAAACATATGGAACAAATGTGAGAGTCAGAGGTTAGTATTCTTAAGCTAGAGGATGCATTTACAGTCAATAAGGAAAGAAAACCAATTTTAAAAACATTGTCAAAGGATATCAGTGGCATAATTCCTAATTGGGAAAAGCAAATGGCCAGCAAGCTTATGAAACAATGTTCAAATTCGGTGAAAGTGATAAATTGTAAGAGTGAGTGGCTTTTGAAATTTTTCGTTTTATTTTTTGTTAAAAAAAGGAAGCATATGTACATGGTCCCCAAATCAAAGAGCAAAGAATGCAATCAACACTCTTCTTCCCACTCTGTCCCCCATCGCCCTAGGGCTCACCACACCCTAAACAGGCAACCACTGCTACGAATATCTGTGTACCCTTCCAGAGTTTATATACATATACACAAATATGCATAATTACTTATTTTCCTCTCTGTTAAACAAAATGTAACATTATATATAATATATTGATATGTACAGTTTCACACCTACCATCTCCCTTTTAATGATTTATGCTAGACAATTTCTTATATGGGTATTTCATATATCAAGGACTTCTTTATATAGCATTAAATAGTTTTTATTGTATAGATGGACAATAATTTACCTAGGTGGTTTCCAGTCTTTTACTCTTGCAAACAATCAGATCAGATCAGATCAGATCAGTCTTGCTCAGTCGTGTCTGACTCTGCAACCCCATGAATCGCAGCATGCCAGGCCTCCCTGTCCATCACCAACTCCCGGAGTTCACTGAGACTCACGTCCAACGAGTCAGTGATGCCATCCAGCCATCTCATCCTCTGTCGTCCCCTTCTCCTCTTGCCCCCAATCCCTCCCAGCATCAGAATCTTTTCCAATGAGTCAACTCTTTGCATGAGGTGGCCAAAGTACTGGAGTTTCAGCTTCAGCATCATTCCTTCTAAAGAAATCCCAGGGCTGATCTCCTTCAGAATGGACTGGTTGGATCTCCTTGCAGTCCGAGGGACTCTCAAGAGTCTTCTCCAACACCACAGTTCAAAAGTATCAATTCTTTGGCGCTCAGCCTTCTTCACAGTCCAACTCTCACATCCATACGTGACCACAGGAAAAACCATAGCCTTGACTAGACGGACCTTTGTTGGCAAAGTAATGTCTCTGCTTTTCAATATGCTATCTAGGTTGGTCATAACTTTCCTTCCAAGGAGTAAGCGTCTTTTAATTTCATGGCTGCAGTCACCATCTGCAGTGATTTTGGAGCCCCCAAAAATAAAGTCTGACACTGTTTCCACTGTTTCCCCATCTATTCCCATGAAGTGATGGGACCGGATGCCATGATCTTCGTTTTCTGAATGTTGAGCTTTAAGCCAACTTTTTCACTCTCCACTTTCACTTTCATCAAGAGGCTTTTGAGTTCCTCTTCACTTTCTGCCATAAGGGTGGTGTCATCTGCATATCTGAGGTTATTGATATTTCTCCCGGCAATCTTGATTCCAGCTTGTGTTTCTTCCAGTCCAGCATTTCTCATGATGTACTCTGCATAGAAGTTAAATAAGCAGGGTGATAATATATAGCCTTGACGTACTCCTTTTCCTGTTTGGAACCAGTCTGTTGTTCCATGTCCAGTTCTAACTGTTGCTTCCTGACCTGCATACAGATTTCTCAAGAGGCAGATCAGGTGGTCTGGTATTCCCATCTCTCAATGCTGTAATGAATAGCCTTGAACACACATCATTTCCCAAATATGCCAGGGTACCTGCAGAATGAATTCCAAGAAATGAAATTACAAGGACCAAGGATATATGCATTTTTAATTCAGAAAATGTTGCCAAATGGCCTTCTGTGAGGGTTTTATCAATTTACACACCCATGCAAAATACCCAAATGTGCCTGTTTCCCCACAACCTTGCCAATGGAGTGTGATATCAAGCTTCTGGAACTTACTAAATGGATGAGTAAAAAGTGGTATCTCAGGATAGTTTCCATTTGCATTTCTCCTGTTGTGAGTCTGGGCATCATTCCATATAATAAATAACCATTTTATCTCCTTTCCTACGAAAGGTATGCTTATGTTCCTCAAATCGTTTCCATTTTATTCTTTATAGGATAATAGATATCTAGGGAGTATCAGAGCACAAAGACTCAGACACACACTATAGATGGGGGGGGAGTTGATAAAAAGTCTTTTTTAGGGGTCATTTGGCACATATGGGGCTTCCCTGATAGCTCAGTTGGTAAAGAATTCGCCTGCAATGCGGAAGACCTGGGTTTGATCCCTGGGTTGGGAAGATCCTCTGGAGGAGGGAAAGGCTACCCACTCCAGTATTCTGGCCTGGAGAATTTCATGGACTGTGTAGTCCACAGGATAGCAAAGAGTCAGACACAGCTGAGCGACTTTTACTTACTTGGTACATGTACCAAAATCTGTAAAAGGGAAATATTCTTTGACTCAGCAACTCCATTTGCAGAAATTTACCATAAAGAAGTAATCATAAGTGTGGAAAGATGTGCATGTGAAGGATGTCCTTCCAAGCATTGTTTGTGTTAGAAAATTAGAATCTGCCCCTCCTCTGGATTCTCTTGGGTGCTCACTTATCTTCCTCTCTGTGTCTTTTTGCTTTTTTCTTTAGCCTGGCTTTTCTGGTGCCTGTTAATGTCAATCACTGATTGCTGCTGCAGAATGGCTGCCCCTATGTGGATCTTCCCCACCCAGGGATCGAACCCGAGTCTCCGGCATTGCAGGCGGATTCTTTACCCTCTGAGCCACCAGGGAAGCCCTAATGTTTATCAAACTAAGCCAGAATGCCTGTGATTTCTGTGGTTGAACCAGAAGCCACTTCTTGTGAAGAAGGAAGAAGACATCTCAGTCACTGTATACATGCACGAGCGCTCAGTCGTGTCTGACTCTTTGCGACCCCGTGGACTGCAGCCCACCAGGCTCCTCTGTCCATGGGATTCTCTAGGCTAGAATACTAGAGTGGGTTGCCATGCCGTGCTCCAGGGGATCTTCCCAACCCAGGGATCGAACCCAGGTCTCCTGCATTGCAGGTGGATTCTTTACCATCTGAGCCACCAAGGAAGCCCAGGGATACTGGAATAGCTTATCCTTTCTCCAGGGAACCTTCCAGATCCAGGAATTGAACCAGGGTCTCCTGCATTGCAGGCGAATTCTTTACCAGCTGAGCTACAAGGGAAGCCCCATCATATACAAACCTAGAGAGAAAACATGCTCTTTCCAGTGTCCTGAGAGCATTTTGCACTTGCAAAGCCTTCTTGCCACTTTCATTTCCTCAATGCCAGGAGGAGGTTTGCATAATTTCTTTTCTGGAGGAGAAAGGGCTTCTGGTGAATGGAGGCTTTTCCATCAACTTCTCCTCAACCCAGGGGACAAATTTGAGAGGTATTTCAAAGCTATAAGTTGGGTGAGTAATCTGTTAGATGAAATAAAAGAGAAAGCTATGCTCTGGGATTTCTATCTTCGGAACTTGAGTGGAACATGCTAACACGGAATAATCCAGAGTGTAGAGAGTATCAGAGGCAGAAATGTAGGGATATTAACCATGACACAAATCTGCCTCCCCTGATACCTGGCACATGGAAGCCAGTAGTCAACAGTGCTGTCTCTTCCACAAGGAGAGAAAGCAGGGCTTGGGAAGCGCTCACAAGTGGTCTGGCAAGGGTGTTCCATTAGAGATGAATGAAATGATTGTCGCAGAGTTTTCACAAGCGAGGTCAGAAATCACAAACTAGTCAGGGTGCCAATGAACACAGTCCATGAATGCTTGCCAAACTGAATGAGGAGCTGGCTTCTCTCCCACTAGTCAGGGCTGACTGAGGCGCTGGAGGGATTAGAAGACAGTGAGACTCGAAGGTGGGGAGACCTAAAGAGGCGTGACTGACCAGCAGGCCAAGGAGGGGGTTACGTGGAAATCCAGCAGGTGCGGCCTAACAGTGATTTCAGCAGTCAGGACGAAACCGACTCCCACAGCCACATCAATGCAGCTGAAGTGTGTATTCCAAAGGCCCAGTGGTCTTGGCGCCTTTCCCCCAAAGTTTGGGATGGAAAAAGAAAGGCATTTCCTTGGGTGTTCTGGAAACTGGAAGAGAGGACACTGACCCTAAATGGCTGTCACCTGGCACCAGAGAGATAACCATGGTGGCTGGGTTCTGCTTGTCTCGAAGCAGACACACACCCTGGTAACCTGACCAGCTGACCACTCTGGGCAGCTTCTCAGAAGGCCTGAAGGTAAGGGAGATCCACAGTACAGAGTGTACGGCCTACTCTGTGCTTCTTTGAGAAGCTCTCTGTTTCCGACATGAGAAGACAGGAGGGGACTCAGAAAGCCACCTGGTTTTCTGGGTAGACGGTGTGAACTGTGCCAGTCTATTTACTGCTCAGATATCTGGTAAACCAAGGCCAGAGTTTCACCCATGACCAGCCATGAGGATAGAACATCAACAGGCCACAGCGTTGCCTCCTGAGAGCAAAACCCTTTGCTGGCCCATCGTCCATGAGGAGAGGCTCGGTAGACTCTCCAGCTCACGGGGCTCTGAGTGGTATGGGTCACCTCTCACGTCCTGTAACAAAGAGATGGCAGGCAGGCCCGGCAGTCATGAGCATGACAAACTGTCTCATATTTTTTAATGAAAAAATGATACTTCATCTTTCTAATGACAGAGAACGTGGAAGAGGTTTACAGTAATATATGCCTTTTTTAATACATGGCTCGTCATCTCAGAGCAATGACAACATGAAGGATAGAGCGGCAGACAAAAGGTTAATAGAGCATTGGGCCTTTTTTAATTGAAAAAATGACTGAGGGACCCCACCGCAGACCGAGCGGTAATAGTATTACAGACAGTAAGTACCATTCCCGAGACTTACTATTCATCTGGGGGTCTGCAACGGACATCACCCACATGTCACCAAGGCTCAACACGAGCGTGAGTCCATTCCCAAGGATGTTATTAAGCAACACGGTGTTTCTCAGAAAGATATATATTTTTAAAAATGCATCTCTCCCTTTTTTATGTTCTTAATTTACTATTATGTCTAAGAAATAAACATACCACGTGTTGGCACAATTTGCATCAATTCTTCTTTACCAACGTATCTGACCCAAATATAGTCAGATTTTCCAAGGCTAGTCTCACTCTGGGCAAAGTTTTATTTTGTCAAATATTTTAACTTTAAAGAGCGCTTTCTAAGAAGGATCCAGTGTGAAACAGATAGCGAGTCAGTCATTCGTGATGGACTAAGGAGATGTAGATGAGATAATGGGGAGAAAGTGCTGTGAAGACGTAAATATGCAAACAGGAACTTCTCTTTCAGCCTTATCTTCATGTCACCGCATTTGTTCACATTAAGACTTTCAAAATCTCCCAGGGTGACTGGAAATCAGCAGCCTTTTAAGTCACATGGTACACAGGGCTTAGTCCAGGAATGGGTTAACATGTGAAGGACTCAGCCCAAAATAAACAGGAGCTTCTGTTGAACCCTGAGCTTCTCAGCCAAATATATCTGAGAACTTACTAGGAGGATGAGGGAGGTGACCAGGCAGTGGAAGGGTCTGTCAGGGAGCTGATGATGCAGCACAGAGTGGCCCATCACAAAACTCACAACTGAGAAGGGACGGATCCCTGCAAGCCCACCATGCTTCTACACCCCTCCTGGCTGACACCCTGCTACCCTTTAGCCCTATGATGAGGAATGAAGTGATGAGATAAGCAAACATCAGGGCTCTTCCCCTACAGGAGGTCCAGCCCAAGCCATCACTGCAGCCGACGTACCGAGAGGAGACAGGTCTTCCCACAGCTTCCAATCCAGACACAAGCATGTGTCTTGTGTCACAAGTCACAGGATGACTCTTCCGGGTCTCTGCAAGCCTGAAAGAAGCAGTTCTCTGCCCTGAGTAACCAGAACATGTGCTCTCGACAATTCTCTTGATTGCAAACAGAAACGCTTCTAAAGGACAATCCTGCTTCTTAGAAGCTGAAAGAATTCATTTACACCCATGATAACTCAAAACATATCTGCTAAATACCAGTCTAGAAAGGTGACTTTGTTAAAGGTCTTTGCCATTTCTGAAAGTGACATGGGACATCTAGTGAAGATCATTGCCATCAAGCATAACCTTGCACAAGGCTCCTTTGCAATGAACCAGCAGCTGTCGTAGGACACATAGCCGCTCGTGGCCGTTTCGACTGTTTAATAGAAAAGCAAAGTAAAATCTGCTTGCCTTTCTCCTCTCAAATGATGGTGCGTTTTTAGATTCCAGTCTTCTCTGGTTCTTGTGTATCTCCAAAAGATAAAGGGGTGTGGGAGACAGGCATTTTAGTTCTCTGAGAAATTAAAACATCACATATTGCCCCTGAAGTCCCCCACTGTCTGGAGCAGACAGAAATGGGGAGCAGAGGGCTTGACAACATCTGCATGGACATTTTGGGGCCAGTTGATGAGGGGTTAATTGGGGCTAATTCAAAATGCACAAGCCAGAAACGTTTTTCCCTGGAGAACCCATGACAGCATCATAGCTTCCCTGGCTGAGAGATGACAGCTCCCAGCTCACTGTCAGTTGCTCCAGGGAACTCAGAGAAATGATACGTACATGGGCCCAACAGAAAACATAAAAATAATAAATGAAACTAATAATGCAAAAAGGGTTGGGGAAATAAGTAGTCCCTTCTG
Source organism: Bison bison bison (assembly GCF_000754665.1). Lineage (NCBI taxonomy): Eukaryota > Metazoa > Chordata > Mammalia > Artiodactyla > Bovidae > Bison > Bison bison. The sequence goes on along the minus strand of NW_011494921.1, from coordinate 5,731,720 downwards.
ACACGAGCTGCGCTGGAAGCTTTGGGAAAAGGAGGCTGGAATATTAAATGAAAGATGTAAATTGTAGAAATTGGAGCTGTAAATTTTTCTTTGGAAGAAGAGGGAGCCAACAGTTTTGTTCAGAGTTGACTGAGCTCACAGGAGCTGGTTACCAGTACAAGTCCAATCCAAGGCGGGCGGCCCCCATGCCCCCCAAAGGAGGGGGTGCTCAGGAGCAGGAAAGTGTGGGGAAGGGAATGGGGCGGGCATCTGAACAGGGTTCCGCCGCCCTCCATGTTAAACAGAGTGTGTTCTTTCTGTGGGGGCTGCAAGAGCAGCAGCTCCTTGTTAAACCCTTCCTTTCGCAGCAGAGACCTCCTCACCACAGCCCTTTCTCCCCTGAGATGGCCAACCAAGGAAATAATGCCGCAGTGGCCAAGCGGGAGATCTTGACAAGGATGAACAGAAAAACCTAATGAGGTGAACCGGCTTGGATCTGATCGAAATGTATTTCCGAGGGAGTGTGGGGCCGCAGGATGTACCCGTGAAGATGCTGGGTCTGTTTCACTCTAAATAGAACGAACGGAAGGAGGGTGGAAGAACCCACTGGTAAAAGAGAGGAGACTGTTCTTGCTGTTCATTTGTCTGTGTTACAACTGCCTGGTCCGAGTCACAGTGCTGACAGTTTCACTGGTGGGTCGTTTGCAGCTCAAAGCTCGTTGGGAATGCTCAGACATTCTCCACGCTGCAGCAACCCAGAGACATCAAATCTTATCTCATCCCCTCCTTTCCCTTCACCACACCACTCACTTCTGAGCTCAGCCTGGACTCACCTCCTCCCTACACACCACCCATTCCCTTAAATGGGGGCCTTGGAGCCTTGGGGTCAATGACAGAGAGCCTTGGTCTCCTGGAGGCCTGGCTCTTCAGTCCTGCTCCCCTCTGTCAACCCAAGATGCAAAGGATGAGAGCAATCCAGAACCGACAACCCTCTGTGACACATTACTCCTTCCTGCGCCTACAAAGTGAGCTTCAGTGCCACGCGAGGGACAGACCGGGGGTGCGCCCCACGGCTCACCGACTCAGCACAGGGTCTTTGTTTATGAGTGTCTTCCTCATTCAGTAAATCTCTACTGAGTCCCAGGCCCTGGGTCTACAGCAGCAAGTGGAGTAGACATGACCGATCTCGGGCCCTTTGTGTGGTCAGTACCCAATACCCCCAGCCCCCTGAAGCCGGGGAGTGGATACGATCCCTGCCCTCCAAAGGCTTCCATCCAGGAGGGGAGGTTATGCCAGGGCCGCACAAGTGAGGGCAAAATTCCAAGACGATGCACCCCCGTCTCACAGAGGAGAGAAGCAGGGCTTGACCGAGGTCAGTGGTGGTGCAGGGGCCAGAGCTGCCTCTGCTCCATGCCCACCGCCCCAGGAGTTGCAAATGGGAG
>NW_011494921.1:5713503-5730185 GCF_000754665.1 Bison bison bison | reverse complement strand
AATGGGAGAAGGATCCCCGCTTTCTCCAGGGGCTGGGGGCTGCAATGACGTCACCTCGGCCTGCGCCTCCTTCGTGCGCCCCCTGCCGCCCTCCGGCCACAGTGCAGCCCAGTGAAGCCTCGCTGACCCACCAGTGGAGGCCCTATCACTGCCATCACAGCCTTCTCAGCTAAACCAGCGGTCTTCGTGTCCGTGGGCTGCTACAGCAAAGTACGGCATACCGAGTGGGCCAAAACACAGAAGGGTATTCTCTCATAGTTATGGAGGCTGGACGTTCAAAACCAGAGTTGGCAGGGCCGTGTTGGCAGAGGCCTCCTTCCTGGCCTCTTCCTGGCTTCTGGTGGTGGCTGTCAGCTCCGGGCCTTTCTTGGCTGTAGACACAACGTTCGCACCTCTGCCTCGTGGCGTTTTCCCTGTGTGGCTCTGCCTCTTTGTCCAAATTTCCCTCTTCTTAGGACACCAGTCCAACTGGAATGCTTAAGGGTGGATCAAGGGGCCACCCCACTCCAGTGCAACCTCATCTTACCTTAACTGCTCACATTTGCAACAACCATACTTCCAAATAGGCCACGTTCTGAGGTGCTAGGAGCTGGGACTTCAGCTTTGGGGGTGTGCATGTGTGTTAAGTCGCTTCAGTTGTGTCCAGCTCTTTGCAACCCTATGCAGTATAGCCCACCAGGCTCCTCTGTCTATGGGATTCTCCAGGCAAGACTACTGGAGTGGGTTGCCATGCCCTCCTCCAGGGGATCTTCCCAACCCAGGGATGCAACCTGCATCTCTTATGTCTCCTGCATTGGCAGGCGAGTTCTTTACCACTAGCGCCACCTGGGAAGCCCCAACTTTGGGGGAGGGGGACACAGTTCAAGCCATAACACCGCACCATACCACTAAGCTCGCCAAAGTTCCTCAAGGAAGCTTCCAGAACTGATGTGCTGTAAGGGAGAAAAGAAATAACCTGCATGTCCCCTTTCTACCATGATCGCTGGGTACCAGAAGATGCCTTCAATCAATACTTATTGAATGATTTTTTTTTTTTTAGTCTCCTAATATCCTCACCCCAGACATCACTGTATCTGTTTTTAAGAGCAGAGAATCACGGTGACTTCAAGTCTTTCAAAAGCATGAGATCCCCATTCACTTCCCCTCCAATATTTATTATACACACTCCTTGAAGGCCGCTGTGTGGGCTACGGAAAACTGTTAAGTGTGCTTCCCTGAAGTCATGATGGTAGAGAGAAAACGCTTCGCCTTTGGCATGCCAAGGTTTTTAACTGTAGCCTGGTGGGCTGCAGTCCACGGGGTTGCAAAAGAGTTGAACATGACTGAGTGACTGAACAACAACGATCTCCTCCCTGAGAGGTCAGCAGAAATTCGGCGTGTATTTGAATCATGCAGTCTTCAAGGTCATGAGTGCAAAAGCGAGTTAGTTCCTTTGCCAGCAGTGGAGCCGGACCACCTACCCATGTGAGTCTCTTCTTGTCAGTGTTGGGGCTCGCCCTGTCCCAGATGGGAACAAGTAGTCACATGTTTAGTGTGGCGATTTAAATTTAGCATTAAATTAATTTAAATGAAATAAAATTATAAATTCAGTTCTTCAGTTGCATTAGCCACATTTCAAGCGCTCAATAACATAGGTTGCTACCCTATTGGACGGCACAGATATAGATTTCCATCACTGCAGAAAGTTCTATCGAACAGAACCAGTCAATGCAGTCGCTGGAGTGAAGGGGTAAAAACACTGATGCTTCGTGAAAACAAAACGGCTCCCATAAGAAGGTAAGAGCTTGGACAAATGGGGGAAAGTGAAAAGGAAGTGAGAACAGCTCTTGAATAAAACATCCAAGTTCTCTGGACGCAACGATCCACGGTGATGAGCGGACGTCATGATCTGGGCGAAGGATGGGCACCTCCTCTGTGAGCATTGCAGCTGGCGACATATCCCCTGGGTCTTCCACAAGGGAGGGGACCTCCTGCTCCGGCGGGCAGGCCATGCCGGGAGACACCCTCTGACTGCAGGATCAGGGGGAAATTTACGGAGAGGTGGCATCTGGGATGGACCTGGAAAGTTCAGTGGGGTTCAGACCTGCAGAGGCGGGGGAGAGCATTGCAAGCAGAGGGGACTTGTGATGGGAGAGACCCTTGCTGTGCTCCCTGGACTCAGAGCAGCAAGAAGAATGGTGCTCCCCTCCTTGGGCTTCCAGAAACTTGAGCAGGTATGAACTGAAAACGAAACTCATAATGCAAATGACTGATACTGATACTCATGGAAGGCATGAAGTGGAAGTCACAGTTGCTCGGTCATGTCTGACTCTTTGCGACCTCGTGGACTGTAGCCTGCCGGGCTTCTCTGTCCACAGAATTCTCCCGCAAGCATACTGGAGTGGGTAGCTGTTCTGTTCTCCAGGGGATCTTCCCAACCCAGGGATCTGGACCCAGGTCTCCCACATTGCAGGTGGATTTTTTAACATCTGAGCCACTACAAGAAAAGCCCACAGATGGTTAATAAGCTGGGATAAGGTGAAAGTCCTGAGTCAGAGGCGTGATTCAGTGGCCCAGCTTTTTAGCGCTCTTCCCAGCCCTCAGTTTTGCAGCTTCCATCTCAAAGGCCGTAGGAGTTAGAAAGCAGAAGTCTCTATTTCTCCGGCTCGGGTCCACCTCAGGGACGCACCTGACGCTGCAGCCCCTCGGGCCAATGGGAGAACACACTGACCAAGGCAACGGCTTACTGTGCATTTTAGTAGGAACCGTGCGCTGTGCTAAGCTCACTTGGCTGGACACTCAATGCTGCGGGACACTGCCCCTCGCATTGAAGGTAAAATATACTTGACCCCTACACCCCTCTTTCAAAGTCCAAGTCCTGAGGACTTCTGCGACCTCCTGAGGGACTTGCAGCCTGCCCTCTCTCTGCCTCTCATGGTCACTGCCATCTCTGGGCCCTCAGAGACCCGGACCCAAGGCTGCTACTCCTTCCCCAGTGTCCACCAGGGATCAGCCTCACCAACATCTCTAGCATGTTCTCCAGGAGAAGCAGGGGAAAAGGTCACTTGGAAGGATGCTCTTCACACCATTTCCTGTTTTATCGGCCCTTCCTTCTCCCACCCTTACCCGGGCTCCAGTCCTCTCTCTCCCTCTACTTGGCGGGACAGTTTCTGCCTCCTCGGAAGTATGACCATGAGTGTCCAGCCAAGTGAGCTAACCAGGGGACTCCTTCCCCATCAGAGGGTTGCCCTGTACCAGCCCTGGAGAAAACAGAATGCTCTCCACCTCAATTCATATTCAGTATTTCACTTAATCTTCTCCAGGGCCGTGGGGATAGGAACAAGTATTGCTTCCATTTTGCAAATGAGAAAACTGAGACTCAGAGAAGAGACATGGCAGAGATTATGGAGCAGAAAAGTTGTGGGACTGGTTCATAAACTCAGGTCTGAAGGTGAAAGCGTTAGTCCCTCTGTCGTGTCCGACTCTTTGTGACCCCATGGACTGTAGCCCACCAGGCGCCTCTGTCCATGGGGATTCTCCAGGCAAGAATACTAGAGTGGGTTGCCACTCCCTTCTCCAGGGCATCTTCCCAACCCAGGAATCAAACCCAGGTCTCCTGCATTGCAGGCAGATTCTTTACCAGCTGAGCCACCAGGGAAGCCAAACTCAGGTCTCCTGGTCCCAAAGCCCTAGCTGGCCTCTCTCACCCCTGCAGAACCTTATCTCTCAGCTGCCTCAAGGGGAATGGAGACACACCAAAAAAGAGACAATGGGGCTTACAAAAGCTCTTTCCAAGCCGTGTAAAGTGACTGGGAAAACAACTTTCTTGAAGACACATAAGACACCAATTGGCAAGAATTCTAATGAGCCTACAGGCTCTGCCGGGCATATGTGGACGGTATCCACTGTGGGTCAGGAATGAGGATTTACTCTGTGTGTGAGCCAGAGAATAACTATTGTTATCATTTAGCATTGATTAATTGTTCCCCCAGCCCTCCAGTCCTCTCCGTACGGTTCTCAGAAAATCATTAAGCTTCCCGGGTTGCCCAGGCCTTGACATTCTGGGGAAAGAGCTGCACCGGGAGCCCTGTGGGATGAGGCGGGCCTCTGAGCAGCCCGCAGTGGGCCCAGGGGAAGGAGACCCGGCAGCCCACTCGCCACCCCTTGCCCCTCCGGGCAGGCGGCCTCGCAGAAGCTCCGGGGGTCATGGCGGTGACTCCAGCACCAAGGCGGAAATCACAGGCCTCCACTTCCTTACAGAAAAAACCAAGTAGGCTCGGCGAGCTCTCCACATGGAGAACTTCAGGAGCTGCTTACACACTGCGTAACTGCTAATAAGGAGGGGCTCGGTCTTCCGGGGAAATACAGCAGCCAACGCTGCAGCCTCATTCGCGAGGGCCTGATTAAATGTAGCGTTGTAAAAGGCTCCGAGCAGTGAATTTTCATCCTGACATCCAATAACACTCCCTGACCCTTTGGATATTGTCCTTCCCAGAGGTCAAAAATATGAATAAATAATGGCTCTGACAACCTTGACTTTGAGTTGAGGTGGGATGAAAAGCTCTCTGGGAGGAAAAAAAATCCGACATTACATTTGTGATCACAGAGAATAAAGGAAAATCCATACCCTAATTTTGCTAAATGCAGGCTTGACGGGAAGACCAGAGACTAACCTCTGACAACCTTTGTGATGTTTATTCAGGAGGCAAGGGGCTCTCCAAGCTCCAGGCCACGCTCCATTCTCCATCATTCAACGTGAGGTGGGAGTGACTTCTTCCCATAGACAGTTTTTATTGATGAGAAATGGTCAACCCAGGGAGAACGCCATCCAGAGGAGTTAGCTCCGAAACAATCTTGTTAAATAGTTAGCGGTGATGCTTCCTATCAGGTCAAAGGTAACTCCAGAGCTAGGGCCATCCGTCACATGTGAGGAGCCCCATTTACAGACAGATGGCGGAGCCAAGGCAATCAGCCTGAGATCCGCTCAGACGGGAATTTATAACAGTTGGGCAAAGGAAGGCTGTCTCTTGTTTTAGGTTCTGTCAGTGGGCAGGGGAGGAGCGGAAATCAAAGAACAGAGTGAATTACTCGGGTGGCCTTGGGGAGACCGTCTTCGGGATGAAGGCTAGAGGTCGATGTACAGACACCATCCATCCATCCATCCCTCTGTGCCTGAAGCCCATGTGCCTTGAGTTCAAAGACCCAGCACAGGGACATAAAACCTACCGGAGCTGTCATTAAACCCTCAGGGAATGTGCCAGGCAGGAGCCCTGCATCACCCCAAAGGCTGGATGGATGGTGGGCGAGAGACGAGCAAACGTCCACGTCCTTGCACACCACGACCTTGACTAGACTGTGTCAGTGGGGGAGCCGACGTGGACTCCCTTCTCTACTGAGTCCAGAAGGGTGCTCATGGACGGGGGGCCCAGAGCACCATAACCCAGCTGTTCGTGGCCCCGTTGGCATCTCCATTTCACAGAACAATGAGTTGATTTGATTTTGCAACACAACAGACTTTATGACTTTACGGCTTTCATCAGCTTTCCATCAGCTTTTCATCATTACAGCTTTCCCTCCATAGTCTGCCTCTAGATGCTTCCAAGCAGTAGAGGGCAGTGGTTAAGCATCCAGGCCACCTAGGTCCTGAACCTGGCTTTACTTCTTCCTGGGCACAGTGAGCATTGTGGTTTGCCACCCTGACGTCCCTTTCAGGACCAAGACACTCCCTTCTGTAGCTGCGGGGAGCAGTGCCATGCCAAACCATTCTGCATTCCTCTTGTCTACATTCATAACAAATGGAAAAAAAATCCATACTACCAATTTAAAATTCAAATTTTTGAGAGGTGTTTGTTCATCATGCATGGTTTCACTCATTGTAATTGTTTTACAATTATGTGTTAAAATATTGTTTAACTTACTGCTGACGTTTGACACCCCCTGACATTTTGCACCCTGCGTGAAGATGCCTCTCTTCTCTCACCCTCACCCTGGCTCTGGCAGGAGTGCTGGCCGCTGATGGCTCAGAGCTGAGCATCTCTGCAGGAATAACCCTTGATTAGAGGGAACATGAGCTTCCCAGATGGTGCTGGTGGTCAAGAATCCACCTGCCAGTACAGGAGACGTAATAGATGCAAGTTCGATCCCTGGGTCAGGAGGATCCCCTGGAGGAGGACACGGCAACCCACTCCAGTGCTCTTGCCTGGAGAATCCCATGAACAGAGGAGCCTGGTGGGCTGCAGTCCATGGGGTCCCAAAGAGTCAGATGCAACTTAGCGAATAAACAACAACATATAATTAAGATTAGGTTTTCATCATTAGGGAAGTAAAGTGAAAGTGAAAGTGGCTCATTTATGTCTGAGCCTTTGCAACCCCATGGACTATACAGTCCATGGAATTCTCTAGGCCAGAATACTGGTGTGGATAGCCTTTCCCTTCTCCAGGGATCTTCCCAACCCAGGGATCAAACCCAGGTCTCCCGCACTGCAGGTGGATTCTTTACCAGCTGAGCCACAAGGGAAGCCCATCATTGGGGAAATGATGTTTTAATAATCGGTTATCCACTCTCCAAAAAAATAAAAAGCATACCTAGACCTTACAAAGAAATATGAGACAACTGTATTTAGCAGCCCTAATTATGAAATAAATGGCAACCCACTCCGGTGCTCTTGCCTGGAGAATCCCATGGACAGAGGAGCCTGGTGGGCTGCAGTCCATGGGGTCGTAAAAGGGTCAGATACGACTTAGTGACTAAACAACAACCAGGTCACCCCCAGTTTGGATGTGGGGGGCAGGCCATACTCAATGACTGGTTGATGAGCAGGTTCAAAGGCATGATACCCAGAACCAGCTACAACACCCACAAATGGCCACGGGATCTGCTCCAGTGGCTTCTTGGAGCTGCCCTAGCAAAGCACCACAAGCTATGCAGCTTACTGTCTCACAGGTCTGGAGAGCAGAAGTCTAAAGTCAGGATGTGAGAAGGATCAGTTCCCCCTCCAGGTCACAGAGGAGGCGCTGTTCCAGGACCTTCTCCTCGCTTCTGCTCATTCCCTGACCTGTGGCAGCATAACTCCAATCTTCACGTGGTTTTTCTAAGGGCACCACGTACATGGTCACCCCAGGGCAGGCAGCAAGCCTCCTGTAGGGTCTCTCAAGTGTCAGAGCATGCGAGGAGGCCTGGTGAAGGGTGCTGTTCGGGTGTGAGGGCTGTCCCGTCATACAGTAAATTTGGAGGCACACTTGGATGTGCATACCTACTAACTCCCACCTCTCGTGAACCTGAAAGAAGGAAGAGAAAACCAGAGACTGGATGAACATTTTACGTCATTTATTCCTTAGGAATACCCTCCATAGGGATCAGGTAAATGGACCTGCCCTGGAAACCCTTCCCATCAGATGGATCCCAAAGTTTCCACCCTCCTCTGTCGTGGCTTAACTCCTGATGCTCCTTCTGGGTTTGACCTGGGTTTTGTGGTACCTTCTCCCCCACAGCTTCTCCTTGTGCATCGACTTTAAGCTAAGTTCTTGATGAGTGGCTTTCTCTCCTTGGCACCTGCTCTGACAGCCCAAGATGAGAAATGCTGGGTTTTGCAGGAACTTAGTCCTGGAACTGATCTCTGGAGAAAACATAGCTCCCCAGAGTTTTTTAGGGCTTCCCTGGTGGCAAATAGATGGGAAACAGTGGAAACAGTGGCTGACTTTATTTTTTTGGGCTCCAAAATCACTGCAGATGGTGATTGCAGCCATGAAATTAAAAGACGCTTACTCCTTGGAAGGAAACTTATGATCAACCTAGACAGCATATTAAAAAGCAGAGATATTGCTTTGTCAACAAAGGTCTGTCTAGTCAAGGCTATGGTTTTTCCAGTAGTCATGTATGGATCTAAGAGTTGGACTATAAAGAAAGCTGAGTGCAGAAGAATTGATGATTTTGAACTGTGGTGTTGGAGAAGACTCTTGAGAGTCCCTTGGACTACAAGGAGATCCAACCAGTCCATCCTAAAGGAGATCAGTCCTGGGTGTTCACTGGAAGGCCTGATGTTGAAGCTGAAACTCCATTACTTTGGCCACCTGATGCGAAGAGCTGACTCATTTGAAAAGACCCTGATGCTGGGAAAGATTGAGGGCAGGAGGAGATGGGGACGACAGAGGATGAGATGGTTAGATGGCATCACCGACTCGATGGACATGAGTTTGGGTAGACTCCGGGAGTTAGTGATAGACAGGGAGGCCTGGAGTACTGCGATTCATGGGGTCGCAAAGAGTTGGACATGACGGAGCGACTGAACTGAACTGAACTGGTAGCTTAGCAGTAAGGAATCTGCTTACAATGCAGGAGACCCGGGTTCAGTCCCTGGGTCAGAAAGATCCCCCTGAGAAGGAAATGGCAACCCATTCCAGTATTCTTGCCAGAGAAATCCCATGGCTAGAGGAGCCTGGCAGGCTACACTCCATGTGGTCACAAAGAGTCGGACACAACTGAGTGATTAATCCACCATCATAGAGACTTTCACAAAGGTGTCTCTGCCTGTGGGGAAGGAGGGTTCTCTCTGCCTTTCCTGACTACTCTAAACCCCAAGACAGAAGGAAGGCAAGGGTCAGTCCCAGGCTGAGCTTCTGGGCAACCAGTTCTCTCTAGGAACAAAGAGAGACTGAATAAAGAACAAACATTCTCAGGCTTCCCTGAGGGCTCAGGGGTAAGGAATCCACCTGCCAATGCAAGAACCACAGGTTTGATCCCTGGTCTGGGAGGATCCCACCTGCTGCACAGCAACTAATCCCGCATGCCATGACTACTGAGCCTGTGCTGTAGAGCCTGGGAGCCGCAACAAGAAAAGCCACCGCAATGAGAAGTCTGAACATCGCAAGTAGAGAGCAGCCCCCGCTCTCTGCAGCTAGAGAAAAGCCCACATGCATCAGCGAAGACCCAGCACAGCCAAAAATCAACAATAAATAAGTAAAATTAAATATATATACATACGTTATATATATGCATATTATATATATACACATAGAATGTTTGCTCTGTATATATAGAACAAACATTCTCCCTTCCAGGGGAAAATGGATTCCTCCAAAGTCCACCTGAGCCTCAACCCAGACACCAGGGCTCAGTCCTCGAGTTTGGGGTCAGCGGGGACATGCCGTCACTTCCGTGATCCGGCTGTTCTAGCTGGATGATCTCAACGAAGGGACTTAATCGCTCTGAGTTTCTGGGATGCCGTTGTTACCATGGAGACAACGCATGCATGTCTGCAACTGTGTCAGAGTTGGATTCTAAAGTCAGTGCCTACAGAAGGACTCCCTATTCGTCAGAGCTTCCCTTGCAAACCCCTTAAGCAGGCCCCAGTTCAGCAGTCTCCTTTCTCCCCACGGAGGTACCAAGGCATGGCTCACTGCACGGATCGGGCCTTTCCAGGTCATCGAGAGGGTCCGGCAGGTTTGTCTCCAGGAGCCAGGTTGTGTGAAAAGTGACTCTCCTGAAATATAATCACATTCTTGGCAGTGAGAGGCTCACACTTTGAAAGGCGCTTAGGAACTGAATCTGATGCGGGAGAGGAGGTTTACGGGGCCTGTCTCACCTCCTTCCACAGCTGTCTCCTGGTGGAAATGTGACAGAACTGTCCCCCACTACCTCATCTCCCTCCTTTCTCCTCTCTCTCTAACTTGTTATGGGCAAATCCTATCCCTCCAAAAGGTACACTGAAGCCCTAAACCTTCAGCACCTCACAGTGTGGCCTGACTTTGTCCCAGAATCTCTACGAGGCGATCCGTGACAACAGGGTCATGAAGTGGGCCCTGACTCAGTATGACTGCTGCCCTTATCAAAAGGGGAACTCTGCAGAGCCACACACACAGGGCAGGGGACGTGAGGACACCTGGAGAAGAGGGCTGTCTGCAAGCCCAGGGATGCCTGGGGCTACCGGAGGCCAGGAGAGAGACCAGTCACAGCTCTCAGGGGAAGCCAGTCTCGCCAACACCTTGACTTCAGACTTGCAGCCTCCAGACTGGAAGACAATAAATGCCTGCTGTTTAAGTTACCCGTTCTGCGGTGCTTTACTATGGAAACTGCCATGAAACTAACACACAGCTGGACTGCCCGAGTTATATGTGCCTTTGGTGAGACTTGCCTGAAATACCTTCCTCAGAGGGTTTTTGTGAGAATCAGTGAGCCAAGTTCTGAGTTCAGGGATTAGCTCTCTCGCTGGGGCGTATTAAATCGGCAGTGTTAGCACTCACTGTGGCGTGCGTGCTTGCACAGTCGTGTCCAGCTCTTTGCGACCCCATGGACTGTCACCCGCCAGACTCCTCTGTCCATGGGACTTTTCAGGCAAGGATACTGGAGTGGGTTGCCATACCCTTCTCCAGGGGATCTTCCTGACCCAGGGACTGAACCTGTGTCTCCAGCATCTCCTGCACTGTAGGCAGATTCTTTACTGCTGAGCCACCAGGGAAGCCTTCTAGTTATCACCCCTTTAATTCAGGTAAAGATATTGGATGAGGAGCCATGATATCTCTGGTCTTAGTCCTAAGTAAGTGAGGAAGAAAGGCACGTCTCCCTGGGATTTAGTTCTTGGCAAAATGAGGATTTGAATATATGTGTTTCCTTCCAGCCCTGACACTCTAGAGCTCCGTGATACCACAAGACACCAGTCAAGGGGCCACATTAGGACGTCAGGGTCTGCTTTGACCCTGAATGGGACAGCAGGCAAGCAGGCCTGTAAGTATTTCAGGGTCATTCCATGCTGACCCAGAGGCTGGCAGACATTGACCTCCTTGGGTTTATTGTGCAGAAACCAAAAAATCAAAAGGACACAATTTTGTGTCTTGAAATTGAAACCTAATACGTCTCCCTTTCCCATCTGCTAACTGCAATTGCTTTTCCTCTCAGGTCTGTGATGTTGGTAGGGAAACTTGCTTTTTCTACTGACTTATGTCTTTTTCTAAATAGAAAATGGAGAGCCTATTATATTCCTAAAAGTGTTCAGCTGGGTGGGGCCAAGGTATTGGAACACTTACTCCCAGGAGGCCCTCACCCTACAGCCTCAAATCACCATCATGTTCTATTTCTAATGCTGCTGTTTCCACGCACCTCAGGACCTCAGCCACCAGGCTCCCTGTCCATGGGATTCTCCAGGCAAGAACACTCGAATGGGTTGCCCAGCCCTCCTCCAGGGGATCTCGCTGACCCAGGAATTGAACCTAGGTCTCCGCAGATTCTCTACCATCTGAGCCACCAGGGAAGCTCAAGGCGAGAGGAAAATGCAGCACCCTGGCCAGGGCCAAGGCAGGCAGCCTCCCCACCCCGCAGGCAGAGGGCCACCCGGGCAGCTTTGCTACTTCTGTTACCAAGTCCAAGTTAGCTCTGCTTCCCGCACAACAGCGAGACAAGGAGCCCGAGAATATGGCAGAGTAATGTCTCAAAATAACCACCTTATCAGGGTCTGGATGCCAATTTCTTTTACAGAACAGAGATGAGGGAGAGGTAAAGAAGCAAAGCAAAAAGCCCATTAATCCTGCAAATATCTCCTAGGGAATGTGTTAATCTCTTCCTTCCTGTGGCCACCCACAGGTGGACAGGGCTCCCAAACAAAGGCACTTTGGTTCACTATCCAGACAGAGGGGCAGGGCTCCCCGAGGCAGACCCTTGTGGATAAAGAGTATCCACTTAGCGAACAAAAGCAACTGGGAAGCAAAAGAAACGGATGGAACATGGAGTCAGATTTAGTTCTTCTGGGCAACAGCTCCTCATTAGGACATGCTCAGGACAGAAGGACCGGACTAGGGGTGAGTGAGAGGCCCTGGCAGCGCAGCCCAGCCCAGCGTGGGGCGGCCACCACCAACCCCAGTGCGGAAGGGCACACACCCTCCCCGAGCCCACACTCAGGCCCTGCCGAGGGCAGCAGGAAGACCCAGGCCTCCCCTGTCAACACCCAGGCTGAAGGTGGCGGTGGTGGAGAGGAAGAGAGGGGAAGCGGGGGCAGGACCTGGGGTTCCAGGGTACCAGGAAACAGGGAGTTGAGAACCTTTCTGGGGGTGCAGGGAGGCCCCAGAAGCGGCACTATGCTTCACCGAGGCTCCATGGCCCCAGTAGAAGTGCTGCTGTCCCATCGGACTTCCCTTACATAGCACAAATTCAAAGAAAGAAGGAGTAAGAATTTCCAGACTTGCATCCACAGATGATCAAGCCCCAAGCACAAGGCCTTTGTGGGCATGGAGCCCTGGGTGGGTATATGGCTGCATGCCCATAAAGTCAGCCTGTTGTTCAAAAAAAAAAAAAAAGCCATTCAAGCTCATCCCTTGGGAGCTTTGGAGCAGCAGCCGCAGCAGAAAGAGGGGCGGGCTTTCGAGGTGGGCCAACTCTGATCCTCCCACTGGTCCTCTCGGGCCCAGGGGATCTGTAGATGGAGATCTAATGCACTGCACGATGGCTGGTCCTCAGTGATGGCTGAATAAGTAGTAGCTGGTGGCTCAGCTGGTAAAGAACCCACCTGCTGATGTAGGAGACACAAGAGACAAGAATTCCATCCCTGGGTTGGGAAGATCCCCTGGAGAAGGAAACGGCAACCCACTCCAGTATTCTTGCCTGGGAAATCCCATGGACAGAGCTTGAAGGGGTACAGTCCATGCGGATGCAAAGAGTAAGACACGACTGAGGGCCCATGCAGGTCGTGGTCATTCCCTCCATGACAGGACGGTGAGTTTCCAACAGTAATGCCTTAAAGGAGGTGAGATTCTATCTAATAAGGTGCCCCTGTGAACCCAGTAGGAATCCAAGAAAAGGAGAGGGCAGGAATCTAGACAGACCCAAAGGAGAAACTGCCCGAGGTCAGCTGATAAGGGATTGGGGTGGAACGAGAGAATGCCGTGTTTCTATTTAGGGAGTTGTTGCTTAGTCACTACGCTTGTGTTGGACTCTTTAGCAACCCATGGACTGTAGCCCACCAGGCTTCTCTGTCCAGGGGGTTTCCCTGGCAAGAATACTGGAGTGGGTTACCATTTCCTTCTCCGGGGGATCTTCCTGACCCGGGAACTGAACCCTAGTATCCTGCACTGGCAGGCGGATTCTTGAGCAGTGAGCCACCAGAGAAGCCTGAAGCCTTAAAGCTGGGCTTATCACATGGCTCTGTTCTCTAAAAATGAAAAAAGCAGGCATCCTGATGGGGGTGGAGGTGTGCCTCATGGGGGGACTGGGACAATGACCAAAATCCATCAGCCACTGGGGGAGGATTAAGCTTGCTGTCTGTGAGTTTAATTATCTATTTGAATACAGCCAAAATGCTTTGGAATCTAGTGCTTGGAAGTAATTATGGTGATGGATTTTGCATTTTGCCCTACAGTGCAATTAAGGGGTAGGGTTTTGCCAACATCTTAAGCCTATTAAGAGCTCCGTGTGGAAGCTGGCCACGACCTCCAGGAAGCAGATCAGGGCCGAGGGGCCGGAGGACCTGGCCTGCCCACTCCCCTGAGACCCGGCAGCACGTCTACACATCACCACTGTGGCCCCTGTCACTTCTGACAGCACATGTGATTTTAGCTGTCGGGCAGCTGGCAGAGAAGAAAACGTAATTTACAGCCCAATGCAACCTGCAGTTGCGCACACCTGGCTCCCGGGGGCTGGAGCTCAGCGCACACACCCAGGGCAGGTTTTCTCAGGACCGGCTGCGTGGGTGAGACCCCGTCTCGGGCCAGTCAGGGTTACTGTGACAGGAAGAGGGATATGGAAATGCAGTTACTATTTCTGACAACTCCACGTCCTAAAACACGCTTTGAGAATTATGTTACTAATAACCATTCGGCCATAATTACACTGTGAGCTGTAAATTCCCTATTGAAACAAGACTCACTCTTCCTTGGTTTTTGTTGTTGTTGTTTTGCTAATTCCAAAGGGAAATGATACCTCACTTCTTTACCGCCAGTTCTGCAGACTGAGTCCTCTAAAATGACAGTGGGGAATGAATCGTGCCCTTGAAGAAGGACACAATTTCAAAGCCCAAATTCTCAGGCTGGCTGCTTGGGGTTGGAGGGATGGAGACAAGATCTGGGAGAGGAGAGAAACTTGGAAATGTTGAGCTCTTGACTTCCCCGGCTTTCAGCGGTTAGGACTCAGCGCTCCTAATAGAGGGGGTGTATGTTCGATCCCTGGGTGGGGAACAAAGACCCTGCAGGCCGCACAGAGTGGCCTTGAAAAAAGGAAAAGAAAAGAAAAAGAAATGTCAAGGTCTGTTTTCAGGCTTGGCAATGAGCTCTCAGAGTTGAACAGAGTCACGTGGGTGCATAGGAGCATGTATGTGTCCTGAAGGAGGCACATTTAATCAGAAACACGCAGAATGAGCCAAACCGAGATTAGACAACGGGAAATTTAAGCTGCCTGTGAAAATGGAAAATGTCGCCCTGTGGACCATTTGAAAGGATGCTCACCAGCTGCATTGGGGCTCCAGGTACCGACACCTTGAGAAAGGAGACCCAGATTCTAGCCTGGAAGGTTCTTAACCCCTTGTGTGCCATGCGGTGCAGAGCAGAGGTAACACCCGGCAGCCGGACCCGTCAGGCGCACCCAGCTTCACATCCCAATTCTGCCACATACTAGCTCCGTGACCTCGGCCAAATCATCTAAGCCTGCTAACCTCAGCCTTCCCCTCTGTTCAGTGGGGGTGAGAAGTATACCTACTGCAGAGGGCTGCAGAATTAAATGAGACAGAGTATGTGAAGGTGCAAAGCACAGTGGCCAGGACACAGCAGCTGCTCAAGAGATGGTACTATGGATGCGCCATCACAGGTAATGACTGAGCACCGACTGCGTGCAGGCACACAGACTCACATAAGGGTTAAATGTTTGAGCCCTACCTTCAGGAAGCTTGACCGGGGAGCAGAAAATACAAAGTGAGAAGAGGTTAAGATCTGCGGGAGTGACAACTGGACAAGTCACCCTGGAGCTGGGCAGGAAGGAAAATGCCAAGTCAGGGAAGTTGTGCGTATCACATAACTGATCTGTCCATTCCTCTCCCCGTTGAGAAAAGGGAAGCGTGATCCTTTCCTCTCTTACCTCTCAGAGTTGGTATGAGGCCCCCCAGAAATTAGACTCACACCAGTGTTGGAAAGTACAACACACTCCAAACACTAAGGGAGCCTGAGAAGCAAGGACTTGGTAAGAGTGACAGGGATTCTTGGAGACGCTGCAGCTTTGTGCTTTATGCTTTATGAAAACTCTGATCAGGGGCTCCACAGGCACAGAAGACCACCTGGGGCATGAGAACCGCACCAGGATTTCAAATCCCCAAATCCAGTCTAGCAGACGCGCATGCCACTGCTTACACACTTATAGAAAGGGGGAGTTGAAAAGTCATGCCAGCAAAGCCCGGTGCAAACCTGAAACTTGGCTTTCTGTGGAATCTTCTGCTACAGGACCTCCCAGGAACTCAAGAATGTAGGAAGACAAAAAGCCTTAAAACTGTCTAGCCACCAGACCTTGTGATGGTTCAGGTCTGATGACAAGTGTCTGATCATCATTTTTTAATTTTCTTTAAAAAAAAGAATCTATCCTCCTGTTCATTTATTATCTAATAAAATTTTCATGCTTATTTACGTGTGTCTAGAAGAGGTAAGGAGGAGACTGTCCATTTGTAAAGAGAGCTTAGCACAGACTGCCATCTTCCTAGTTCATTTGCTCCCTGATTCTTATTGAAGGTGTTATGGGCTTGTATCCCCCCAAATTCATACATTCAGGTCTTAATTCCAAGTACTGCATTTGGAATCTGGATGTTTAAAGAGCTGATTAAGTTGAATGAGGCCCTAATCCAGGACTGTGTCCTAATAAGAAGGGGAACTCTTAATTCCTAGAACTGCATTTGGAGTCAGGGTGTTTATCTGCAAGTCAAGGCCATCTGCAAGACAAGGAAGGGCCTCAGGAGAAATCAAACCTGGATCCCAGACTTCAGGTCTTCAGAACTGAGAGAGAGTAAATGTCTGTTAAGTCACCCAACCTGGGCTTCCTTTGCAGCCGCAGCAAATATGAAGGGCTACTGTGGACCAGGAACACTGCTGGGCCTTGGGGAATCCAAGGAAGAAGACTGTGCCCACCTCGGAGAGCTCACCACCTCGGCAGGAAAGCACAGGCTCACAAACACAGCATGACGGAGGCTGGGCTTCAAGAGAACACGACTGCTCGGTCCTGGGGGTGGGCGTGCATAGGGGAGAACTCACGCAGGCCCTGCTAAGATGACCAGACTGAAAACCACAGTGGGACCTGGCTCATTCCTCAGTCCCAGTCCTGTGCTGTCCGTCAGTCTTTAATGAATGAATCACATCTCTCGGTGTACAGGTAGGTTATTTACTTGCTGGACTTGTCCTTTGGGGAAGTAAAGAGGCATAAATTCTTGGGGCTGCAAGGTCTCTGGGAGTTTTCTAATTCCACCGGACACCCTGGTGAGAGGTCAAGTCAGCTGCTGCCATTCCAGACAGCCTGTCAAGGAGATCCAGAGTGTCCAGATGGGGGCAAGGCAGATGGAAGAAGGGAGGGAAGGAGGGAGAAATGGAAAGAGAGGAAAGGGGAGGGAGGAAGGAGAGAGAGAAAAAAAGACTCTGTCCAAATTTCACACCGCTCTGGAAATAAAGGTTACATCCACAGCTGCCTCATGTGGGTAAAGCTGACTGTCAGACCTTCTTGGTCTGCAAGGAGCAGACAAAACACGGAGAGGGTTGCC
>NW_011494921.1:5712827-5713159 GCF_000754665.1 Bison bison bison | reverse complement strand
AAGCGGGCACAACCAGAACTTCGGATCCCCTCTCCAACCACAGGCCAGAAGACTGTCCCCCTCTCTCCTGAAACTCACGCTTTGTCAAGCTGTCCGCCGAGGTCGGCCCCAGCCACCATATAGACACCTGTGTCAGCTGCCCATACCTGTCGCTGCCAGCAGCGTGGACTGCAAGCCCACAAGGAGCCCCGGCGTTGGCTAGCCAGTGGTCCTCAGCTTGAGGGCGTGAGCAGCACCCCTGGGCGGGTTAAGCACACAGACTGTCAGGCCCACCCATCCATCAGCAGGTTGAGGCGAGGGCCGGAAGCCGCGCATTCAGTGAGCATTGGGGG
>NW_011494921.1:5705856-5712727 GCF_000754665.1 Bison bison bison | reverse complement strand
CTTGCCTCCCAAAGTCCTCCCCTCCTCGCCTGTCAAAGTCCTCCCCTCCTCGCCTCCCAAAGTCCTCCCCTCATCTCCCAAAGTCCTCCTCCCCTTGCCTCCCAAAGTCCTCTTTACAGAGATGGAACAAAACCAGAGGGAGATCAGAACGCAGGGCAAGTGTATACCTGTGGCAGATTCATGTTGATGTATGGCAAAACCAATACAATATTGTAAAGTAATTAACCTCCAATTAAAATAAATAAATTTATATTTAAAAAAAAAGAACTCAGGGCAAGAATCCTCTGGGTGAATGTTGGGAGCCCTCTAAATCCTTAAAATATCTGTGTCCATTTCTATTCTCTGGCCCTGTCACTTTCTATCTCCTCTCTGAGACAGTGAAATACACTGTACAAGTGATTGTCCAAATGAGCAAAAAGCTCTTTCAAGACAAATAGTTAAATAAACTTCAAAATTCAAATGGATACTTTGAGCTTAAATTAACCCACCGTGTAATTAATATTTGTGCTTCTATCAACCTCTATTTATGACCAGGTGGTGCTGTTAAGACTTATTCACAAAAAAGCCACTTTATACACATCCGTTCAGGGCTGAAAAAAAATAATCTTTCAAGATTATCAGAGGAATCCAAGGTGGAGGTGATTTCTCCCCTGGTGTGCTTGAACTTGGGAAGACTTTCGACATAATGGTTGACATATAAAAGACATTTATAATAATTACTTAGGCACTAATGACAGTTTGGACAATGAGAAGCCTGGTTCCAAAGTTCCCTGACCAGTAGTGTTTGCTGTGACTAAGGGCCAGGAGACAGCCGGCATCAACTTTGCCTAACCTTTGCACTTGTAATAAAAATGCAATAAAGTAATTGGTTAAAATCGAGACACCCCTGATAAAGAATATTTGCTTTTTAAAATAACTGGCTAAAATAGGAACATATCTGATAAATGAGTTTATGGGGGTGGGGGGCGGAAGGCCAGGCCTTGCTAATTAGTTGAGATTCTGTTTCCTACATGGATTCCTTCTTTACCTCTTTGGAGAGAAATGGAGCCGTGAAACAAGGAAAATGGTCTGCAGCGCTGACCAAAAGCATGTGTTCTCCTCAGTTAATAGAGAGGTGTTTACACGCTGTTAACACTTGTTTAAAATTCCCAAGCTTCACAGTACTAGAAAACGCAGGCTTTGACGGCATATTTAATCACAAAACTGTGGTTCTCACCAGATCGCCAATATACTTTGACCTTCTTTGCTATAAAGCAGAAGGCATGGAGACGCAGGAAGGAGACGTTCTGTATCCTCTGGTCTCTTAATTCGTTGCCATCTGTACTTGAGTTGAAAATCCATGAGTGTCTTGATCTTATTTCCCTTGAGAGTTTGCTCTATATTAGGTCCCTATTTAAAAGCTCCAATTTTTAATTAAAAATTTATTTTTTAACAATTAAATATATAAAGGATGACACTTGGTATAATTGTGAGCAGACCAGAATACGTTACACATAGCAATAGTAATAGGAATGACAAGGACGAGGGCACCATAAAAAAGCATGTATTGATTTCACACCTTTACGTGGCCCCCTGATAGCAATTAATGAGCCTGGGAGGCAGTCATGTTGCCTCTGGACACTGCGTACCGTGGAGGTCCCCATTCCCAGGAACTGATGCTCCCTGAGCTGCTCTTGAGGGCTTCCCGGATGGCACACCTGCCAATGCAGGAGACATAAGAGATCCGGGTTCAATCCCTGGATGGGGAAGATCCCCCGGAGGAGGGCACGGCAACCCACTGCAGTATTCTTTCCTGGAGAATCTCATGGACAGAGGAGCATGGCAGGCTACAGTCCGTAGAGTCGCACAGAGTCGGACACGACTGAAGCGACTTAGCTCGCATGCACTCGTGTATGGCCTGTACAGCCAGGCGCTGTACTAAGCACTTTACATTTAAACCATTTGAGGCAGGTCCTAGTACAATCCCCGTTTTACAGACGACAATTCTGGGACTCAAAGAAGTCACCACAGCTAAGTCTGCAAGACCACCGAGTGAGCAGTGATTCCAAACAGAATGCGTTAAACCCAACATGATCCAGCGGGTGAAGACTTGATTCTGGTGCCGCCAGATTGGACTTTTCAAAGTCCAGAGAAGACTTCAAGGCTCGGGAAAGTTTTGAAAATCAAATGTTAAAGCAATGTGAATTGAATGATGAAACTTCAGTTGTCTCAGAAATTAAATGAATGTGTGTCCTCCATGAATTCCCCAGTTCTTCCCATTCCCTCTACACTGCCCTCCCTGGCCCTGGGATTCAGTGCTCTGGGGACTAAAGTGTCTGCCGCCTCCAACGTGACTTCTAGCAGAAACACTCACATTTCCCTGGGTTGGAGGATTCAGAAAATCAAATGTTAAAGCAATATGAATTGAATGATGAAACTTCAGTTGTCTCAGAAATTAAATGAATGTGTGTCCTCCATGAATTCCCCAGTTCTTCCCATTCCCTCTGGCCCTGGGATTCAGTGCTCTGGGGACTAAAGTGTCTGCCGCCTCCAACGTGACTTCTAGCAGAAACACTCACATTTCCCTGGGTTGGAGGATTCAGGAGGCAGGTGTCAGAGCAGAAAACCAAAGATCTCCACTCCAGCCACCGGAGTGATTTCACCAGCACAGTGATGCCAGGCTGGCCTGAACGGCGTTCCAGTGATTCCTGTAATTGACTCCCAAATGACTGGGTTCTATTGTCTCCATCGCTAGGCGTTACAAGAAGTGGTCTGAATGCTGAGGGGCTTTTCAAGGCACCACTGGGCCTTGAAAGAGGTAATGGAACTATTCTACATTGGGCTGTGAGGAGGGTTGGCGGAGTCGTGTTCAAAGCAACACGCCATCCCCTGCTCCTTCTCCAGGGAACACAGAGACACAATAAAAGTGTCCGTCCACTTGGGGTCAAGTCATTTTTTGTTGTTGTTTAGTCATTAAGTCATGCCTAACTCTTTTACAACCCTCTGGATTGTAGCCCACCAGGCACTTCTGTCCATGAGATGTCCCAGGCAAGAATACTGGAATGGGTTGCCATTTCCTTCTCCAGGGGATCTTGCCAACCCAGGGATCAAACCCACGTCTCCTGCATTGGCAGGCAGATTCTTTACTACTTAACCTTATGTAGTAGGTAGCCTACTGCATGAGGGAAGTAGGGAAGAAGACTTATGCAATATTAAGGCATATATTAAGGCACATTTACTGAGCATTTACCATGTTCCAGGCTCTATTCTAATTATATCATTTGAGACAACAACCACATGAGGCAAATTCTACTATTGTCCATTTTACAGGCAGAGAAACTGAGGCACAAAAAGGTTTTGTAAACTCACCTATAAATAGTAGTTAGTGGAAGATTCAGCTTCAGGCAGGCTGACCACAGAGCTTAGGATGAAATTAGGGGCTTCATATGGGAATATCAATGTGATTAACTGAGAGACAATTGTGCTGCTGGTAGTCATGCTTATACTATTAATAAATGTTAAGTCCACCAAAAACAAACATTCAACCAGCTCTCTGATAAGACTGGAATGTCCAGTTGCAAATACTTGAGGCCAACCTCTTCCAGGGAAACACAGGGAAATGAGAGGAAGGAGCTGCTGAAAGCTGGAGGGTAGAACACAGACCTGTGATGATCTGATCCAAGTCTTCACAAAAGTTCCCCACCTTGGGTTCTCATAGCCCCCCTGAAATGTCTCTCCTTCCTCCAGCATGAAGTGTACCAGCTCCTGAAGTTTGGGGCTCTATGGAGCTAATCTATGGCAACCCACTCCAGTACTCTTGCCTAGAGAATTCCGTGGACAGAGGAGCCTGGTGGGCTGCTGTCCATGGAGTTGCACAGAGTCGGACACGACTGAAGTGACTTAGCATGCATGCATGCATTGGAGAAGGAAATGGCAACCCACTCCAGTATTCTTGCCTGGAGAATCCCAGGGACAAAGGAGCCTGGTGGGCTGCCATCTATGGGGTCTCACAGAGTCAGACATGACTGAAGTGACTTAGCAGCAGCAGCTACTGATCTTGTGTTAACCACACTTTTCTTGCCTACGAATCTGCCAGTGGAGGGAAGGGCTGCCCCAGGGTACTGCCCCAGATTCAGGCCCTTGTGTCGGCTTCCAAATTCTCCCTTCAATTCCAGGGCTTTGTGGAAGGTTCTGTGACTCAGCCACGGTCACTTGCTCATGCTGCTACCCGCCTCTTTCACTTTTATTGATTTGAATTATGATCAATTAAGCTAAGTTCCGAAAGCAACATCTTAATCAAATGTCCATCTCCCAAACTGCAAGTCTGCACAGATGGTTAAAACCCAAGGCAACACCTAAATTAAAGACCGGCATACTCCACCCAGGCGGCTCAGTGGTAAAGAATCCGCCTACCAATGTAGGAGATGTGGGTTCGATCCCTGGGTCAGGAAGACTCCCTGGAGTAGGAAATGGCTAACCCACTCCAGTATCCTTGCCTGGAAAATTCCATGGACAGAGGAACCTGGCGGGCTACAGTCCATGGAGTTGCAAAGAGTCAGACATGACTTAGTGACTGAGCACACACACATACTCTACCCCAAAGGGTTAATTCCATAGGGGTTCCCTAAGAAAATGTTATTTCCAACAGCCAATGGAGCAAAAAGTGCAGGGATCTATATCCTGGTGACATACCCAATTCACCCATTTTTCAACAGAGATTTCTAGGTCCTGAACCCCAGACGACGTCCACCTCGGTTGTAATTTTCCCTGTAGCCCTTGTTTCCCATTTTGTCAATCCTCTGACTTCTGCACCCGAGTTTACCACTAATAACTGCAGATAAAGATACAAAGGCTAACAGGTGACCTGTGCACGATTCTAACTCAACTTGGGGAAAAGCCAAGAATTGAGTCAGCCAGGCTCCTGATTTGCCCCTGCACCGTGGAATTACCAATTTGGTTGATACTATTTACTAAATTAAATTGTCCTCACACTGAATTGACCAGCTCCAGCATCAGGCAGGGCAGGAAGAGTGTATTAGGAGGAGTTCTTGTCGGAAACTGGGTTAAGTTCACATATAAATGTTCAGGCCTCAGGACGCGACAGTCCTGGCTATAAAATGTCTAACTCAACCACTGAAAACTATGTCCCTTTGTGACCGCTCTGTGAGCCGTTCAACAGCCTGACTGTTCCACTGACCTACTTATTTCCGGTGTTGGGCTCCTTCCATAGCTGGAGAAGGAGGAGGGGATTCTAGCAACAGTGGCCTCATGATCCTAAACCCTCTTTTAGGAAGTGGTCACGATCAGAATGCAGTTTCACTCGCCTTCACCCATTCACGGAAACAGGAATCGGCTCGTTAGGGGGTTCAGGACAAGCCACCGAGAAAGAAGCAGCAGATCCTTGGTCTCGAGGTCTCCAGGCTTTCTGCTGGCCCTCTGGGATTCTCTGGGATCTGAGTGAGCCACGTGAAGGCTCCCGGAGGTTTCCTGGAATGCAGAAGCAGGTGGAGATTCATGATTAGGCTCAGCTCAGGGTGCAGACACAGACAGTTTAAGTTCAAAGGGCTTCCCCGCCCAGGCGGTTGCTCAGGTGGCAGGAATTGAGGACCGGGAGGGAAGTGACAGGTGCTGCTGACACCAGCGTAGCGAGAACGAGCTCAGGCCTCGGGGACGTGCAGGGCAGGGGGAGCGGCTCATCCTCCTCAAGGAGCTGGGACGTGAGCCGGTGACAAAGCCGGCTGCGGGGCTTCAGAGACAAAAACCGGGTGCAAGCCCAGAGCCCTCTCTCTTCTGACCTGCCTGGGGTCCCCCCAAATGCTACAGGCTGGTTTGAATGAACAATTTCCCTTATCCTGTGTGCCAACAGCTTTAGACATCAAAGGACGTTGCCATGCTCGGGCATTTAGACAAGGCTGGGAGAGGAATATCCAGACCATCCAGTTTTATTCCTATAACCCACGGGGCCTGGGAATTGGCCTCCCGGGAACTATGCTCCTCGTGTAATCTGAATCATGGAGAGGCTGTGGAACTGACCTTGCTCATCAAGCAAGGTACACGCCAAAGCTGATTCAAGACCCCGAGTATCTGGGGTTCAAAGCTACTCTTCAGCTTCTTTTTTAAGGAGGAAATTAATTGCACTGCGTACATGGTCCCTCCTCATCCTGAGCCCACAGGAGACGTGAAGAGGAAGAACCACAGAGCTCAGAGCAGCACGGCACCCACCTTCCCCAACCTCTGCTCCCCCAGCTCTGTCTCCTTCACATTTCTGTCCAACTCAGGAGATAGCGTCTTTGGTCCAGTGGGAGTCCTTGACCTGTGATTCAGCAAAGTTCATTTCACTGAAGCAAATTCGACCTCTAGAATCCAAATTGTTGGCAGACTTTTGTGAGATTTGATCCTTGGAAGCCGGTAACGGCTCTATCCCATGGACTCTCCATTGACATGCTGTATGCAAACCATCAGTGATGCCCCTTCTGTGTCAGGTAGACAATCGAATCAGATCATTATCTGTACCTCCCTTGCTCTTCAGAGCTTTGAAGCTTCCTGAAAGGGAGAAGAACCCAGAGTTCTCATGGATGGCAGCTGAGCCTGTGGACATTGGCAAGCTGCCTCGTGAGACTCAGTGGAAAGAGCCTATAGAGAAAGAAGGGACCAGATGGACGGTCTCTAAAGCCCTCAGCCCTCTCCGGTTCAATGTTCCCTGACTCCATGATGTTTGTGAAAGGACTGGCCATTCAAAATCTCCCAAGGATTTGGGGCTTGGGCATTCAGATGCTTCATCTTGGGAACTGGATTTAGAACCAAGAACTAGGCTTCCAAAGCTGACCTGTGAGCAAAAGAGTCAAGGTGAATTGACAGGCAGCAACATCTTTTAGAGGAATTAGAAGCAATT
>NW_011494921.1:5666956-5705756 GCF_000754665.1 Bison bison bison | reverse complement strand
TTCTGATTCATCAGGGACCCAGCCCACCAGCACTAAGACTTTTAACAGGAATTTTAGACTTTTTCTGTTTCACATGAAATGGAAAAGAGAAATTGGTGTCATGGTCTTCATCTCTCTCCTACAAATTAGCAGGTACCCTTCGCTCAAAATATCCAAGGCTTTTGTTGTGGAGCCAAAATTGATCAAAGGTTACTGCAATCTAAAAACAAAAGAAAGAAAGGGAGAGAGAATTCTCCAGTTGCCTGGTTGCTAAGCAACCATAGTCTGTTCTGGTAACTGGGTTTGGGGGTCTTTGCTTTCATTTGCTGCTGACTTTCACTCCATATATAATATATACCAGCATGTTTATTCTCCTGTAAATGCCCAGCAAATAAAAAGCGATGAAGCCCTTTCACTAAAATTATTCATGTGCTAAAAGCTGTTATCCACATCACTGGTGTGATTGACAATATCACACCAGCAAGCTTCCAAAATTAGTTCTTGTTCTGCTATTGTACTCCTGGGCTTTCTGCCTTTAATAAAAGGAAAAGAGCTACAGTTTTATGTAAGCTTTCTACAGCCTGGCATTACAGCTCCTCAGTACCAATGATGAAGATGTCACGTCTATTCCAGGCATGTCTTCCTTCCTGTTGCCGTCAACTTTCTAGAGAAACTACCTTTCACATGATTTTTCTCCCCCTTGAAAACTTTGCTTTGCCTTGAGAGTTAATTCACAGGAGAGAATTTGAATGTGCTATATGTCCACATAAATGGGTGCCTTTAAGGAAATCCATGTGATATACGATACTCCTAAGACTGTTTCTCAAAATGGGTACTAAAGATCACTTCCATCAAAATCAAAAGCCAGGGACCAGGCCTGGGCATCTGCATTTTATCAAAGTACATGCCCCTCTCTGCAACAAGTAAGTTGGATGCACCCTGAAGTTTGAGCACCACGGCCTGAAAGGTCTTGACTGTTTTCATTTGAACAAATCAATCAGTCCTGGGCAAACCTGCATTTTGAAATCAGAGCTGGGAAGTCTCTTATTTGGGCAAAGGTTTATGGGTCAGTCAGCAATATCCAGGTCCTGTAACTAGTG
The DNA here is from genome assembly GCF_000754665.1 of Bison bison bison. Classification (NCBI taxonomy): domain Eukaryota; kingdom Metazoa; phylum Chordata; class Mammalia; order Artiodactyla; family Bovidae; genus Bison; species Bison bison. The sequence continues at coordinate 5,704,677 of NW_011494921.1, read as the reverse complement.
GCTGCGGACTCCGACAAGCAGACCGGTCACTCCCTCGCCAGCAGAGGATGCCAGTTCAGTAGACAGAAGCCTGAACAGCAAAGACAGCCACACATGCGGGACTGACCGCAGTCCACAAGCACAGAAGCTCGTCGCCTGTTGGTGAGTTGCGCCTCTGGTCAACCCCACGCCCCTTTAACTAAAGACGTTACCTTTACCAAATCTTCGCTTAATCTTTACTAAAGATTAGTATCCAAATGTAACAGGTACAAATTTCCTAAACCATAAACTGAAGCCATTGTGTGACACACACGTAATTACACTACATTCCTGAGGGTCTCTGGTTAAACGAAGGTGAACATCATCATCAGATACCCTACTAGGAAGTATCTGGAGAAGGAAATGGCAACCCACTCCAGTATTCTTGCCTGGAGAATTCCACTAGGATGTGGTAGGACTTCCCACCTGGAATCAAGATAGCTCCACTTCGAGGTCAACGCAGTTCCCCCAGCCCTGGATGTGCTGTGATTACAGGGGACACCCTCGTCAGCAGGTCTAAAACCTCTCCCGGTAGGCCACTCCATTGGGTCACGATGTTCCCTGCTGGAGACCACAGTTCAAGTAAAACCCAGTCTACCTAGGGTAACGTAACACAGACAACCAGCGGGGAGAAGGCCTTGAAAAGCTGGGACATTGCGCAGATGCCCTGCAAGGCAGGAGGCAGGCTGATGGGAGGCCTGAAGGTTCGAGCAGGCGCACTGAGACTCCACAGCGGGGCCAGGGTCCCAGGGATTAAAGAGAGAGCTCTGGAGATGGAACACAGTATGGGGGCTGAGAAGGAACAGATGCAGGAAGCTTCTGCTGCTCCTGGTTTGCCTTCAGCCAGCCTTCTTTCCCAGCATCAACCTGCGACACTCTCAGGTCTATGGCTACAACGCTGCTTCTCTCGCTCCTAACAGGCTCTAAGAGCCACTAGCTCAAAAGTAAAAGGACTCCTCTTCTTGAGTGGGTCCAGGACCAGCACCCCTAAAGAAAGCTTTGGATGCTCTGCAAGCAGCTAGTGGTTTAAACAGTCATTGCATTTGTACCTACCCTCTTCCACTGTCATCTTTTATGCAGTGTTATTTTTCCTTTTTTCTTCATTGAAAAAGCTTTCAACCAGAGAGAATCCTAATTAATTTGAAACAAGAATAACTTTTCCTGCATTTTGTTGCTTCCAGTTCGTGATTAAAAGGAGCAATTTCAAAGTGGGCATCTTTAAACCTCGCATGTAATATTGAGTGGTTTTAAGTAGCTTTTAGATGTGCTGTTCATGTGTTATTTTGATGAGAGCTGGTGATGGTGTTAATTTCTGATAAAACACTAGAATGCTGGCTTCTCTTTCTAATAGATGTCTCTGTGCAAAGGGAAAGCCGCCAGCACCTCATTTACTCAGATTTCGTTATTTTTGCCATAATATTGCTCAGTCTTCTCCTCTTCTGTAAATCCCTTCACTGCTTGCCTTGGGATGTATTGTTCCATGTACACATATTTGATATTTCCAGCTGAATTTCAGCCTTCTTCAAAGTGGGGCCCAGCCTGTCCCTAACATTATAGGTTGCATTACCTTGATGAAAAGCACCACCTCAACTCTGCTAGCTTGAATGAAAAAGAGAGCTGATTTGATTTTATACAGAATCATGTATGTTTCATGGCCTTCGTGGGGCCCTGGCAGCAGATATGGAAAAACCACTCAGACTCCGAGGTGGACATATAGGATCACGCCGTGATTCCAATGTGGGTATCAGTCCTCACTTAGAGTATGAAAGCCAAGGGTATAAATGAAATTGCCTGGGCAGGGAGCATAAAGTGAGACAGGAATAAGAACCTGGGATAGTTCTTGAACAATACCATTTAGAGACTCGATGAGCTTCCGAAGGGACAAGGCGAATGACAAAGAAAAAGAACACCATATTGCATTGGGGAAAGTGTGATCCAATACAGCTCAACTCTGCTCAATGCTGCCGAGGAGTTAAGGGAAGGAAAGATGTCTGTTAAACTTAGCTGAGCAGAGACCTTAGCAAGAAACATTTCTGTGGAGTGATGGGGGTGGAAGCCAAGAGTGGGTGATGTGTGAATGCCAGGTAAAGAACCAAAGATAGCAAGGTGTGATCAAGGCTTTCAGAAGTTTGTCTGTGAAGGGGAGGAAAGAACAAGGGGGATCGATGAAGGGGAGACAGGATCTGGGGACATGTCCCTCCCAGTTTTAAAATGATTCCATCATAGAAATAAAAAGTTCAAGATAAATGATTACGGAGAGCATCCTCTTTCTCTTTAAATATGTATGTTCCCCTTCCCATCCCCACTCAGTTCAGTTCAGTTCAGTTGCTCAGTTGTGTCCAATTCTTCACGACCCCATGGACTACAGCATGTCAGGCCTCCCTGTCCATCACCAACTCCCGGAGCTTGCTCAAACTCCTGTCCATCAAGTCAGTGATGCCATCCAACCATCTCATCCTCTGTCATCCCCTTCTCCTCCTGCCTTCAATCTTTCCCAGTATCAGGGTCTTTTCAAATAAGTCAGCTCTTCACATCAGGTGGCCAAAGTATTGGAGTTTCAGCTTCAACATCAGTCCTTCCAATGAACCCCCAGGACTGATCTCCTTTAGGATGGACTGGTTGGATCTCCTTGCAGTCCAGGGACTCTCAAGAGTCTTCTCCAACACCACAGTTCAAAAGCCTCAATTCTTCTGTGCTCAGCTTTCTTTATAGTCCAACTCTCAGATCCATACATGACCACTGGAAAAACCATAGCTTTGACTAGACAGACCTTTGTTGGCAAAGTGGTGTCTCTGCTTTTTAATATGCTGTCTAGGTTGGTCATAACTTTCCTTTTAAGGAGTAAGCGTCTTTTAGTTTCATGGCTGCAATCACCACCTGCAGTGATTTTGGAGCCCAAAAAAATAAAGTCAGCCACTGTTTCCACTGTTTCCCCATCTATTTGCCATGAAGTGATCCCCACTACTCACACATATACACAAGCCATTATGCAGCCATCAGTGTATCGTTTTTCTGGCAGGAAAATTCTGCAGATAAAATTCAGAGCTATTCCCTTGACACTGATATACCACCTAGCTACCATGGTTGGCCAACCAATCACAAAATGATGTTCAAATCCCCTCTCCCTGTGAAGCCCAGGGGTCTCCTTCCATAGACCCCAACCCCTTGATGCAAGGATTCTCGGTGTTTGTATGGCCTTTGTCCTGTGAAATCTCAAAGGACTAAGTTCCACCAGGCTTCAAAGCTGTGTGCTTTCTGTCTCTTACACAAGGACCGCCAGTCTGTGCATTTTTAAAGGATAGTTTGCACCGTCTATTCAAAGTCAGACAGGCCTGGTGGAGAACTGTGACTTGCCACTGAGGATGGCAGAATTGGGGCCGGTCCCCACACCCCCTCACGCAGGCTACGGCCTTTCCACGAAACAGACGAGCTGCTGCATTCTCCCTCTACCCGGGTGACATCAGCTTCTTTCTGGACTCAGAGAACTAGCTTGCTAAAAACCTCAATAGGTTACTTTCCCTGCCGCTGCCACACCCACCATTTTACAGGCCGGGAAACCGAGGCCCAGAGAGGGTAAATGACTCAGCCAAGGGCACCCAGCCATCTCTAAAGCCAAGTCCCAGGCCCACATGCTTACGTCTGCAACATGCGTACACATGTGTAAGGACAGACATGGGTGCCTCCCAGCAACGCAGCAGGAGAAGCAAAGACCCCCTTTTCTTTTCTTTGTCTCCTAAAAAGATTTCTTTTCTCTTCTCAGGGACTTCCCTGGTGGCTCAGTGGTGAAGAATCCACCTGCCAATGCAGAAGACATGGGTTCAGTCCCTGATTCAGGAAGATCCCACATGCCGGGGAGCAACTAAGCCCGAGCACCACAGCTACTCCTGAGCCCGTGCTCCAGAGGCCGGGAGCCCCAACTACTGACGCCCTGTGACATACCTACTGAAGCCTCCGAGGCCTAGAGACCACGCTCTGCCACAGGAGAAGCCACGGCAGCGAGAAGCCCACACGCCTAAGCAAAGAGTAACCCCTGCTCACTGCAGCTGGAGAAAAGCCCGCTCAGCAACGAAGACCCAGCACGGCCAAAGGAAAAAAAGAGATTTACTTTCTCTTCTTGCCTGAATGCACAAAGGCAAAAAGAGTACAGTTTGTTTATATAAATATGTGCGTGTGTGTGTGTGCACGCGTGCATGCTCAACCATGTTCAGCTCTTTGCAACCCCATGGACTGCAGCATGGCAGGCTTCCCTGTCCTTCACTATCTCCCTGAGTTTGCTCACACTCATGTCCATTGAGTCGGTGACGCCATCCAGCCATCTCATCCTCTGTCATCCCCTTCTCCTGCCTTCAATCTTTCCCAGCATCAGGGTGTTTTCCAATGAGTCAGTTCTTCACATCAGGTGGTCAAAGCATTGGAGCTTCAGCTTCAGCATCCATCCTTCGAATGAATATTCAGGGTTGATTTCCTTTAGGATGGACTGGTTTGATCTCCTTGCTGTCTAAGGGATTCTCAAGAGTCTTCTCCAGTACCACAATTTGAAGGCATAAATTCTTTGGTGCTCAGCCTTCTTCATGGTCCAACTCTCAGAAAACAGTTTTAATTTTCAGGTCCAAAAGAGGGCAGGACTTTTCCTTGCCCTGATCTTTAGGAGCCAGCAGGGCCTTTCAAGACAGCAGTCTAAGAGGAAGCAGCTGAGGCGTGAGTGGTGACTTCTGGTCACCATGAAAACCCCTGAAACCTCCACACCTCTTGCTGCCACAATGGGGAAGGCTGCCTCACCTTCCCACCCCATTTCTCCAAAGATGAGGTGGTCCCTGAGTCCACCTGCTTCTATAGTCTGCCCAGCAGGCAGAGAATCCCATGGACAGAGGAGCCTGGTGGGCTACAGTCCATAGTGTTGCAAAGAGCGGGACATGACTGAAGCGACTTAGCACACACACACACACACAATATTTGATGCACATTTCCTGAGTCATTTTATAGATTTTAAAATACTTCCCCTTCCCCAACCAATGAAAGATAGTATCTATTAATACGAGCACATAGCCCCAGGCCTCCTGGAGCCTAAGGACTGATCATGTTAAACCTCGTGACACCAACCTCTTACCTCATCATCAGCCAGGCAGAGAACTGGACATAAGCCGATCACAGACCCTGCAACCCACAACCCCCACTGGCTTTTAAAAGAGCTTTGTCAAAATCCTTTGGGGAACTCTTGGTGGCTCAGATGGTAACGAATCTGCCTGCAATGCAGGAGACCCAGGTTCGATCCCTGGGTCAGCAAGATCACCTGGAGAGGGGAATGGCAACCCACTCCAGTATTCTTGCCTGGAGAATCCCACACACAGAGGAGCCTGGTGGGCCACAGTCCATGGGTCACAAAGAGTCAGACACGACTGAGCGACTAACACACTTTGGGGAGCTGAGAACTTTTTCGGGCACGAGCAGCCTTGTTTCTTTACATGGGCTTGCAAGAAACCTTTCTCTGCTCCAGTCTCCAACGTTTCCATGTGTTTGGCCTCACTGCGCATTGGGCACACCAACGGGTACTTCTTTCCACCTTAGAAACGCCCTCCCTTCCCCTCCACTTGGCCTCAGTCTAATCATCCCACGGTGCCTGTTCTAACCTCACTTCCTCCTTCACGAACCTGGTGACACCTGGTCACCCTGAACTCTAGCTCTCCTTGTTCTCCCTGCTGATACTTCTTCTATTAGGATATAATGCTAATTATTTTATGATGGGTGTAACTATTCAGTTCAATATTATGTTAAAGATATATTCTGACCAAGTCCCCCAGCTAGGGAATAAAATAGGTGGGGAGGGGCTATAAAGACAATTAAGCCTGTATCACTGGCAGGCTTGAGGGCAGGGAAAAGGATTTAGTCTCACCACAATCTCTCTCAGTCGCCCCCTTCCATTCTTTAGCTTGGATGATTTATGCTTTCTCAATTTTAGGTAAAAATCTATGGAGCCTAAGGAGGCATAGCTTTCCCTTCCATCCAGATGGAAATTCTAGAACCTCCCTTTTCTGTTAAAGATAAAAGGAAAAATTATCATCAGGTAGAGTATTTTCACTGACCACAGTGCAACACAGCTGGGAATTAACAACAAAACATTAACTAAAAAAACTATCTATACTTGTGTTAAAATAAGATAAAGACTAGTCTTAAAAATCCTCCAAGCAAACAAAGCCATGGGAATGAAACTAAATTTAGCTTATTTTTTATTAACATAAGTGAAACTTAACTTACATTATTTCCTGCAAATATCTATGATAAGTATAATAGAAATTTAAGTCATCGTCCAAAAGATGGTATAAGATAATCACTTTTAATCAATCCTCTGCCATTTGGAAATCCCACTACAACAACGAATCGTTGTAAAAGTCAAACCGCTTCCTCTTTCACACTTAATAAGCCATCCTGGGATGAGCCCCTGTGTTTTCTGTCAATGTTGAATTTGGAAACCAGTTCAAGAACTATTTTTATATGTACAATAGACTCTTACTAAACACTATGTTACTGATCCAGTGGTTTTAATTTTTATACTTCTGGACACTTGAAAACATTACAACATATTTTTAAGTAACTCCCAAGCTAGAGAGGAAATATAAGCAAATTACAAACTATAACTCAACAATGAAAGCAGTACTTGGCAAAATTTATTGAGCGCAGCCAAAATGGTACACTGAGATCAACGAGTAGTACTGAAGACACCCACAAATAGAAAATATAGATGGAAGAGAAATGAACTCAACTTTCAAATCAGGAAGAAGTAACAACAAAACAACACCACCGTCTCAGGGAAGTATAAGGAAGGAGGTATTAAAGAAAAAAGAAATTATCAAATCAATAACACAGCACTGGCACATTGGTTAGACCAATCTTTGGCAAATTTGACAAAGAAAGAGAAAGTCCATGAACACCTGGCTCCTGAGGAAGGCGTGAGGCTGAATTTCAGCCTGAATTCCAACACAAAACAAGGATTGTTCAGTCCTACACAAGTTCTTTAACTTCTCTCAGTACAAGCCTACCATCCATTAAGTGCAAATAACAAAAAATCCTGCTCCAGTGGTTGCTGTCAGAAATAGATGAGACAGTGTTTGCCAAAAACTGAGTACATTGCTTGGCTCAGAGAAATCAACAATAAATATGAGCTATTATGATATCATTTTAATGTCATAGAGTTATATGGAGCCATAACTCTCAGTCCTGGCTTTCCATCAGGATAACTTGTGATAATTTTTAAAAGTCTTGCTGAGTGACTATTTCTATTATTAGGGGCACTCTGATTTTTTTCATTGGAGAAATAATTTTTGTAATTCTCCAAATTATTTTGTTAGCATAACTGTGCTTCATAAGTGTCTCTAAACTTGAGGATGTCTGGTTCTGTATTCTCTTCTTTTTTCCTTGAATAGTTCTTTGCTTTCTTTACATGAAAAGTTTCAAGATTGGGAAAGTCTGCAATTGGAAAATTTTTCCACTTTTCTTTTCCTTCTGTATGTCCAAGAGTCCATATTAAATGGTTATTTTGAGCAAAAAAAATAAATTTTCAAAAGGAGAAGCTATCTTAGTTTGAATTCCCCCGAAAGCAGACTCTGAGACCAGGGTCTGAGTACAAATGGTTTATTTGGGAGGTGATCCCAGGAAGCACCAGAGAGAGTGCAGAAAGCTGAGCAGAGGAAGAGGAGGAAGCCAGCAAGATAACGCTGCCACTCTGGCATGTGTTTAGACGCCAAAACTCTTCCACTATTTGCAAGTCAGTGTCTGCAATGCTCCCATCCATCTTTTTTTTTTTTTTTAAGCTATTCTTTTCTGTTTATGAAAATGAACTAACCAAGAAGAGAGAGGCAATCAATCATAAAATCAGCAGGATATAAACTTCTAATGAACACCTTGGGATTCAGAGATTGTTCTCCTTGGATTCGGATGGGTTATCTATCAGATACGGGTTATCTATATTTCCTGAAATATAATAAGAAATGAAAGTAACAGTAATACTGTGATTTGTAGGATCTCTTTAACTTCCCAAACGATCGTCATATTCACTTGGGCACTCATTCAACATGTCTTTACAGTGAAGTTACATTTCATAAGAAGCTGTAAGCTCTAAAAAAGTGTGTAAAATAAACATGAAGCTTAAAAATTCTGTAAAAAACCCATAAAGTACCATATACATGGTTCATGCATTCACCAAGTAGTTGGTTCGCATTTGGACACTATGTTGTATTAAAAACATGTATCTTTAAACGCTGGGCTGATAATCACGTTTGGTACAAGGAGATGCTCCCTCTCAGGGCGCTCAAGAGGACGAAAACTAACACAAGAAGGGCAGGTTCAAGTCTATCATCTCAGCTCTAACTCTAGAGCAGGAGCTGGCACACGTTCTCTGAAGAGGGCCAGATGGTAAATACGTAGGCTTTGCAATCGCTGCCACAAGTACCCAACAAGTTTACCACCGTAGCAGGAATGCAGACATAGCAATAGGGAGATGAATGGAACCAAGCATGTGTTTCCACAAAACTTCATTTAGAAGAACAGGCAGCAAGCAGGGGATGACCCACCACCCACAGTTGGCAGACCCCGTCTTCTAGCTGTCTGCCCATCACCTGGGATTGGTAAACAAAATCACAGATTCTGTTCTGATGCTTCACCCTCTCTCTTTCTCTGTGTGGCAAAGTTTTCAAGCATCAAATACACAGACGAGGCAAGACTACTGGACTGAACATCTGTGTTAGGAATGATGCTGGATGCTGGACCTAGGGAGGACAGCCTCCTGCCTTCACAGAGACCCCAGATGTGGAAGAGACAGTTGACTGTCTAGCAAAGATTAAGACTCGCCCTTGCATTGCAGAGAGTTGTCTACCGCGCAGGTGCCCAGCCAAGGACCGTAGTTCTCAGCTTCCTTTGCATCTAGTTGAAACCGTGTGATGGTTCTCACCAATGAGTTGTAAGCAGAAGGAGTATAAGTCTCTCATAAGCCAAGACAGTTAAGAAGCAAGTGTGCATTCTCCATACAAACATCCCATGTTTTCTGGCCAGATGTGTAGGACTCCAAGGATCTAGACGATAACAGAGTCACAAGATAGAAGGAACCCCAGTCCCTGAATTTCTTCATGAAGGTGCTCATCGATCAAGTAAGTGATAAATATACATCGATTGGACTAAGGCTCTCAAACTTAAGGGTTTTATTCATCATGGCCACGAGCATTATCCTAATTGACACAACAGTCCAGCAAATACAAACTATGAAAATGTCAGCACTCGGTGTGGTAAGGGGTACATTAAGAGTGTGCTATGTGCATGCTGCAGAGTCACCCCTGTGGACTGCAGCCCGCCAGGCTCCTCTGTCCAAGGGACTCTCCAGGCAAGAATACTGGAGTGGGTTGCCATGCCCTCCTCCAGGGGATCTTCCTGATCCAGGGACTGAACTCAGATCCCTTATGCCTCCTGCACTGGCAGGCGGGTTCTTTACCACTAGCATCGCCCGGGAAGCCCACAGTGAGCTTTAAGAGTACCAAGTAGGGAATGACGGGCGAGACAACTTCTACTGGAAACTCAAGGGGTATTTTTATCAGAGTCAGTGGGCCCAGAAGCATTAGCCCATCTGATCTTCACCAACAACCCTGTCATCACCGTTTGATGTACTAAGACTCTGAGATTCAGAGTGATTGACTCGGGCAAAGTCATCACCCCAGACTCCTGGATCAATTCCAGTCCTCTTTCCCTTGCATGACACTGTCTCAAACCTCTTTTTGCAGAAGCACAAACCCATAGTTGGACAAGGGACTGGATCTCCCAGGATCACGTTTAGCCTGAAGCTCAGCTCCTCTCCACACCACAGTTTGAGCCCCACTTCCGAAAGTGATCCTGCTCAGGGATTCCCTAATAAGCCAATTCCTTTCCTTCCTCAGAGGCCAAGCTAATCAGGACAGGTGACCTTGGAAGGGGTGGAGGGTCTTGTCCATGGGCAGAAGTGCTCCCTGCTGATCAGCATCTGCGCCCACCACAGATCTGAACGACCCTCTCCCCATCCGACAGCAGGCTGGTAGCGTGGGAGTCAAGAGGCAGACAAAAGAAGGGAGTATGGCAGGGAGGAGAGGGGGGCGATATTAACTTGTTATTTTTGACTTTGAAAAGAGATTTTTTGACACATTAAGTAGAAAATTTTTTCATACATCTGCAGGCACTAAAAAGCCAGTTCCTGAATGCAGCTCTTCCCGGCTCCACTTTCTTCCTGGCAAGAGAAAACAACCCACACGTCACCTGGCTTTTACTTTTCCTTGAGCATCTCAAAAGCAGATTTCTTCTTCTTCTTCTTTTTTTCTTAGTGAAACAATGAGCCCCTGACTCAGGGGGCTGCGAACAACGAAATGAACTTGCACACCTCCCCGCCCACACACCTCGACACCCAGGACTCTCCAGATCTCCCGGCTGGTGCCCATTTGAATTACGCTGAAAACATACCCATCTCCTTTATCCTCCTGCAGATGGATGGCTTCAGATGTTTGGCAACCCTGCATCAGACAAAAACTGAATCTAAACCCACAAATCTGTTCTAAAGAGCAGCAGAATTCAACCAGAGCAGATTGGATTAAGATAAACAGCCTTAAAAGTACATTAACTGTTTACATTCTTTCTCCTCGTCCTCCTTCTCCCCTGTTCGTATCCACGTACACAAACCTATTTGACTGAATAAACTTGAAACTAGCAAAAATGCTGGTGGGAGGGTACACTGTGTAACCTTTCTGGCTCCAGATATCAAACACCTTTAAAACCTACATTCCCTTTGACCTAGTAATTCCACTTCTATGAATTTATCCTAGGAAAATTTATCCTAAGCTTGCAAGCTTACAAGAATGTCCGTCAAGGAATTTATAATAGCAAAATAAAACAAACAGAAAAAGACTTAAATATTCAACAACAGATAACAATAGCTTTCTGGACTATGGTGCATTTCTATAAAATGGAATCACACGAAGCCATTTAAAATGGTAGTTTTTATATTTAAAATAGAAAAACCCGTTAAGTAAAAACCTACTTATGAAACAGTGTGTATGGTGATGGTGATAATGTTAGCCGCTCAGTCGTGTCCGACTCTTTGTGACACCATGAAATATAGCCTTCCAGGCTCCTCTGTCCATGGGATTCTCCAGGCAACAATACTGGAGTGGGTTGCCATTCCCTTCTTCAGGGGGTCCTTCCAACCCAGGGATCAAACCTGGGTCTCCCACATTGCAGGCAGAGTCTTTTACCATCTAAGTACCAGGGAATAGAGCATATATGTTAAAAATGTATATTTTGGCATTGGAAAGCCTGGAAAAAATGTACACCAAAATATTCAGAGTAAATTCTTTGATTCACAGAAATTCACATGACATGAAAAAAATTTTTGTTTGCTTTAGCCATCTTCTCTCATTTTTCATTAAACAAATACTACTTCTTCTACCAAAAAAAAACCTGAGAAAATAAATACATGAACGAAACTACATGTAGTGATTCTAAATATTTTTGTTCATCATAATTCCAACTACCTGGCATGGCTGGATACTCACTGACTGGTCAGTGGCTGCAGCATCAGAGCAAAAATTCCACATTCAAACTACATGTCTAACCAATGTTCAAGTCCTTAGTTCTGGGTCAGAGTTTCCAAGGGTCCTTGTCATAACACTTTCAACCGACTTTATAACATGAATGTATATTTTAAAATACAGGTACAGTAACTGGAAGTTAGTACTGGTCCAGTCTTCCAAGATACAGAGAGAAAGAGAAACAGCCCTAGAGGGGGGGTGTACTGTGGATTGTTTTTTTTTTTTTTCTTTTTAGCAGGAGGATCATAGAGAACAAAGAATAACATTCAGTCGACAGGTCACTGATGGATGCCCTGGCCATCTGAGAAAGGCCCGGAGCACCTCGGTCCTGGGAAGTCAGCCAGGAGCCAGCCGACAAAGAGGGCTCTGCAGCCTGGAGGCTCTGACATGGGGCTCCCTGCAGCAAAGGCTGGGTCGCTGGAGTTAAAGAAAGGCTGCAAGATTCATCTGTTTAATCAGCGAGCTCCCAGATGATGCTTGGAGTTTGATATGGATCATTCCAGCCTCTCTGAGATCGATCAGCAAGTATTGATTGAGTGCCTACTGTTTGCCGGGCTTGAGGCAAGGCATTTTGGGAGATGCACGGTGAGTACAGAACAAGGTCTCTGTCCTCTTCAATTAGCGCTACCAGCCCGGGTGTAACAAGGTGGGAACAGCCTGAGTGTGACGATGCGAGGTACAAGAATGCAGAGCTCAGGGCGCACTGAGATTGGGGGCCCAGGAGGATGTGAAACAGAGGTTGACTTGAGCTACAGTGGACCTGAATACAGATGGGTAACATCACTGGTTGAAGGGATACAAATATGTATTGGGGAACCCTAGCTACATTAGCTGGAGAAGGCAATGGCACCCCACTCCAGTACTCTTGCTTGGAAAATCCCATGGACGGAGGAGCCAGTTAGGCTGCAATCCATGGGGTCGCTAAGAGTCGGACACGACTGAGCGACTTCACTTTCACTTTTCACTTTCATGCATTGGAGAAGGAAATGGCAACCCACTCCAGTGTTCTTGCCTGGAGAATCCCAGGGACGGGGGAGCCTGGTGGGCTGCCGTCTATGGGGTCGCACAGAGTCGGACACGACTGAAGTGACTTAGCATAGCATAGCCACATTAGCAGAACAGCCTGAAATATCAGGGCCTTAACACAATAGGAGTTCATTCCTTGCTCACACAAAGGCCACTGGGCAGTAGGGATGGAAGCAGGACTGTTCTCCACACAGTCATTCAGGGTCCCGGGCTGTCAGGGGTTCCATTATCCCCAGTACACACCTTTCAAGGGCACTCAGGGCTTCAGTATCCACCCAGCGTGTGGAGAAAATGTGAGCAGGGGTTGTGTGTGAGGTTTCTATAGTCCAGGCCCACAAGGGGCTCGCGTCACTTCTCCCACATCCCATTGGCCTAAAGTCAGTTTACTGCCCCACCTAGGTGGAAAGGGGATGAGAACTATGGTGTCCAGTGGGTCAGCCAGTTTCCAGCAACAAAGGTCTGAAAGGGGAACACAAAATGCTAGGGGAAAGTTAGCCACAGAGGACAAAGGTCAGAGGTTGACCCAGCACAGCAGGGTGTAAAACTCAGGAGATAGTCACAGTGGAGGAGCTAGAGTCTGACATGGACTACTGAGACCCAGGTCAGGAGGAATGTAAGAGCAAGGTGCTTTAGGACTATTTACACAGTAATGACTAATCATTAGCCTGGAAATCTCCATCCGGGCAGAAGTCAGCCTTGGTGACTGTGGGGTCTGGGGACTGGAATGCCTTCAGAGAGGGTTTGCACTCCCCTGATGCCACAGTAACAACCTCTTAAAGTTTCTCCAACAGGCCCACCACCCATCTTAGTTATATTTGTGGCCAGGAAGCCTATGACCCCTTCCTTAAACATTATTTGGATCTTAGAGAAGGTTCGTATTCATGAAGGAAATCAAAGAGAGACCAGGAGGAGCTCAGTTGGAAGAGGAGGTGCTAGGGAGTTCTTGAACCTCATGAATAGGTTTTCAGGAAAATCCAGAGCACCTACCCTGAGGCTGTGGGGATCTGCTCTAAAAGCTCATAGGGACTGAAGCCCCTTCCCATCCCAGGGCAAGAGCGGGATGAGATGCTCTCCTATAACTCTGTGAACTCATTTGGTTACATTGTTTTTTCAGTGATGGCACCATGGAGAGTGGCCTTAGACAAGACAGGAACCTCTCCAGGTCTCAGCTCTCTAAGAAACAAGCGAGTCTGACACCATGATCTCTATCCTCAGCCCTTCCAGGTATAACATCCTCTGCACCTGAGTTCTTTTCACACAGGAAGCCCACATATGCATTCATTAGATCTTAGGAAGTTTAGAATTCAAAATTAGGAATCAAAATAGGGGAAAAGGAAAAGAAGAGGGAACTTAGACATTGATAGACTAATGCTTCCCAGAATGTGTTTCAGGAGTATTCTTTCTTCAGACTTACAGTAGGATGTGTCTATATCCATCTATATCTATGTGCTAAGTCACTTCAGTCATGTCCAACTCTGGGTGATTTCCATGGACTGCAACCTGCCAGGCTCCTCTGTCCATGGGATTCTCTAGGCAAGAAAACTGGAGTGGGTTGCCGTGCCCTTCTCAAGGATCTATATCTATATACTATATATAGATATTTATTAAAATTTTATAGAATTTACATGTAAATCATATTTTAAATTATATATAGAATTTATGTATAAATATATAATTTTATATGATATACAGATACAGGCATACATAAATATAAATACATGCATGCTTATGTCTACATATATAACATAGATTATATTTACAGTGAAAGTCACTTAGTCATGTCCAACTCTTTGTGACTCCATGGTCTATAGCCCACCAGGCTCCTCTGTCTATGGAATTCTCCAGGCAAAATAGTGGAGTGAGTTGCCATTCCCTTCTCCAGGGAATCTCCCCAACCCAGGGATCGAACCAGAATCTCCTGCATTGCAGGCAGATTCTTTACCCTGAGCCACCAGGGAAGCCCATTTACCTCTATCTAACTCTCTACAGTAAAAACTGACACCCGCACCGTAAGCCAAGCACTCTGTAAAGCGTGTTTTATGCATTGGTTCCTTTAATCCTCTCAGCAAACCTATTATCATCATCATCCCCATGTTATAGATTTTATGACATTTTCAGAGGTCACTCACTTTCCAAGGTCATAACAGTTGCAGGTGGAATGGAAAGCTGCAAAGCCAGCCAGGTCTGCCTCTGGAGTCTGCGTTTCCAGCCATCACACTCTTATGCTTCCCAAGGGTTCTCTGGTCAAGTCGGTTTGGGAATTGCTGGGATAAACAAAATTAAACTGGTTTATTGCTGCAAAACTTCCCAGATCCCTGCCTCCCTATTGCAATGGCACAGATTGGAGAGAAGCACAGATTCAGAAGCAAGAGCCCAGATTTGCCCTCTACTAGCTGTGTGACCTCGGGCACATCACCTAACCTCTCTGTACCTCATCTGCAAAATAAGAATAACAACAGCACCTGCTTCACAAGGATTGAGTGAATATTTTTATATCAAATATACATATATATGATATCAAACTTTATGCCAAAGAATTAAAAAGAATGTTTCTCATATCAAAACCAAGTGCTACTTAAGGGTTGGCTATTACTAGAATGGGCTGTGCTGTCAACCACATTATCCTGGGGCCCCCGTTTTCACAGAGCCTCTCCCCTGACAGTGACACAATCTGGACCATCCTTCTCACTTAATGATGGGGAAGCTGAGGCGATAGGCCTGGCTTAAGGTGTAAGAGCCAAGGCGGCCGGCAGTTCAGTCCGCAGACTCGAAGTCCAGTTCCAGCTCTACAGGTCCACACAGCCTCTTCCTGGCAGATTCAGACATTCTCTGCAATTCTAGTTACAGAATTGTGACTAAAGAGAAAATAACATAACTCCAGCTTTTTTTTTTCTTTCTCCCCCTATGGTGTCCTTTCCATGCAATGCCCAGGGCAGGGAACTGTTCTCACTCAGAACAAAAGAGGCCTTGAACTAAGCTTTCTGCAGTGGCAGCCCATACCTCCCAGGGGACTGTGTTTCTTGCAGCCCCCCCGGCCTGGCCTCTGAGTGGCCTGAGGCAGGATGACACTGGCTGCCAGGAGCCCTGGGCACTTGCAGCCGGCAGCGCTGACCTCCCATCGGCGGCGGGGGCAGCCGGGGTGGCCAGCCTCTCTCCCAGCGCTGCCCAGAACATGCCTGGGAGCTGGGAAAGGCGGGCACAGATAAGTAATCCCTCTCCGACTCTCACAGGGAAAATAGAAAATAGAAAGGATTAAATGCGACAATGTCCATCAATCCCAAGTAAAATCAGACAGGGGTTAGGATGAAAATCATCCTGTTAGGATGATGCTTCTTCTATTCGTGTGGTTTCTCTCTGCATCTCTCCATGGGTATCTCCCTGCTCTGGCAAGTCTTCAGAGCGGCTGGGGGTGTGCGTGTAAGTGAAGTGAAAGTTGCTCAGTCATGTCTGACTCTCTGAGACCCCATGGACTATGCAGTCCATGGGATTCTCCAGGCCGGAATACTGGAGTGGGTAGCCTTTCCCTTCTTCAGGGGATCTTCCCAACTCAGGGATCAAACCCAGTCTCCCACATTGCAGGCAGATTCTTTACTAGGTGAGCCACAAGGGCAGCCCACAAGGGAAGTGTGTGTGTAAAGAGAGAGACAAAGAAAGAGAGATTCAGAAGAACAAGGAAGCAGGAAAGAGGGTGGGGGGGAGAGCCAGGAGAATCTGTGAGCTTCAGGGCCCCGTCCCATGCTCCTTCCTCAGTCCAACCTTGTTCCACGTGCTGCCCGCTGTTGAGTTGCGCCTGCCTGGTTCCAAGGTCTGAGCCGAGCACCCAACCTACTATCCTGCCGTCCTGACTGTAGGAGAGAGCTCGCCACTTCAGGCCCAGGCTCTCCTTTGAGCTCTGGATTCCATGTACCTTCAATCCCAGGTTATTAACGACTATTTATTACTCCCCAGATGCTGAGAACATGGAGCAATTTCCTGGACCAAATGCTCCAGTGTGCCCCATTTCCACTGAAAGAGGAGGCTTTCAGGGGCTCACCTCTACTGAATGGCCTCAGCCAGGGTCTGCAGGCGTCGGCTTAGTGGGGGATGAGCGTTAATGGGCTTCACAAATGAAGTTTGTGGGCCCTCTCAGCCTCTCTCGCCCACCTGCAGGGGCACCCACATTAAGAGGGGTGGGCGAGCCGCTGAGAAGGAAATCTCTCTCTGAGGCTTGCCAACCGAATAACCCCAATCATGACAATTCAGCCTGTAAATGAGATGCTCCATATATATAAATGGACATGGTTCCATTTCAGGCTCCTTCTCTCAAACCCAAATCAAGTAATATTTTTTATATACTAAATGAGAAAGTAAATTAAATAGGTATAGCCTATTCATTGTTTTCAATATACTTAGGATACTTTCTTCCTTTGTTTTGATCATTTTCAAGCCGCTTTCCTGTTCTGTTTTTTGCTTTGTCTTTATTTTTTTGGTCACACCACATGGCTCGCGGGGTCTTAGTTCCCTGACCAGGGTGGAACCTAGCAGTGGAAGCGTGGTGTCCTAACAACTGGCTCGAGTGCGCTCAGTCGCTTCAGTCGTGTGCGACTCTGTGACCCTGTGGACCGTAGCCAGCCGGGTCCTCAGCCCATGGGATTCTTCAGGCAAGAACACTGGAATGGGTTGCCATGCCCTTCTCCAGGGGATCTTCCCGACCCAGCGATTAAACACACATCTCCTGCATTTCAAGCAGATTCTTTACTGACTGAGCCAACCAGTGGTTGGTGGTTTAGTCACTAAGTCGTGTCTGACACTTGCGACCCCACAGACAGTAGCCTGCCAGGCTCCTCTGTCCATGGGATTCTCCAGGCGAGAACACTGGATCGGGCTGCCATTTCCTTCTCCTGGGGACTGAGCCACCAGGAAAGCCCCCTATCCACTGGACTGCTGGGGAATTCCCCACTTGGTAGTTTTTGACTGAAACAACTAGCTTTACTGTTATCCTTCCTTTTATTATCTAATGCTATGTGTAGATTCAGGCAGAGTATGAACATAGGGTAGGAACAAGAAACATGAAAAATGGTAAGAACCACGGCTGCTGCTGCTGCTGCTAAGTCACTTCAGTCGTGTCCAATTCCGTGCGACCCCATAGACGGCAGCCCACCAGGCTCCCCCGTCCCTGGGATCCTCCAGGCAAGAACACTGGAGTGGGTTGCCATTTCCTTCTCCAGTGCATGAAACTAAAAAGTGAAAGTGAAATCGCTCAGTCGTGTCTGACTCTTAGCGACCCCATGGACTGCAGCCTACCAGGCTCCTCGGTCCATGGGATTTTCCAGGCAAGAGCACTGGAGTGGGTTGCCATTGCCTACTCGGTAAGAACCACTACAATTGCTCAAAGCAGCTCATATTATCTGTTAAGTCCCCTTATTACCCATCTCTCCTCAGAAATGTTTATGGATTGACAGCATCTATTGACGGTCACAGCTGAAACTGCTGAGGACCGTTCGTTTACTCATCAAGCATGTATAGAGTACTTACTATATGCCAGGTACTGTACGAGGCCCAAGGGACCCAGCTACAAACAAGAAGGGTACAGTCTCTTCCTCTGGAGTTGCCACCAAGGGGCTCAGGGTACCAGAGAGGAAAGGGGCGTTGCCCAAAGCCGTCTTGCCCCTGAATGCAGGACCTGCAAGGAAATCAGGTCTGCCAGCCCGAGGTCGGGCTCCCCCATAGCCTGCACCCTCCCCACTAATGGAAGAAAGTGTCCCCAGTCAGCTCCTCTGTGCCTGTGACACATGGCTGCTCGTAGGACCATAACAACAGAGAGCTGGAGGAAAGTCACGTCTGAAATCATACTGTTCTGGGGCTTCTGCCCTGTTTTCTATCTGCACGTGCAAGACAGGTCACCAGCTGCCAAACGGTTGCTGCCAGGCTTGCTAATTACAGAAAGATACTTGGAAAAAAAGAGCCCTCAAAATATTAATAGAAAGAATTGCTTAAGAAGAAAAACCTCTTTCTAGACCAAGACACTGGCTCTCTTTGGAGCTCAAGGAGGTTAGAGGTGGAGGAAGAAGTGAACTGACCCGAGATGGAGGTCAGAGTGGACCACAGCCAGGAGTCATTCCTTTCTGATCCCTGGTCCCTGGTGCCCCGGGCCATCAGTCTCTCCCCCTCCTCCAGAGAATCAGGGCAGGAAAATAGAGAGGGAGCCAGAGGTGAGCCATAAGAAAAGAACAAATAATGATGCTGCCTATTACTCACTAGCACCTTCTGTATGTCTGCAGCTTCATTACGCGCAGCATGTCACTAAGTCCCCACTTCGGCCGGGGAGACGGGTGCTACTCCTCCCTACCGAGGAAACCAACAGGGACCTTCCTCCCACTTCCACAGCCAGGAAGCTGCAGGACTTGGACCCCAACCTGAGTCCATTTGACCGGAAAGAGCATCCTTCGTCCATCACAGTGCAATATAACGGAGAAAGGTTCCCGGGAAGATGCGATGGGAAGGAGCGTGATGAAAGCGAGGGGGAAGGGAGAAGGCTCAGGTGGTGAATCAACAAATGTTTAATGAGCACGTGCTACACACAGGTGTGCTGCCAGGCGTCTGCTGCAAGGACGCCAAGGAAGCCGGGCCCTCCTGCCGCCCCCGACCTGGGCGCCGGGCCAGCGCTCACCTGCCAGGCAAGCCAGGGATGGGGGCAACACCAGGGACTACCCTCTGTGCCTCACCCCCTACTTCCGTTAACTTCCACCACCTTGATCCTTCTATGTACCATCTGTTTACCCTGCTCATTTGTAAAATGGGGACAGTTGGGTGCCCACTTCATTAATGCAGAAGTAGTAGCAAGGCACCCAGCAAGTTCTCAGTGACAGAACAGAGCCAGAATAGTCATAGTGGCTTCTCAGCTCGATCATGTTAGCTGTCATTACTGCGCTTTCTTGCCTGCATATTGAAATGATGGGGAAACTGACACTTGAGGCCTCAGAGGACAAGATCAAATACAAGGAAAACTAGGGCTGGGTTTGTGGCCAACTGGTCTACTCTCCTCACTAAATACAGCTGGTGGTGTCGGGTATCTGCATTTTTCCCATGATGCAGGATCCTATGTTCTTCTCCGTCTATTCAGAGTTTATAATTTCTTCAAGACCCAAACAAAATACAAGCTCTCTAGGAATGGGCTCTCTGACAAAGTATCTTTTAAAGCAGCAATGTACAGTAGAAATATAACGTGAGCACATAGTTAGAAATTTTTAGCTTTGTGCAGCCACATTTTAAAAGATAATAGCTATTATAATTTAACATGCTTACGCAATATATCCCAAATGTTACCATTTCATTGTCCACTTGATATAAAAATGACTAATAGGGGATGTTGTACCCTTTTGTCTGTATCAAGCCTTAACTGCCTGGTGGCTCTCTTATCCTCACAGCACACCTCCATTTGGACCTGCCGTATTTCCAACGCTACGTGTGGCTGGAGGCTACCATTCTGGACATTGCACCATTAGAGCAAGCTTCGACTGTTCCTTTAAAGACCAAAACATCTCTTATTAATTGGGGATGTGTGTGTGGATCATTAGAGTAGCAGGTGGTCCAGCTGGTCTCTCTGCCCCCAGGGATTGTGTGAAGAAGGAGCCTGTTTCTAGCCAAAGCAAATCACACAACCCATCTTAAGGCCCTGCTGATAATACATTCATAGAGTTTCACACCCCAGCACACAAACAGGCTCTGGCTAAATAGGCTTTTAAAAATGCCTTCAGATGTGTAACCACCCCTACCCCAAACCAGCTTCACTGAGACAAGACTTCTGCATCCCAATACTCCCTTTTAAATGAGCTCTCAAATCTCCCACTTTCTCTAGCTCCCTGGCAAAGACACAGTTGTGAATAATTGTTTTTCATTTGATACAGGTTTCCTGAGCACCCAGTGTATGCTGGACATCATGCTAGATGAATAAGCTGTGGCTCCTGGCCTCAGAACTCTCAATGAAGGACACAAGAAATATCAGGATCCGCCTTTATTTTTCTGATCTTTTTGAAATTCCAATCAGAATTATCATGAGTAGATCCCAGACTGGGAACTGCCTGGCCTGGGAGCTGGATTCTGCTCTTAGTTTGGATTTCATTTGTTCATGTGCTAAACGCCCTATTCCCTCTGAGGCACCTAAATTAGCTGCCCTGAACTATCTCCATTACATAGTTCAAGGTCACAGCACATGCCGGTTCCCCAGGTCCATCCAGGTAACCTGGAGAAGGGATGCTTATTCAACTGTGTCTCTGACACAGGCTGGTTTGGACCCCGGGAAGATGCAATTGCCATGTGGATGCTGAGATGGGGAAGCCTACAAGAGGAGCAAGTTTGGAGACGAAGATCAGGAGTTCAGTTTTAAAAATGACAAGTGAAGGTGCTGAGATGCCTATTGAACATATGAGTCTAAATTTCAGGAATGGGAACCCAGCTAGAAATAGAAATCAGCATATAGAAATCAGCATCTATAGATATAGATGACATTTAAAATCAGAAACCTGGATAAGATGATGGAGGGAGAGAGAAGACAGGAAAAATAAGGGGTCCAAGGGCTGGGTCATGTGAACATCTGGGGGCTGGAGGAATGAGGAGACCAGCAAAGGTTCTGAGGAAGTGTAGTGCACAGAGTAAGAAGGAGGCTGGAATAGTGAAGCGTCAAAGACCCAAGGGAGGAAAACGTGCCACAGAGGAGAGGGGCATACACTGAGCAAAGGGCATACACTTCAGCTCTGTGGCAAACTAAATGGGGACTGAGAATTGCTCCATGACTTTAGCAGCCTGGAATTCATCAGCAAACTTGATGAGAAGAATACCTTTGGATTGCTGGAGGCAAAAGTCCTATTGTAGTGGATTCACGCCAAAACGGAGGGTAGCTATTGAATACAGCAGGTACAGACAGCCTTTCAGAGATTTTGCCATGGTTGGGAGCAAAAAAGATGGGCTATGGCTAGAGACGAACAAGAGTTTTGTGTTTTAGGAAGAATGTGAGAAAGTGCAGCCTGTTCGCATGATGATGGAAAAGACCGAGTCAGAAAGGGGAATTTTAATAACGTGGAGAAAGAAGGGTAATTTCAGGAACTATGTCTGTGAATAGAAGAAAGATAATGGGACCCAGTGCAAAGGTGAGATTCTGGACCAAAAGGAGCGTAGACTACTCCTCCGTAGCAAAGGGAGGGAAAGTGGGACTTCCTGGTATCAAAAATCCAGAAAAACAAAATTAAAAGCACCAGATGAATATACTAGTATTGAGTAAGAGTTTATTGTGCATAAAAGAACAGAGAGTTTCACAACTCCCATTGCCATCTGGGAGTTTTCAAATTCAAAACGGATGAGAAACCCAGTGGCATGATGTTACAGACTGGCTTATACGGTGGTTACCCTGGGCTTCCCTGGCGGCTCGGCTGGTAAAGAATCTACCTGGATTGCAGGAGACCTGGGTTTGACCCCTGGGTTGGGAAATCCCCTAGAGAAGGGAACGGCTACCCACTCCAGGATTCTGTCCTGCGGAATTGTGACTTCCGGTAGGCCACCGGCTCACAAAGAGACTGACACCACTGAGCAACTTTCACTTTCACTTGATAAAGTGAGGACGTGGCTTATGCTCTGCAATAATCAATTATCACAATGGGAGTTTCAAGAGGGCAGGAAACTGGTTAAAAGAGATCATCTTACTTCCGTTTAGGAAGGTGACTGAAGTTTCTCTCAGGATCATCAGAGACGTTTGCCAAAATAACCTAAGTTATGTTTCACTTTTGCTCATTAAATAAGCTTATTTAGTTTTGCTTAGCTGGCTGAAATGGTTGTGCATGCTCAGGGAGTTTTCAAGTCTAGTCTCTGTTTTGTATTTAATTTTACTATTTCCCTATGTGTGCAGGCATGCTAAGTCGCTTCAGTCGCTGACCCTCTGCGACCCCAAGGACTGTAGCCCACCAAGCTCCTCTGTCCGTGGGATTCTCTAGGCAAGAACACTGGAGTGGGTTGCCATGCCCTTCTCCCTACTTTTGGCCATTCTCTTAGCAGGCTCAGAGGATGACCAACTAGCAGAGCATTACTCTCGGTTACCACTTTTAATATAGTCAGGCCAAAGAAAAACGCAACCACTGTTTCCACCAGTTGAGCCACCAAGACAGAGGGTCACATCGTCACTGTTATTATTGGTACCTTTATTGTTGAATTTTCCAGTTGTCTGATCCTGGTGTGTGAGTGGCTGCTGAAAGGCATTTAAAACCCTTGAGAAAACACAAGGCATTAGAGAGGTTAATATGACGACTATATGGAGAATAACAGCCAAGGATTGAAAAGTTCCTTGGAGCAGAGATTCCCAAAAGCCAATATTTAACCAATGAATAAAACAAATAGGTTATAGTCAGATTCAGGCTTTACCTGTCTAAGTCAACCTACATTTTTGTGGATAACGTGTAATTGGGTTTCTTTTATTTGTGTTATTTACATAGAAACATATGAAACATGAGGAGTCACATGTCATCAGGATTACTTGAGGCAGGATGAACAGGAGGATGTTTTATTTCAGGAGGCAGTGTACACGTGAAAGAGTGGAAGTGTCAGTCGTCCAGTCGTGTCTTACTCTTTGGGACCCCATGGAATATAAATATAGCCTGTCCGGCTCCTCTGTCTATGGAATTCTTCAGGCAAGAATACTGGAGTGGGTTGCCATTCCCTTCTTCAGGGGATCTTCCTGACCCAGGGATCGAACCCAGGTGTCTTGCATTGCAGGCAGGTTCTTTACAGTCTGAGCGCCCAGGGAAGCCCAGTGTATAGGTACTGCCAAGTCGCTTCAGTCACGTCCGACTCTGTGCGACCCCACAAACAGAAGCCCACCAGGCTCCTCTGTCCTTGGGATTCTCCGGGCAAGAATACTGGAGTGGGTTGCCATTTCCTTCTCCAGTGTATAGGTGAGCTTCCACCTAAATTAGGTCACTAGATAGAGTGATCAGTCAGGTAATTTAATAAAGACATTTCTATGGAAACAAAAGAAAAACAAAGCTTAATAGTTAGAACAAATTATTAACTCAATTTCTGAGTTTGGAGAGCAGCCAGTTGAGAAAATTTCTAGATTGAGTTCAAAGCTTCTTTAGATGGTGGAATGAGGAAAGCAGTTTCAAGCCGATAGATTCTCCGGCTTTGCAGTTTGACTGTCTTTGATGACATCATCATGAGTTCTGGTGAACTCTCTCAAGTGACCCACACAGAAACAGGGATGAAGTTTGTCCATCTATGATCCGTTGTGGTGATTTCTTTGAGGTTTACGGATAAATGACAAAGCCTCAAAAACAATGAACAGACTAGAATCTGATAAGTACACTATACTTTTTCTATTAAAACATAAATTTTTCTATAGTCATTCCATTTTTATCAAAGATAATTACAGTGAAACTAATTTGTCTGTAACATAAACTCCGGGAGTTGGTGATGGACAGGGAGGCCTGGCGTGCTGTGATTCACGGGGTCGCAAAGAGTCGGACACGACTGAGCCACTGAACTAACTGAACTAAGTCTAGTTCTACTAAATATGGCCCAATTATTTACATAAGTACAGCAAGAAAAATTATTCTATTCATATTCTCAAATATGATACTCAAGTCAAAGCTTTGGTACTGTCCAAGAGGCTGTATTATTTCCATAAAGCCAACCTCAGTTCCTTAAAATTGTCTAGTAATAGGGAATCTCAAATTAGATCTTTAAAAGTCTCTTTAGACTAAGAAGCCAAGCTAATGATTTGTCTAATTATGTCTTGTTACAATGAGAGCAGATTATTATTGAATTTATGTAAATATATATATTACTCTTCTATAAGAAGAGAGAGCAAAACTTTTGAAATCTTCTGGAAAACCTAAGTCAGCCTGAGATCAAAAAGACAATTCAGAATTTGATTTCGGGAATTTTGTCCAAAATGCCAAAAAAGCCTGTGCCCCAGTCCACAGCAAAAGAGTAGCCCCTGCTGGCGGCAACCAGACAGCTTGCGATGGTTGGATGCGTCATCAGCTCAGTGGACCTGAATCTGAGCAAACCCTGGGAGATGGTGAAGGACAGGGAAGCCTGGCGTGCTGCAGTCCATGGGGTTGCAAAGAGTCAGACAGGCCTGTGTGACTGAACAGCCACCACCACCAAGCTGAGACGGGATGGGGTTGTCAGGACTGAACAGGCCCCAGTCCATGGCGAGCATCACCCGGCGTTTGTCATCCTCATTCTAAGGAAGGCTGTGGATGCGGATGAAGCCCAGAGCAGCATTTTAAGAAGCGGCTCACGGTCTTTCAGCTCACACATTGTTCCGGGACCAGAACCCCGGTCTGCTCAGCTCCGAACCACGGGCTCCACCACTCAGATGATGATCAAAGAGGTTTACAGTCAGCACAGCTGCCGGCTGTGACACTGCCCCTGCCCGGCCAGCCTTGCGCTGAGGGCTCTTTTTCCCCTTCTCCCTTCTCAGGGATCAGCCACCCTCTCCACTTCGCAGACCTTTCTCCCAAGGCCCTGGAGCTTTCAGAAAAGGACCTGACGCTCACCCTGCTGAGATGGGAAGGACCTGAAATAGGACGCCTCCTTCTCTCAGACCTTGGTTTAGACACAAGAGCAGTCAAGTGCGAATGGTGGATTTCTCCGAAGAGAAGGGGGCCCCCTGGGGATGCGGCCTAACCTGGGATCCCCTCCTGTGACCCCCACCCCTCCACAGGGTTCCCCTTGCCTTGCTGAGCAGCCTCAGTGGGCAGATGTAGAGACCCCGGAGGGAGGGATGGCAGTGGCACGTAATAATCCCGGAAGGTCAAGAAAGGGGGCTCGGCCATCGGAACAGAAGTCCAGCGCTGGCACAGGCAGTCACGTGGACCCAGAGACACAGAGCCACTAGCCTGAGGTCACACAGCTGCTTGCTGGCAAGACAAGGGCTGGAGCTTAAGTGGGCTGGTGTCTTTCCACGGCCCCACCCTCAGGCGTGGAACTAGGAACCGACAGCCGGGTCAGTGAACGGGAAGTCCTGGCGATGAGCCCTCCCCCTCACTTTGCTACGATGAGCGATTTGCCATTGCACCATATGCCGCAAGGACCAAGTATAGATTCTGGTGACAAAATTAGCATGGCTACTAAAGACCGTAAAGGAAATCATCAAAAAGCCGGAGTTAGGGTCAGGACAGCTAAACTTCCCTCCTCTGCTCTGCGGCACATCCAGACCACCCTTCCAGGTGGGGAGGGGGCTATGGCACTGCTTTCCCACGCCAGGCTCCCAGGAGGATGTGGCTGGGGCAGAGAGCAGGGGGACATCGCAGAGAGAAGAAGGTGAGGAGGCGGGGACAGGCAGGGACGACAGCAAGCACACGTCATATGCTTTTACACGCCGGGCACACGCTGCTCTCCACGGCCCTTGGAAGCCGCTGTTACTGTTATCCCCATTCCACAGACTTGGAAACTGAGGCACAGAGAGGTAACAAGATGGAAAACAGACCACGATCTGGGAAGAACACGGGAGCTTTGTCCATCACGTTCACCTTTCCCCCTCCTTGCTGGTGCTGACTTCAGCACATAAACATGATCAATTGCCCCATTTTAATAGAAAAAAAAGTCCTTCACGTTGACCACAACGAGCAGGATCCATTGCTTCTGCCACCAACTTTCTTGAAAGAAATAAACCCTCCCTACTCGTGTCTTCTCAGCTCCTGATCCCTTGTTACTTCAGGAAGCCTTCCATCCCCCCCATCGTGCCCTTATGATGACTCCACTGGAGCTCCTAAAGGTTGGACCCAGCGCTCCCTCCTGCCCAGTCTCCCTGCCTCTCTTGTTCCTCTCCTGATACATCACTGACCACTCCCGACCTCAGCCAGCCCTCGCCCATTAGTCACACCTAATGTCTTTCTCCCTCTCGGAGACTCTGCCTTGATCACCTTCACTAGCTCCTCTCCCTACGCCCACCTCCTGAATTAACTCTTTCCCAAAATCCCCCAAGAAAGGCTTTTGGGCACTGACATTTGGGTAGTGGTTCTCAGCCCAGGTGAGACCTTATAGTCACCCACCTCAAAGCCAAAAGCTCTGAATTAATTGGTCTAAGATGCCACCCAGCGTATATGTGTGTGTGTGTGCGTGTGTGTGTGTGTGTGTGTGTGTGCTCAGTCACTCAGTCTCTTTGCCACTCCATGGACTCTAGCCTGCCAGGCTCTTATGTCCATGGGATTCTCCAGGCAAGAATACTGGAGTGGGTGGCCATGTCCTCCTCCAGGGGATCTTTCCTGACTTGGGGATCAAACTTGTGTCTCCTGCATCTCCTGCATTGGCAGGTGGGTTCTTTAACACCTTGCCACCTGGGAAGCTCTTCTATGTATATGGTTTCCCAGGGGCGCTAGTGGTAAAGAATTCGCCTGCCAATGCAGGAGACATAAGAGACCGGTGTTCGATCCCTGGGTCAGGAAGATCCCCTGGAGGAGGGCATGGCAACCCACTCCAGTACTCTTGCCTGGAGAATCCCATGGACACAGGAGCCTGGCGGGCTACAGTCCATGGGGTCACAAAGAGTCAGACACGACTGAAGCGACTTGGCGTGCATGCACATGTGTATATAAGTCCCCTACACAGTTCTAATGTGTGGCTAGGGTAGCAAGTCACTGATGTAAGGGAGTCTCCCCATTTTGGAGGAAGGGAGATTGGGGACACACTCAGGTTAAATGGAAAGAGCAGAGTAAGTCCCAAGAGGAAGGCAGAAGAGGCTGGGGAAACCTGCCCCCAGCTCAGAGAGGATGCCTGATACCTCTCCCGCTTCTGGTTCCTTAAGCCACTTCTAAATCTTCTCTAGTGAATGCCGTCCCCTGCCCCCCACCCCCATCCAAGCTTCAAGCAGCCTGCCAGAAAGAAAAAGTAGACTAGACCACTTTCTCCTGCCTAAGACAGCGCCATAAGAATTGCTTTATTGCTTTATTTGGAGCTTGGTATTTTTTAAAATAAGATCAGGCAAAACTGGGCATTAGTATTCCACACAACCACAGAGGTGACCCTTGATATTCAAGGAAAAATAACAAAAAGCAACAGACCGTTCATGTTACAATCATGCTCGGTTGTGTTTTTTTTCTCACAGCCTTTTCATGATTCAAATCATTAAACTGGGGCATGAGAAGGTCCCTTCAAGGCCATCTGGCTTGGCTCCTCAGCCCACAAGGAATTAGTGAAGCTTCACTCAAGGAGCATGGACTTACCAGGAGGCTGACCTGAGCTTTCGTCTCAGCCTTGACCGATTTCTAGCTGAGCCGCTTTGGATGTGCAACTTACATCAAGGTCTCTGTGTTCACTCATTTGGAAGATGGGGCTCATAGTACCTGCCTCCGCCACACCACAGAGCCATCGTGAAGAATGAGTGAGCCAACAATAAACCTTAGTCCTCTCGGTAGAATCTTGAAGGTGATACGTGACCTCAAACCCCAACCACACACAAAACATCCCAGGAGAGCAGTCTGGCACCATCAGCTTCCACCATTAGCACCTGGGACGCTCTGTGCCTCATTTGTAGGCAGACTATGGGACCACTTTTGATAGCTCAGTTGGTAAAGAATCCACCTGCAGTGCAGGAGACCCCAGTTCAATCCTGGGTCGGGAAGATCCCCTGAAGAAGGGGATGGCTACCCACTCCAGTATTCTGGCCTGGAGAAAGCCATGGACTGTATAGTCCATGGGGTGGCAAAGAGTGGGACACGACTGAGCAACTTTCACTACAGGGCTACCGGAGCAGAGGCCCTCATATGCCAGGATACCTTCCCCCAGCAGCTTGCCACAGCGCCAGGAAGCTCATCATTACTCACAAGGTGGGACTGGAGAGCGCGTGGTGAGAGGAGAGGGCACGCACACTGGAGTCTAAAGAACTAAACTGATCCCAGTTCTGGTGCAGATTTCTAGCTGGGAGACCTCAGGCAAGCAACTTCACCTCTCTGAGTGTCAGTTTTCTCATCTAAAGGTGAGGATGGTGCTTGCTCTGCTCACCTGCATACTCTGGAGGTCGGATGAAACTGTATAGGGCAGGAGCTCTCCATCAGTGGCAGAAAGAGCCACAGAGAACATGGGGACGTTAACCTGACATCTTCGTTTAGACTTTTTTCAAAGGCAACATAATACCAAACCCATGCCCATCCCGAATCTGCTCCTTCTCCGTGGGGCTCTGTATCTTACAACCGCACCACCATCCAGCCATCCACAGGGTTGCTCGGGCCAGAAACGCAGGGGACACTAGCTCTTTTCCCTCGCTCAACTTTCTCAGCCAGTTCATCACCGAGCGCAGCCAACTTTCCGTTAAAAGTATCTCGGGACTCCATCCAGGTCTCCACCATCACCCCAGCTCCAACCATACCATCTACTGCTCCTGATACCTCCATGTCGGACTCTGTCTGTCTCTCTCTCTCTCTCTCTCTCACACACACACACACACACAAACATTAAAACTGTTAACAAGCACTCCAAATGCTTTTGTAGCCTGGGCCCTGGCCTGACTCTCTGACTCCATTTCTTACCATTTCCCACCCTCTCACTGGTCATCTAGCTGGGGCTCCTGTTCGTTCCGGGAAGCCATGATGCCCCAGAACCTTCCCACGTGCCTTCTCTCCTTCCCTGGACACTCAGCTCTCCCACTCCCTTCCCCAGTGAGCGCTGCTCTTCCTGCAGATTCCAGCTCCCAGCATCGAGTGACCACTTGCTCAGGGAACTGTTTCCTCACCAAGTCATCCCCCCGCCCCCGTTATCCTTCCTGGGCCCCCCCCCACTCCTCCTCCATCGCACCCAGTACACTGGTAGCTTTACATTTTCTTCTAAAAGAGAATACACCATCTGATTTCTAGCTGACAGTTATATTCACAACATAAAATACAGGGCCTGGCACTTAGCAGGAACTTCATATTCCTTGCAGGACTGAGCATGGTTCACAAAGGCAAATTTGAAGTTTATTCTTCAAAATACCAATCAACCCTCAGGTTCATTTCACTTCTTGTTAAATAATTTTTGAACCTCTTCTGGGCCACGACTAGTGTGGGGCCTGATGGAATACCTTTATGCGAGGATGTCTGAAATGCCCTCCAGTTCCTCCGGACACAACGTAGGCAAGCCTGTCTGGGACAGAGAAAGGCTGCCATGCTCTGCCTTCCCTGGCACCACATCCTGCTTCCCCAGCACTTCCCAGGGGCTACTGAGAAAACTGCTGATGCTCTTCCCTCTGGCTTAGGAGCCAGACCTCCCTACAAAGAGACTCGTTTCAGGAAGCTCTCCTGAAAATCATCTGGCTGACCTCTGCTGTTTCCCTTTATAAAATCCATAACCAGCAACAGGGCTGAGAACCAGGCTCCGCCCACTGCGGCCCGGGTTTGGTGGGGAGGGGGCCGGTGGGTGCTCCATCAGGTGAGGAAGTGACCCTTCTGTCTCCTGTGGGGTGGACCCCTAGGAGCCCCTAGAGGGAGCCAGGGTCTTCTCTCTGCAGCCCACCCCAGAGGGCCGTGCTTAGACATGGCCATTGTTCTAAAGCTATATTTTCCACACACACACACCCCCAACACATACACAAAGAATATTGAGCTTCTGACCTGAAGAGATTTCAGCAAACAAAAGATGGAATGTGCTATTTTTTTTTTCTCCTAAGGTCTTCGATGTCCCATGGAGCAAAAACAGGTTCCTGGTACTGTGTATCTATTGTCTAAACACTTATTTTCACAAAAGGAAATGCAGGGTGGGGGTGGGGAGAGGCAAATTAGCGAGGAGGGGGTGAGATGGGAAGAAGAAATGAAGGAAGAAAGAAAAGCAGAAAGAAGGAAAGAGTAGACAGAAGACACAAAGAGAGAAATGATGGAAGGAAGGTAGCTCATTCAAGGGAATTTTTTTTTTATTAAATTCCAACCCAAGGAAGCTGTGTACACAGGCTCCCCGTTTTCTCCTTCTGAAGCCCGAAGGCAAACCAAGATGCTGTGTCAATTACAGAAAAAATCAATGAAGATACTGTTCAGGAGTCCTTTTCACCATTCAGCGCGGATGGTACCCTTCCCTTTCCAGCACTGATTCATTTACTTTCAGCCGCTCTGGGGGCTGCTGACATATTGCTGTCTCTGAAGAATCGGAAGCAGAATCACCTTCGTTTCTTACTGCAACTTGTTCCTCTGTGCGGTTAGAGGAGTCACGTGACCTCGCTAGGCCTGTAGGGCTGAAAGGGCGAGACCTCGCCGGGCAAAGCCGAGAACTCGGGTGACTCCTTCCACCCACCGACCATCTCCTCTGAGGTGTCTAGGGCCCCACGAGGCCTCCAGCCTCCAGCCTGAGACCCCCTCATAGTTCCACAGCCCCTTCCCTTCTCTCCATCTGTCTGGATGTGATAAAGTAAAACCCGCCCCTTCCGGCTCAACAGCATTCAGGAGGGAACTTTCTTAGAGAAGTCAAACTGAAGTGATGTTGCTCAGTTGTGTCCGACTCTTTGCGACCCCATGGAGTGTAGCCTACCAGGCTTCTCTGTCCATGGGATTTTCAAGGCAAGAGTACTGGAGTGGGTTGCCGTTTTCCTTCTCCAGGAGATCTTCCCGACCCGGGGATCAAACCCAAGTCTCCCACATTGCGGGCAGACGCTTTACCCTCTGAGCCACCAGGGAAGCAAAGCCATATCCTAAGCAAAGGCACTGAGGAAGGAGGTGTAGGCGATACAAGGCGTGAAGAACATCCCAGAAGCAGACCTTGTACGTGAGACTCATGGTCACACGTGTGGCTGACACCCGCCATCAGAAGCTCCTCCGTTTGAGTGAAGTCATGCGCTTCTCCTCTGGGTCTCTTAGATTCAAGCGTTTCCAGGGAGGTCGGGCCTTCCGCCCCTGTGCTGCTTTCCTCCTGCTACTGTAACAAACTACCGAAAACATACGGCTTAAAACCACACAAACTTCTCCTCGCAGTTCTAGAGGTCAGAAGTCTAGCATGGGTCGGCAGGGCTGCCTGCTTTCTGGGGCTCCAGGAAAGGAGTTATTCCTTACTTTGTCCCGCTTCTTAGAGGCTGCCTGCCTTCCTTAAGTCCCAGCCGACTTCAACCATTTTGAAAGCTTCAGAGTAGCAACTTCCAGCCTGTCTCTGCCTCTTTTGGTCTCCTGCCTCTGTCTCACAGCTTCCGCATTCACATGGCCTTTTCTGATCCCCCGTCCTTTGTCACTTCTCTTTCTCTGCCTCTGACCGTCTAACTTCCCTCTCCTGAGGATCCTTGTGAGTCCCACCCCATAATCCAGGAGAAGCTTCCCGAGTCATAATCCTTAAGTGAATTGTATCTGCAAAGTTATTTCTTTTTTTTTTTTTTAATTTTATTTTATTTTTAAACTTTACAATATTGTATTAGTTTTGCCAAATATCGAAATGAATCTGCCACAGGTATACCTGTGTTCCCCATTTCTGCCACCTAAGGTAGCGGGTTCACAGGTTCTGAGAATGAGGGTATGGACACTGAAGGGGAGGCATGATTCTGTCTGGGCTTCCCAGTGCTGCTAGTGGTAAAGAATCCACTTGGCAGTGCAGGAGATGTAGAGACACAGGTTCGATCCCTGGGTTGGGAAGATCCCCTGGAGAAGGGCATGGCAACCCGCTCCAGTATTCTTGCCTGGACAATCCCATGGACAGAGGGGTCTGGCGGGCTACAGCCTGTGGGGTTGCAAAGAGTTGGACCCAATTAAAGCAACGCAGCACACACACACATTATTCTGTCTACCACATTCCCCAGTGTTTCACATCAGTGAATAATACGGTCAATCATATTTCTTCCTGTTAGTTGACAGGGGAGATTGGTGGAAACACTTAAGAGCTGGGTAAGAGAAGAACATTAAGTACTAACAGGGGGTAAAGAGTGAGGAAGCAAGAGGCAGAAGTAATACAGTGTTGATTTCCACAGCTTTTTTCCTGATTCTATATGACTAATATTCAAGGGGAAAAGTAATCAATAGAATTGATCCTATCCCTCCCTAGATGATGCAGGAAAACGGATTTTTAAAATTCTGGTATTTTTCTACAATGAAATATTACTCTGACTAAAATAAATAAGTAAATAAGAATGAGCTACTGGTACAAACAACGTGACTGAATCTCAAAAACATTTTGAGTGAAAGAGACCACACACAGAAACTGTATTGTGCATGATTCCATTTATAAGAAGGCCAAGAACAGGAAAGCTAAGACATGGTGGGAAAAGTAAGAATGACTGTCTATAAAGGTGGGAATTTCTTGATGGAGGCATAGGGAACATTCTTGGTGATGGAAATGTTCTGAATTCTGCGGGGGTTGTGGTTATAAAGGTGCAGACATTCATCAAATTCTATACTTAACATCTATGCATTTCTCTCTATATAAATTTTACCTCAATTAAAATTTTTTTAATAGTTATGAAACATAGAGAATAAACTAAAAGACTCAAACATACATGTGCTCAAACTTCTAGAAGAAGAGAACCTAGAAACTGATGGCAAGGGAATATCCAAAGAGGAAATGCCTAAGAATTGCAGAGAGATGAATTCTCAGACTGAGAGTGTATACTAAGTGCCAAGCAGAATGAATGAAGAGAAATCTCCATTTAGACACAGCCTAGTGAAATGATAGGATACTAAAGATAAAAGGCATGAAAGTTATCAGGGAGAGATGGAAGGAGGGAGAGAGAGATTACAGACAAAAATAAGCTCACTGAACCAGTTTCAATCTTTTCAGCAGCAACAACAGATGCCATAAAACAGCAGGACAATATCTTTCAAAATGCTGAAGGGAACAAGAAAACTATGCACTCTGCTAAATGCTCACTAAAGAGTGAGGGCAGAATAAACACCTTAAGGATTCAAAATTGAGTAATTTCTTTTTTTTTTTTTTTACCACCCACACTCCTTCTCTGCATAAACCAATTATGTGTGTTCTTCAGCAAAAAGAAAAATCAAACTGAAGGTAAGATGTGGGCTACCCAGTGAGCTCAGAAATTACAGAACAGGTTGGAAACTTCCATTAACTAGTAATTATAAACAGTTAAAGAGCCATTTCACTTTTATTTTAAAAGGTAAAATAATATGAAAGTAATATAATTAATGGTCATAGCAGAAATCTTGGGGGAAAAAAAACAGAAAATTATAAAGAAAGTAGAAACCCCTCACAGTCCAGCATCCACAGGATCACAGAGCTGTTTCCACTGACCCTGTGTCCAGCACTGAGGCCCTAAGCCAATGTATATTCTTCCCGAGAATACCTTTTATTTTTTCATCTAAAAAGTGACAAGTGTATTTTACTTTTTCTTGGAATATAATTGCTTCACAATGTTGTGTTAAGTTCTGCTGTAGAACAAGGTGAATCAGCCATGGATCTCTCTCTCTCTGGTCACTAAAGTTGTGTCCGACTCTTGCAACCCCATGAATCATAGCCCGCCAGGCTCCCCTGTCCATGGGATTGTCCAGGCAAGAGTACTGGAGTGGATTGCCATTGCCTCCAAGGGATCTTCCTGACCCAGGTCTTTCGCATTGCAGGCAGACGCTTTACCATCTGAGCCACCAGGGAAGCTTTCCTTCTGTTGCTGCTTAGTCGCTCAGTCATGTCCAACTCTTGCCACCCCATGGACTGTAGCCTGCCAGGTTCCTCTGTCCATGAGATTCTCCAGGCAAGAAGGCTGGAGTGGGGCGCCATTTCCTTTTCTTCAACCATGTATACATATACATATATCCCCTCTTGAGGCTTCCTCCTACCACCCCCCGCCCCGCCCCTCTAGGTCATCGCAGAGCACTGGGTTGAGCTCCCAGGCTATACCACATTTCCCATCAGCTAGCTGTTTTCCGGTTGGTGTACAGACGGCAGTGCCGCCCTCTGAATTCATCTCTACTTCTCCTTCCCTCCCTGTGTTCACAAGTCCATTCTATACTTACCTGTCAGGAGAGATACAATAATCACCAAGAATATTTTAAATTATATATATATATATTAGTACCCTTGAAGGTTGTTACATAATGAATAATACCAATCTGCCTTTTGATCTGTCTCTGTATTTTACTTTTTCCATAACATTGCCATAAAGATCTTTGTGGATATATTTTTCTTTTTAAATAATTTTAATATAATTTTATTTATTTATCTTTTACTCTGCTGGGTCTTCTTTGCTGCACAGGCTTTTCTCTAGCTGGGGCGAGCAGGGGCTGCTCTCTAGTTGCGGTGCGTGGGCTTCTCATAGTGCTGGCTTCTCTTGTCGCACAGGCTCAGCCTAGGCTCTAGGGTGCGGGCTTCAGTAGTTGTGGTTCTCGCGCTCAGGAACTCAGGATCAAGAGCTGTGGCATGTGGCTGAGGTGCTCTGCAGTCCGTGGGATCTTCCTGGATCAGAGATCGAACCTGTGCCTCCTGCACTGGCAGGCAGGTTCTTTGGCACTGAGCCACCAGGGAGGCACCACATGTATTTTTCTATGTGTCACTTTGTTGTTAGGATAAATCTCTAGCAAAGGCTGTTCTAGGAAATTCTAACCATCGCAGCAAGGCCTGGCCTTGACGGAGCAGACGCACCTTTTAGTTACTCTCAGATGAAAGGCCCTGGCGGAGGGCAAACAGCCCTGGTATGACAATGCCAAGAACACACAATGGGAGAAGACAGTCTCCTCAACAAACGGGTTGGGATATCTGAATATTCACATGGAAAATTATGAATGGACCCTTATCTAATACCATACACAAAAGTCAATTCAAAATAAATTAAAGACTTAAATGTAAGAGATGAAACTATAAAACTCCTATAAGAAAATATAGGGGAAAATCTTCATGACATGAACCTTAACAATAAATTCATGGGTATGACGCAAGGGTACAAGCAACAAAAGCAAAATTAGACAAGTAAGATTACATCTACCTGAAAAGCTTCCGCACGCAAGGAGATCATCAAGAGAGTGGAAAGGCAACCTGCAGAAAGGAGAAAATACCTGTAAACCATATTATCTGATAAACAGTTAATTTCCAAAATATATAAAGAACTCCTAGAACTCCAGAGCAAAAAACTGACATCTTGATTAAAGGGTGGGTTAGTGTGGAAAAAAGGGAGAAGCGTTAGTCACTCAGCTGTGTCCGACTCTTTGCAAACGCCATGGACTGTATGTAGCCTTCCAGGCTCCTCTGTTCATGGGATTCTCCAAGCAACAGTACTGGAATGCACAGCCTTTCCCTTCTACAGGGGACCTTCCCAACCCAGGGATCAAACCCATGTCTCCTGCATTACAGGCAGATTCTTTACTGTCTGAGCTACCAGAGAAGCCCCAAAAGTGGGTTTAAGGCCAGAATAGGTATTTCTCCAAAGAAGACATACAAATGTCCAACACGTATATGAAGAGGTTCAGTGTCACTAATTATCACAAAAACATATATCAAAACCACAATAAGATATCACTCACATCTGTTAGGATGGCTGTTATTTTTTAAATGGCAAAAAGCGCTGTTGAGGATCCAGAGAAATTAGAGCCCTGCACAGTGTGGGTGGGAATGCAAAGCTGTGGCCAGTGTGGAAAGCGGTATGGAGGTTCCCCCAAAACTAAAAATAAAACTACCATATCGTCCAGCAATCCCACTTCTGGAAAAGCATCCGAAAGAATTGAAATCAGGATCTCAAAGAGACATTAGCACGCTCATGTCCACAGCAGCACTATCTACAATAACCAAGATGTAGCAACAACCCAAATATCCCTCAACAAGTGAACAGAGAGACAGTGGCATGTATACTCGGTGGAGTATTGCTCAGCCTTTAAAAAGGAAATCCTGTGGTAAGTGATAACATGGATGGACCTCGAGGACATTATGCTAAGTGAAATAAGCCAGTTACCGAAGGAAAGAAATCACTGTATGATTTCACTTAAGGGAGGTAAGAAAGTGAAAGAGACAGTGTTCATTGCTCAAGTCGTGTCCAACTCTTTGTGACCCCATGAACTGTAGTCCACCAGGCTCCTTTGTCCAAGGGATTCTCCAGGCAAGAATATTGAAGTGGGTGGCAATTCCCTTCTCCAGGGGACCTTCCCCACCCAAGGACTGAACCCAGGTCTCCTGTACTGAAGGCAGATTCTGTATTAAATTCACAGGAACAAAAAAAAAAAAGAGGAATGCTGGTTGCCAGAGACTGGATAGAATGAGAAATGAGGAGTTGCTACCCTATGAGCATAAAATTTCAGTCATGCCAGAGGAACGAGTTCTAGAGATCTGCAGTACAATATTATGCCTAGAGATAGTAATACTATATTTGCACATTTACAACTTTGTTAAGAGAATAAATCTCACATCAAGTGTTCTTATTAGAATACCGTTTCAAGTTTTTTAATATAAAAAGAAAAGACGCTAGACTTCCCCGATGATACGGCGGATGGGAATCCATCTGCCAATGCCGGGAACATGGGTTTGATCCCTAGTCCCGGAAGATGCCACACGCCAGGGGGCAACCAAGCTCGTGTGCCACTACTGAGCTCTGCTCCAGAGCCCACGTTTCTCTCCCCGAGAAGAGAAGCCATGCGCCACGGCTGGAGAGTGGCCCCTGCTTGGCGCAACTAGAGAAGGTCTGCAAGCAGCAACTGTCACTTAAAGGAGCATAATGGGAAACGCCCATGGGTGGAGGAGCCTGGCGGCCTTCCGCCCGCGAGGTCGCAGAGTCGGAGACGACTTGAGTGATGAACACCGTCATTTTCACTCTTTTACCTCCCTTAAGTGAAATCATACCTTAAAGACCCAGCACAGCCAACAATAAATACAATTTTTATAAACACAGATGTTGACCGTGAATCTGTCTCTGCCAACTGCCATCTCATTAGCCTAACTGCCTCTCCCGGCTCCAGGAGGGCCTGCCGGAGGTAATGATGGTCTAGGCAGAGGGTGCATCAGGTCCTCACCGCTGCGACCTGCAGCCCGATAAGCAGCGCTGACTCATCTAGAACGATCTCTGCCCTCCCCGCTAGAAAAGGCCCTGGCTCTGACGCGGTGGAAACTTCTCCCTAGTTCCAAGTTCCCTCAGGCAAGTGACACCGAGAAGCGAGAAGCGAGAGCTACCTGCAGAGAGGTGAGACTGAAACCTCAGGCCCACCTGGGATCGGGTTTTACCCAGCGAAGACCAGCGCCTCAGCCAAGACC
>NW_011494921.1:5653548-5666856 GCF_000754665.1 Bison bison bison | reverse complement strand
CTCAGGGATCAGATCCCCTACCCTACCCCGGATGGATGCTCTGGTGCAGGGCTTCCCACAGGCAGATGCTGGGGAGGCAAAGCCTCAGGCCTGGGAAGAGGCAGAAAAAAGACCTGCAGGAAAAATCTATTTTCACCTTTGAAGTGCAGGTGCTTTTTGTATTTTATTCCATGCTCTTTCCGTATTTGTTTTGGTGTAAGAAAAATCTTTCCCCCGTTCTTCTGGTAAAATTGGTACCCCAGGAGGATGCCCTTATCGTGTGCTTTAAGTCCACCCAGCACCTAGGACACCCCTCATGGAGGGTAGGTACGCTCAGTTGGCAAAGCGCGGGTGGGGGTCCCTCAGGAGGACTCCTCGCCCACCCTCTGAGCTGGCTCTCAGCCCCTGCTTCTGGTCCCCTGCCGTCACTCCTGCATTTACTCTTGGCATGTCTCAGGGTCACAGACTTGGCAGTTTCTTCAACCCAGACACCCACCCCTAAATCTTAGAGGACACCCTGTTGCAGGCCTTAGACACACAGAATCCCACTTCCCAGCACCAGTGAGGAGGGGGTGTGTGTCTGACACCACCTCCCCAAAAATAAGTGTCTAGGGGACAGTGTTGAATCAGGGCACCCTGGCCAGACCCCCTCCCTACAACATCTGTATCTAGATAAATCTAGGCAAAGAGAACACCGAGGGCAGCTGGAGAGATGGAAAGTGGGGGTAAGGGTGGGGAGAGGATTATGCAGAGCAACAGAAGAACCACTTACAAACTGGGATGTTGCTGGGAAAGACCCTGTGGGCAGGCAGTCAGCCCCAAGGCCTGTGCCGGCTGTCTTCCCAGGGGCACCAGGGTGTTCAGTCCTGGGGGGAAGTGCTGGCACCTTCCACGAACATTGGTCCAGGCAGGAGCAGACCCACCTCTCCAAAGAGAAGTAAACCCAGTTCTTTGGGCCCTTGGGAGAAACCAACTATTGGCAGGTTTTGCAAAAACATTTGCTCAAATCATTGATGCCTTAGAACAATTGTTTCCTTTTCCCTCTATTCCAGGAGTGGCATTCTGGACTTTTCCTGATGGTTTCAGCCAGGAATTTCTAAAAAATCAGTGATCGCCAAAGTTTTTGGATTATTCATCTCCATTTGCACAAATTTTAGATGCACTCAATATACTTGTGTCTAAAAACTTATAAATTATATATAACTCTACTTATATATTCGCACATCATAAGGCATATACAAAAAATAGGCATTTTCCAAAGGAGGAGTTGAAAATTAAATACAAATAAAAGATTTAATGTTTCTTTCTCTGTGCTGTGCTTAGTCGCTCAGTCGTGTCCAACTATCTGGGCCCATGAACTGTAGCCTGCCAGGCTCCACTGTCCATGGAATTTTCCAGGCAAGAATACTGGAGTAGGTTGCCATTTCCTACTCCAGGGGATCTTCCCAACCCAGAGATCTCGAACCTACATCTATTGCGTCTCCTGCATTGGAGTGGGTTTAAAGAAGAAATTAACATCCAGCGGCTCCAGGCTAATGGTGAAGGGAACGCCATGGAATTTGACGAGAGAGTTGCCACTGGTCAGCTGCTAGCAATGGTTTTTCATCCTCAGTGTGCGTCAGAATCACCCAAGGCACTTTGAAACGTGCAGACGGCTGGAAGCTACTGCCAAGATCCTAGTGCAGTTGGTTTGGGATGGGGCTTGGGCATCAGTATTAAGTTGCTCGGGTGACTTAAATGTGCAGGTCAAGTTGAGAAACACTGCTTTAAATAAAGTGACTTCCACAGTAGAGGCTAGATTGCAGAGAATAAAAAAGGACAGGCTTTTTTCTGTAGAGAGACTAGCAGTCTTAACATCAGACGAGGATGTTTAGCCTCAGTCTCCTCTACCTCGCTGGGGATTTAACCTCCTTGTTTCTTATCTATGAAATCAAGATAGAAATACTTGCTGTGCCCAGCTCACAGTTTCCTTGGGAGGTGAAGTTGGGATAATAGATGTGAGAGTACTTTGAAAAAAGATTGAAGGGCTATAAAAATGTAAGATTTATATGGTTGTCAGTTTTTTCCCCAAAGATGGCCCTAAAGATAGTGATTATCAACTGTAGAGACCTACGAGGAACCAGCATCCTTATCCACACTGAGCTCACAAAGGGAGCATCCTTTGATAAGTGCTCACAGCCACTGTCTAAAGGTCTAATGCTGTCTGCAGCCCTCACTTTTTCACAGCTAGCCTTAACCAGATGTATAATACATGCAGTTTCCACTGCCTTACAAATCCTACCTAACACTGCTAACTACACAGCCATTCCACATAACACTAAAGAGTTGAAGGATGTTGCTGTAAAGATTAAAGAGTAAGTTTAATGTTACAAGGTCCCCATTTAGTCGTCAGTCCTAATTGTCATAGAGAATGAGGAAGGCAGAGGACAGACGTCTGAGAATGCAGACGATGCTGCACGGTCAGAAAAGTATCATTTGCCTAGTGGATGGGGAAAGGTTGTCCAAAATCTAAGCCCAAACCAGGAGAATTCAGTAACCACCTTTGAGTCAACTTCATACCCGGATATGCCTACAAATACATGTCATGCCAGGCTTCCAAGGAATGAAGCAATACTCTCAATCTCCCACACTCTGATTCCCTTGGGGTAGCACCTGCCCCCAAGTGAGCAGTGGTACCTTTTTATGGTGACTGAGTTCCAATTAGGAGGCTTTCTGTAACCCTAGATGATCACAGATGCAAAAAAGCAGTATCACAATGCTTTACTCACTTTTGTTGGAGATTTTCCTTTGGGAAAAATACAAGAAATAAAATTCTTTGTCAGGGATGTAGCATACACAGTGGTTAAGTTTCTTTTTTTTTTTTCTACTGAACGGTTGAACTCAGAGCAAGAATAAAAGCCCTATACAGGAGAGAAGCCAGGTGTCAGATAACCAGTGTAAGCATCAGAGATATCCTGGGGAAGATCGGTTACCTACCTCTCACCTCCAGCCCACGCTGGCTCCTTCTACTCGGGTTGCTGTTAGGGGAGGTGGTAATCACATTCTCCACCCGCTGGCAAGTCCTCTGACGGTCTCCACTCAACCTCTTCTACCTGCAAAAAGGCCAACATCAAAACTGCCCTCCCCCAGCACATTCGAGTCAGTTCAAATGAGGTGGATGAACCTAGAGCCTATTATACAGAGTGAAGTAAGTCAGAAAGAGAAAACTAAATATTGTATATTAACGCATATACGGAGAAGGCAATGGCACCCCACTCCAGTACTCTTGCCAGGAAAAATCCCATGGACAGAGGAGCCTGGTGGGCTGCAGTCCATGGGGTCGCTAAGAGTCAGACACGACTGAGCAACTTCACTTTCACTTTTCACTTTCATGCATTGGAGAAGGAAATGGCAACCCACTCCAGTGTTCTTGCCTGGAGAATCCTAGGGACGGGGGAGCCTGGTGGGCTGCCATCTATGGGGTCGCACAGAGTCGGACACGACTGAAGCGACTTAGCAGCAGCAGCAGCAGCAATGCATATACATGGAATCTAGAAAGATGGTACTGACGAACACATCTGCAGGGCAGCCACGGAGACATGGACATAGAGAAGACTTGTGGACACAGTCGGGGAAAGAGAGGGTGGGGTGGATTGACAGCATATTATGAAAACATGTACGTTACCAAACGTAAAATAGCCTGTGGGAATTTGCTCAAATCGGTGCTCTGGGACAACCTAGAGGGGTGGGACGGGGTGGGAGATGGGAGGGAATTTCAAGAGGGAGGGGACACGTGTGTACCTACGGCTGATTGATGCTGAGGTATGGCAGAAACCAACACAGTATTGTAAAGCAGTTATCCTCCAACTAAAAATCAAAGGATTAAACAAACAAAAAGTACTGCCGTCCTTCAAACACAAGTACAGACACCCAAAGCCAGACACTACCTCATCTTACACTACCTCCAACCAGACTCATGTAAAACTACAGAGTAAAATAGAATTTTGAAACAGAGACATAAAAGATTCCTCCCGAGTTTACATCAGTCATCTCCTCCACTGAGAAACCACTTTCCTCATGTTCAGACATCCTTGCAAAAAGCTGACCATGAGGAGAAAGGGATACAGAAGCAGAGGTGGGGACCACATCCTTGGCTCCTTTTTAAATGAGAAACATTCACTTTGAGGAAGCATTCTTTCATGCCCCAGTGTACAGACCCTAACCTTCTGGATGAAAGGCAATCAGATTTGGTGAAAAGGGGAATAACTATGCAGGCACTCAGCTACATGTTAAAATCCCATTAAAAAAAAAAAAAAGCTACTGTGAGTTTGGCCAAGTCATTTAATCCCCTTTAGTCTCTTTTCCCCTTATTTATGGCAAGGAATAACACACTGTCATATCGCATTCTCGTGGCCGTGATGCGGAGCATGGAGGGCCACAGCGTGTAACATGGCATGGCTCAGCCTCCCCCCTGCTCCGCTGAGACCGAGTTTTTCCATGTCGGGAAGTCCGGTGACCTCCTATTGTTGTGACTTCCCTGTGAACACAAGAAATCTCAGCTAGAGGCACGTGCTTGTCATCGGGAGCCAGGTGCTGGGTAGGGGATTCTTAGCCGTCTTTCCTTCCACAATTCCTACCATTTTGTCTGTTGAAGCTGTCCTCATCAATAAATCAGCATGAGGCAGTGCATTTTTTTAAATCACATGGAAATTTTATCATTTTTTGTTATAATAATATACAAACAGAAGGGCTTTCCCCTGCTCTGAAAGCTACGCTGTCGACAATCACAGTTTCAGAAGCACAAGAGACAAAAAGTACCCTGAAACTCAAGATGAAGGCTAAAATTAGATTTCTCTTCTAAAAACACCTCCTTGTTCATCCCTAGGAAATGCTACTGCAGCCGCTCTCACTGTGGGTGACTTCCTGTTCCCAGAGCCAGTGCCATACAGAGACACAATTGACATAAGAATAGCTTAAAACTTAACTGTATGATTATTTTTCAAGTAGCTTCTCCAAGTATAATACCTCTGCTTCAAGAAAAAAAATAACATCTGCAAATATTTGAAAAATCGAAATTCTATGCAAGGACCCTGAGATGAACACAATTGAACGTAATAGCTCCTTCCACACCATTTCCTAGGGACTGGACCGCAAAAAGTCTTAATACGGCTTTCCAAATAAATTTTATTTATTCACTGAAGAAAAGGATATTTGAAGTTCTTGTATTCCTTTCACATAGAGATGCTTCACTGAGCTTTAAGAGAAGTCTGTGAGTGCAAAATGAGGAATTCCTCAGCTTCTAGAAAATGTAATCCTTTCAAACATCTGAAATGTTAAAATTTTATGCAAAAAATGTCTTTTGTAAAAGATATAGCTAAAAACCTTGAAACATATATCACTCCAAACTGGCCTTGACATTTATGTTGTAAAAATTAATACACAGTCAGATGCCTACGAACGCACAGAGTGCCTCTGGGTGGCAACACTGGCTGTCCCTGGGGAGATTAGGGTAGGAGGGCATTTCACCCCTCCTGTGCTTTATATTCTGTATTTAATTAAACCCATTCTCTTCAATAAGCAAGACAACTCACCCATCCCATTCAAGATGAACGATCCGTTTCTACAGTCAGTACAGGAGACCGACCTTCTCCCTAACCTGGCCCTCAGTCATGCTGTACATCAGAGAAGCTCTTTGCCTTCTTTCCACGCTGGGCATGTGCTAGGTGCTGTGCTGGGTGCTGCGGTGGCACGAAGTAGACAATGAAAATAAGATGCTGTCTCCAGAGTGACCCCACAGGTCAGCTGAGCACCACCCTGCTTCCTATGCCCTTCCCAGTCTCCTCCCAGCCACAGACAGGCTCCTGCTTTTCACAGGTATCACTACGGTCTTTTCCTTGTTGCCACACGTTCCCCACCCTTGTGATTAAATAGCTTGTTGTTTTATTTTTTTAAAGTGTTCACTTATTTTAGCTGCATCAGGTCCCAGCCTCAGCACTGACATTCGTTGTGGTGCACGGGCTTCTCTCCAGTTGTGGCTCTCGGGCTCAGATGCTCCCTGCCATGTGGGATCCCAGTTCCCCCATCTGGGGATCGAATCTTTGCCCCCTGCATTGCAAGGCACATTCCCAGCCGCTGGACCACCAAGGAAGTCCCTGCTGCTGCTGCTGCTGCTAAGTCGCTTCAGTCGTGTCCGACTCTGTGCAACCCCATAGACAGCAGCCCACCAGGCTCCCCTGTCCCTGGGATTCTCCAGGCAAGAACACTGGAGTGGGCTGCCATTTCCTTCTCCAATGCATGAAAAAGAAAAGTGAAAGTGAAGTCGCTCAGTTGTGTCCGACTCTGAACGACCCCATGGACTGCAGCCTACCGAGCTCCTCTGTCCATGGATTTTCCAGGCAAGAGTACTGGAGTGGGTTGCCATTGCCTTCTCCAACGCATGAAGGTGAAAAGTGAAAGTGAAGTCGCTCAGTCGTGTCCGACTCTGAACGACCCCATGGACTGCAGCCTACTGGGCTCCTCCGTCCATGGGATTTTCCAGGCAAGAGTACTGGAGTGGGGTGCTATCGCCTTCTCCAGGAAGTCCCTAAATGACTTTTTAAAAGAGGCTAATATGCATTCTCTTCCTCGGTAACCCTGAGACACAGTGCCCAAGGGAGCAGGTTCAGACTCCTCTTCCTTTTGGCCCTGAAGTATCAGTGGAAGACATTGAAGCCACTCACTGCGTTATTTTGGCAAGTTGCTTAACCTCTTTGAGCCTCAGTTGCTCATTCTTGAAAATGTGCCAGTCATTATGCCATCAGGACTTTTCCCCAAATGGCTCAGTGGTAAAGAATCCACCTGCAGTGCAGGAGACACAGGAGATGCATGTTCGATCCCTGGGTGGGGAAGATCCCCTGGAGGAGAAAATGGCAACCCACTCCAGTATTCTTGCCTGAAAAATTGCATGGACAGAGGAGCCTGGTGGGCTACCATCAAAAGGATCGCAAAGAGTTGGACACGACTGAGTGACTAAGCATGCACACACACATTATACCATCGGAGGGATGGAATGGAGATCGAATGATAGTAGTTAGTAATCTAATTATGTAATCATAGTGAAGTGCTGAGTATAATACCCACCGCATAGCAGGTGTGCAATAAAAGTGAGATGACATTACCATCATGTTCACCTTCAGTGGTAGCAGCACGAACTGATTCTCACTGTCGAACGATTGTGCTTTCAAACTTCCCAGGCCTGCACACT
This sequence comes from Bison bison bison, assembly GCF_000754665.1. Lineage (NCBI taxonomy): Eukaryota > Metazoa > Chordata > Mammalia > Artiodactyla > Bovidae > Bison > Bison bison. The sequence continues at coordinate 5,659,655 of NW_011494921.1, read as the reverse complement.
CTTCCAGCTCTCTGTCTCTGGACCTGCTTTAAAGGGTGGGCTTCAAAGTCAAAGAGGCTTCACCTTGAGCAAATCCTTAACATCAGTTTCTTCAGCGGTAAAGTGAAGGGAGTGATGTTTTGCTCACCCGATCAAGGAAAGATTACAGATGATGTATTAAAAGCACCTGGCCCTTAAAGAGTGCTCTCTACATGTTGGCTGCTTTTCCTTTACTCCCAGGGGCTTAGCCATCTGCTGGCCCTGGCATGCCCTTCCCTAACCCTAACCCTCAGCCTGGTTGCCCCTAACTGCCCTGCCCCTGTGACCATCTCCATTTCTGGAAACTTCCATGTATCTTCCTAGACTCTGTTCCAGTTGAGAGCTTTTGTGAAGCTTTCTTTGACCACAATGTCTTTTCCTACCTCTGAACTCATAAAGTATTTATCTTCTGTGGGGAATTAGGAGGTAGAAATCCAGAGAGATTCCAAGAGCTTTCCTCTGTGGCCAGTGTTAGACCCACTAGAAACAAAGGAGTCAGGCCATAGGGTACAGAACGAACTCCTTCGCTTGCGGCTTGGGGGCCGTCTGCTGGGAAACGGCTCCTTGAGAGTTTCCCAGTGGCTTGTCGTCTGGAGACGTCACCTGTCCTTCCAAAAGTCAGCTCCATGATGCCTTATTCAGCGGTGTCTCATAACGGAAAGTGGTCCGCTTTTCTCATTCATAAATTAAGGCACAAAAGAGACTGGCAGGTCCCTGGATGCATCATCTGGTCTCCACGTGAGCAGCTGCTGTTTCCCTCTCTCCATGGATCTGACTCCAGCTGCTCCTACACACGCTCAGTTCAAGTCAGACTGAGCCCTCGCTCTCTGCAGACTGTGGACGGTTCTGAGCGGCACTGCTGAAGGTACAGTGTCACTGGGAGCCTTCAAGGGCCATCTTTGTGGCAATAAGCTCACCGTGACCCTCCCTGCCTCCTGTCTTCACCCCTCCTGGGGATCCTCAAGTTCTTTGCCTAGTGAATCCTACTCACACTTTAAAACTCAGCTCAGAGGTTGCCCTCTGTGAAGAAGCCCACCTCCAACCTCCCCAAGACAGGGGTCATCACCCAGATCTCTCATCAACCCTTCGTTGTTGAGCTGGTCGCACAGCACAGACAGGAGGTCTCCTTCCCTCTCCCCTCGCAAGACTGTAAGAGTCACGAGCTTGAGAGTGATGGTATGATGCCCGTGTCTGCCCCACCAGGGCATATGACAGCCAGCACGTCCTGTTTAGTGAATTGATGAAAGAAAACAGAAATTAATAAAGGAACAATGCAATTTCTAACCAAAGACACCATCCCTCCCAGATTTCCCAACCAAGTGGTGCCTATAACTTACTCTTGGTAGGCATGCGTTGGTGAGGAACCCACAGGGCAACAACTGTGTCTGCAAAAAGTGTTGTTCTCTGTGTGTGCTCAACTGTGTCCAGCTGTCTGCCACCCCACGGACTGTAGCCCACTAGGCGCCTCCGTCCATGGGATTTTCCAGGCAAGAACACTGGAGTGGGTGGCCATTTCCTAATCCAGGGGATCTTCCCGACCCAAGGACTGAAACTGCATCTCTCACGTTTCCTGCATTGGCAGCAAATTCTTCACCACTGTGCCACCGAAAAAGTGGGGAAATACTTGTATCCAAAATAATAACTCCCCTAGGAAACGTTAAGTCAAAGAAGTCTTGAGATATATATATAGTATTCATCCTCCTGAACTCCTGTAGAGGTCAGATTTCCAATGAAATCTGAAAAGTGATATTCTGTAAAAGTACCTGATTTTTATTTTACTAAGTGGCTATAATCCCAGGCCTGAAAAATATCAGATTCTGTAACCTCAGTTACTCTTTGATGAAGCATTCCCAAGATTTTTCACTCTGGTAATTACTGAGCAATCCATTTTTGCCTTTAGGCCTGGCATAGGATTCCTGCATGCCTATTTATTTTCTAGCTAATTTGGTTCCTTTACATCATGTGACCTTCAGTGATCCATATGCAATATGGGAATTATTCTAGCAGGACTTTCTTCAGAACGTTCACAGAGGTGTGCTAAGCATAAGCAATACATCAATTTTTAAGTCCAAGAGGAATGAGTCCATATCATATGTCCCAGGAAAACCTGTAACGCTGTAAGAGAACCAAAGAGCTTCTTTGCCATTTTCTGTAGGAAAATGCCTCACCAAGTACGCCTTTTTCTATACATTGTACAGTAGGATATTTATAGGGTCACAGAAAGACACTAAAAATGTACCCAGGCTGTTTTAGCTCATATTTATTAACTGTTCAATACAAGCCAGGAGCTCTGCCAAGGCCTTTACCTGCCTTGTTTAATTTTTTCTCAGATTCTGGGTCGGGGGGGGGCGGTCTTTATTTCAGTCCTGTAGATAAGGAGCTAGAAAGCTAGAAGCACAGAAGCTGACAACTTCTCCAAGGTCACAGAGTCAGCGTTCCAGGGCCAGTCTGCTGACTCCAGAGCCTGAAGCTGTAACCAGTGTCCTCTGGACTCCATGGCAGACCCCTCTACCTCCTGGTCAAGGAGAGTTTTTTCCAACATGTATCATTCCCAGACAGCTCTCATAAGGTCTTATTCCTTTGGGCATTTTACACTACACTCATATGATCTCTTTTTATAAAATTGTATTTATTCAAAAAATATGGTTCAAATATTCATCATGCACAGACCTGTAAGCCCTCTCTGTAACTTTTACATAGTAAAACGTCCCATGGGGGAAAATCTGTGTCCTCTTGACCTACATTTTTAGATGTTGATAAAAAATGTCTTGAGTGGGTACAAATTACTGTCTTTTCCATTGGAAACAGACGGTTGCATTCCATGCACTGCTGGCCACACCAGACATGTGTTTCACAGGGAGCTTCTTAGGTCCTCAAACACTCCTTAAACATCTAGACCGAACGCAGGGAGGATGTGGAAACAAGGGTTTTCCAGGTGGCCCACTGGTAAAGCATCCGCCTGCCAATGCAGGAGATGCAGGAGACATGGGTTCGTTGAGATTCCTAGATCGGGAAGATCCCCTGGAGTAGGCAATGGCAACCCGCTCCAGCATTCTTGCCTGGAAAATTCCATGGACAGAGGAGCCTGGTTGACTATAGTCCAGGGGGTTGCAAAGAGTCAGATAAAACTTGTTGACTGAGGGTAAGTGCGCGTATGTGCGTGTGCGTGCACACACACACACACTCACACTCACAGAAACAGGGCAGAAGAAGACGCGGCCCTGGTTACGCAGGAGCTTTGAGCCCAGGAGTTCACCGCTCTGAGGAATTCACAGCCCACAGACAGGCCGTAGTGTCAGGTCCACCGAAGCCCATAAAATCAGGAGTTCAAGACAGGAAGATATCACAGTCACCCTGGAAAACATCAACTTGTTTTATTAGAAAAGACTATTGAAGACCAATTTCTCCCCTCTGGCTTCTGTCCTTAGTGCTTGCTGACCATTATTGGAAGGACCAATTAGTCAGTCAGTCGGCTCAGTCACTCAGTTGTGTCCAACTCTTTGAGACCCCATAGACTGCAGCACACCAGGCCTCCCTGTCCATCACCAACTCCCAGAGCTTGCTCAAACTCATGTCCATCATGTCAGTGATGCCATCCAACCATCTCATCCTCTGTCATCCCCTTCTCCTCCTGCCTTCAATCTTTCCCAGCATCAGGGTCTTTTCCAATGAGTCAGTTCTTCGCATCAGGTGGCCAGAGTACTGGAGCTTTGGCTCCAGCACCAGTCCTTCCAATGAATATTCGGGGCTGATCTCCTTTAGGATGGACTGGCTGGGGGACTCTCAAGAGTCTTCTCCAGCACCACAGTTCAAAAGCATCAATTCTTCATCACTCAGCTTTCTTTATGGTCCAACTCTCACATCCATACATGACTACTGGAAAAACCATAGCTTTGATTAGACAGACCTTTGTCAGCAAAAAGGACCAGGCCAAGAGTATAAAGATAGAGGAAAGAAACCACAGCTAACTTCAAAGGACAGAGCCAAAGAAACATGTGGGTTGCTTTCTGAGCATTCAACAGCATGACTGAAAATGAATTAACTTTTGTTTCCAAGGAACATTAAACCAGGTAACACGTGAATATGCTAAAACAAACTGAAAGTCAAGCAACACAAAGTGTTACCTGGTGAGCTTTCCCTCCATCCTCGGAGGCAGCCTCTCTGCCTTGGCTCCTGGACTCCTCCAAAGAGAGCTGTGGGCATTCATAATGGATGGAGGTTTATCATACTCCAGCTTCTGGTCTGGGGCTTCCCCCATGGCTCAGCGGGTAAAGAATCTGCCTACAATGCAGGAGACACAGGAGACGTAGGTTTAATCCCTGGATTCAGAAGATCCCCTGGAGAAGGAAATAGGAACCCACTCCAGTATTCTTGCCTGGGAAATCCCATGGACAGTAAGAGCCTGGTGAGCTACGGTCCATGGAGTCGCAAAGAGTCAGAAACAACTTAGCAACTAAGCACACAGGCGGCTTCTGGTCCAAGCTAAGCTAAGCTTCAGGGCAAAGTTGAGCTGCCCATCCTGAAGGCCGGGCCACAGGGATGAGTCAGAAAAGTGTGAAATGGACAGTTAAATCAGAGTGACCTGCTGCAGTCCTGGTCAACTGTGCGGCGTGCCTGTCCTCTACTTGCAGTGTGCTAGGAACCAGACACTGGGAGGAAAGGGGGGAGTCCAGCCCTCCACCCTCACAGCTCACCTTACAGCTCTGCTAGGCACGGCCCATCTTCTAGAGAGAAGTAAAGGATGCGCTGGGCAACCCAAGTGGATAGAGGAGAGATTATGGAAAATGCCAAGAAGGTTTGAGGTGCTCACAAGGCCCAGTGGCTCTCCAGGGCTTCCTCGTGGGGTGCTAGGGCAGGTGCTGATCGGTGGGACCGGGCTCAGTGGTGAGCAAGAGAAGCTTTTTAATATCTGCTCCCAAAACCACTGTCCCAGCATCTCAGAAACACCCAGCTGGTGTGCGTCCTCCAGGACAGCCCACCCAGTTATTTATTTCTGTATTCCACGATATACTTATAAAGCAATGAACTGTCCACGGAACTAAGTTTGGGCGTCTGTCTGGCCACAGGCATCGCCCTGGCCGGCACCCTCGGCGGGGAAGGCCGCGTAGACGCGGGCTGCAGCCTTCCGAGCCTCAATTCGCCTCCCTCCGCCACCTCCCCTTCACCCCTCCCTCCCCCGCCCCTCCCCCGGTTATTTGGGAGATTAGAGTTCATTAATTAAATCCTGTGCTTAGATCGAACTGTAACATTATTCCAATCACATTTGTCTTGCAGGAGGCAGAGGAGATGGCAGCCTCGCTGGAAACGCGCGGGGGAGCCTGAGCCGGCGGCCGGAGACGCACGGCGCGCCGCTCCAGCGCCGCGGCGCCGCGCAGACCCTCCGTCTCCCTGCTCAGCCTCGCGGGCCCGCTCGCCCCTGCCTCCCGGGCCCGGCTTCTCTCTGGGGCTCCTGCCCACCCCTACCCCGGGGCCCCTGCGCGGCTCCCCTGCCTGGTCCCCCTCCCCCCGGCACATACGCTGACACGCGCGCGCGAACACACACACTCACACACACACTGACACGCCAGCGAGCTGCTGGCCGCTCAATGGACCGATTTCCCCGCTTTTCCTGATCCCAAGCCGGCCCGGGATGAGAAATTGCAAAATGGCCCGGGTCGCCAGTGTGCTGGGGCTGATCATGCTCAGCGTCGCCCTGCTGATTTTATCGCTCATCAGCTACGTGTCCCTGAAAAAGGAGAGCATCTTCACCACTCCCAAGTACGCCAACCCGGGGGCGCCCCGAATGTACATGCTCCACGCGGGATTCCGGTGAGTGCGGGGCCTCTGGGCGCCCGCGGGTTATCTAGTTTATGGGGGCGGGAGGTCGGGGGGTGGGGGAAGGGAGGGTGTTTTGCCTTCTCCGAGACACTTTGGGCAAGATAACTGCGTGGACCTTCCATGCCTCGCTCTGATTCTTAACACCACCGCCACCCACCTCCTGCTTTTTTTTTTAAATCCGGACGTCGTCCTCATCAAAGTGATTGCATTCTCATATTCTTCTTTGGCATCCCTTCCCCCATTTCAAAAATGGGGGGTGGGGTGGGGTGGGG
>NW_011494921.1:5653016-5653328 GCF_000754665.1 Bison bison bison | reverse complement strand
GCAATCCCCCCCTCCCTCTGCGGGAAGCGAGCCGCCTAAGGGCCGCCTCCCCTCGCCCCGGGTCCAAGTCACCGCCGGGCGCGAGGCTGGACCAAGAAGGCAGGCGCCGGGCGAAGCTTGGCGGAGCTCGTGGAGGCCCTCTGCCCCAACTGTGACCGCACCCCTACCCCCCACCCCCAAGAGCTCTGCCAACAGAGCCTTCAAGAGGGGCTGGTGGCGAATACGAACTGCACCCTGTGGTCTCAGCCAGACCCGAGGTGCGAAACCCAGGGAAGGAGTGGAGCGGATGTCCGGAGGGCCCCCGGTCAGGGG
>NW_011494921.1:5627632-5652729 GCF_000754665.1 Bison bison bison | reverse complement strand
GGCGCGGCAGCTTCTGGCCGAACGCCGGGCTCCCGGCCCTGCTCTCCGCGAGACGGCCATTTTATGGTCTCTCCCTCGCCCGGAGGGATGGACAATGGAGACGGGCTTGCCTAGTTTCCCCTCTTCCTCCCGAGTGTGTGTGGGGAGCAGAAGGTGGCCCAGACGAGCAGGGGGCTCTGGGGCGGGATGTCACCGAGGGCCTGCGCCAACTAGCCGTCCGCACCACCACCGTCCCCTTCCCGCTGCCATCCGGCCGGACCTTAATGGCTGCCTTGGCTTCCCCGAGCGGAGCCCAGCGCGTTTGTCTGTGTACTCATGCCCCTCTCCAGGTCGCAATTTGCGCTGAAGCTTCTAGATTCGTCATTGGTGCCCTTTCCGCATTCTGTGACTCATGAACTCCAAGCCAGACCTAAGTGGACGTTTAATCGGACAGCGTTTTTACATCAAAGGTAGGATAGGAGATCCAGGAGGTGTTCTGAATTCTGGAGCTCAAAACCAAAACAAAACGAAATAATAACAGTACAACAGAAATCCACTCCCCCCAACCCGAGGTGTATCTGCATTGCCTTCCTGGCCTGACTGCACAAAGGCTGATTAGTAACCCTTTTCTGTTTATGGAGTGCCCCCTCATAAAAGGAAAACATCAATAAGGCCACTTTGAAAAGAAGGAGGGGGGTAGATATTTCTAGTATTCTCCTTAACTTGAGCTTAAATTGAGCACTGTGATTTATAGGTAACATGTATGGCTAATACTGCCAAAGCCATTTATTTTCAAAAAGTTAATGACAAAAAGACCACCCAATGCATTTTCATTGCCCCTCACTGGAAAAAAGAAAAAAAAAAAAGTAAAAAAGTTTTGTCTCACCGAAATACAGAAGACACTATACTTCATCCCCAACAAATTACTAGTGAAAAATCTCAGCCCAAATATATGCAGATGTTTAAGTATGGTTTTGGTTTTTTAACCTGATTGTTCTCATTAAACTTTTATAGCTTTTAATATATTGTAAACGCTACCAAAATTACCCTTAGTTGTCTTACAGCAGCTTCATTTATACATGGAGTGTGTGTGTGTGTGTGTGTGTGTGTGTGTATGTGTGTTTCCTTTCTTTTCTTTTTTTCTTTTTTGAGGTGGGAGAAGAAGGAGGAGATTTATGTGAATGTATGTATTTTCCTCAGTGATTTCTGGTCTACTCTTAGCAATCCCAGATAAGTCATTACTTCTTCCTTCTTGGTGGGATAATTATGCTGCTAAATGGAATGTGAGCCATCTAGTGTATTCATTAGGGGTATGAATACTTATTTTACAAAAGTTTACTTTACCACTCTATTAAGGTGTTGTGTTTTGGTCATAGAATTTCTAGTTATCGCACTCTTTAAATCCAATGATAGAATTAAAACAAATTCAGTAGCTATCCACGGTACATGAAAATGTTTACTTGAAAAGCTGGCATAGAGTCATTTGATTATGATTAAAATTTTTAAAACACTGTTTAATTATCAATTAGTCCATGATAATAATTGATTAATTCTAAAACTCTGAAGTTTTTTTTTTTAACTTTTGTGGTTTTAATCCAACTTAATTTTCTAAGTAGCCCAGAAAATTGTCATGGGTCAAATATATTATATATTTCCCAAAACATATTTCTGTCTCAGTAAAAATGTTCTCCCCACACTAGGCCATGTGATCCAAATAACCAATTAGAACAATATTTCCTTCTCAAAACTCCCCTTCTTTCAATCCATTTATTAGGTAATATTTAATTAATTTGCCCAGTGTCACTTTAAGCTTTTACCTTTGTAACAGTTTGCAGTGAACACTTAGTAACTTTGGAAGTTTGCTTTAAAGCCTTCAGTGTATGTAGCTCTGCATTTTGACAACTTGAAGTAATTTTTTAAAAAGTAAGATTCCAGGTAAAGTGATAGTATGCAAAGCATTTAGTTTCATTCCTGCCATTTGTTTTAGGCAAAAGATAGAGGAGTTTAGTGATTTCTTAGAACTGGATAACCTAGTAGCAAAGTAACACATGACCAATCTCTCTTAAGTATTTTAAATAGCAGAGATTTTAAGAGGAGATAGTTAATTTCACTTAATGCTCAACATGAAAGCAACCAGAAATTAGTGCTAAGTATCACCCTTGCCTGTTTATCCTCTGAATTCTTAGAATATACACATGTTTTCAGGATTTACAATAGCTTCTTTTTCTAAAGAATTAGGTTTCTCTAACTTAATTGGGTTTCTATATAATCAAGTAGAAAAAGATTCCTTTTTCATTATTCAAAGGACAATAATGAGATTATCATCTCATTTCTATTAAATATTCAACTACTCCCACTGCTATTACCGTTTTCATATTTTAATAATAGATAGTACCATACTGACTCATATCTGTTTGACTCTTATTTGGACACCAGTAATATTTTATATTCTTCGTACACTATAGCCCAATAGCAAACAAGTAGTCCCTAGTTGCAAACTGTAAGTCACCAATGTTTGTGCATTAATGTGAGCTCCTTGGGGTCTGTGTAAATTGTCTCCCTGTATCTTCTGACACAGTTTGGCCCATGCCTCCCCCTTGATCAAATACATTTTTTGGGTAGAGCAGAAACCCAAAGAATCAGCAACTGAAAACCATAAATCACAACATTTACAAGCCTTAGAGGATTACACCCAGAATCTGAGAGACTAGAGCATGCCTGTAATCCTGAAGCAGTTCTCCCTTCAGTTATTATGAGTGTATAATCTTTCTTGGGTTACGTGTGCCTACAGTTCTTGCCTGAATGAAACATTGTAAGACCTAAGATGGAAAATCAGTTCTTTTGAATGGGATACATTTAATGAATCTCTTTTTATTTTAGGCAAGAAATTCTTCAGCATGTCGATGTAATAAAAAACTTTTCTTTGACCAAGAATAGTGTTCGGATTGGACAACTGATGCACTATGATTATTCCAGCCATAAATACGTTTTCTCTATTAGCAATAACTTCCGATCACTGCTTCCAGATGTGTCTCCCATTGTGAATAAGCGTTATAACATTTGTGCTGTGGTTGGAAATAGCGGGATCCTGACAGGGAGCCGGTGTGGACCGCAGATAGATAAGTCAGATTTTGTTTTCCGTTGCAATTTCGCCCCTACGGAAGCTTTCCAAAGAGATGTTGGAAGGAAAACCAACCTTACCACCTTCAACCCCAGCATCCTGGAAAAATATTACAACAACCTTTTGACCATTCAGGATCGTAACAACTTTTTTCTCAGTTTGAAAAAGCTTGACGGGGCCATTCTTTGGATCCCTGCCTTTTTCTTCCACACATCGGCCACTGTTACCAGGACATTAGTTGACTTTTTTGTTGAACACAGAGGCCAGTTAAAGCTCCAGTTGGCCTGGCCTGGAAATATAATGCAACATGTCAACAGGTGTGTATGTTTTATTGCCTTTAACTCACACCCTACCAGATGGCAAATCAATATCGTAATCTGTTGGGGGTGGGAGCTGGCTATCTGATTAGTTAGTTGTTGTGGTTAGCATAGTACTTTAGAACACACTCTGACGTTTTGTAACGAATGAACGGATGGTTCTAGGTAAGAAGTTCGATCTCCTACCCAAGCTGGTAACCAAGTGTCAAATGGAAGGACTGGTGTTTCATCAGCTTTGCCTCTCCATCCCCTGTCCCCTTCCCTGGTGGTAAGCCTAACAAGCAGCCATGGAAATCACTACAAATCAATAATTTTCTCTGAATGGACAGCTACGTCCCAATAATGCCAACAACTAAAGTAGACAAATCAAGTGGTTTTCTTAAAGATGCAATTGACTTTAAATGTTCCTTTTTCTTTGATGGGTGGTTTTTTTGTTTTTTGTTTTTAGATAGCCAAGATTAGAAAACCACCTAGACAAGTCAAAATTGTAAAATCGGCTTTTATCATTGGAGATTTGAGTGCCAAAACATGTGAAAAGTATTTTAGCAGCTCGTTGTTATCCCCCTGTAATTTGAAAGACAGATTAACCAGGATGCAGTATTTTCATCTAGTCTGATGAGTCTTAACTCTGGCTATACCTCAGAATCACTTGGAGAGATTTAAAAAAGTACTCTTGTCTGGGCTCTGCTTCAAGAGATCCTAACGTGATTTGTCTGGTGGGGAAGGACAGCGGCTCAGATACTTGGTATGTCTTAATAATTCCTCAGATGATTCTAATGAGCAGCCAGAATTGGGAGCAGGCATTTAAGGGCTCCCATGGCGGCTCAGATGGTAAAGAATCTGCCTGCAATGCAAGAGACCTGGATTTGATCCCTGGGTTGGGAAGATCCTCTGGAGAAGGGCCTGGCAACCCACTCCAGGATTCTTGCCTGGAAAATTCCATGGACAGAGGAGCCTGGTAAGCTGCAGTCTATGGGGTCTCAAAGAGTCGGACACGACTGAGCACACACACACACACACACACACTTATAAAATGAAGGGAATGTTATAAAACAAAATTAATTGCAGAATTTTTTTCTATGAATAATCTGAGAAAATCGCCTCACCTCTAATGTCCCCTGTTCAAGTAGCCCCAATGCCCTCACATACTATCCAGGTGTTACTGCAAGTTAGAATGGGTTCTGGGAGGTCTGGTAGAAAAGGTTATAAAATTTTTATCACATCGCAAATGGGTACATAGTAGACATCCTGTAGTCCTCTAACATCTTCCAGATTTAAGATCTTGTAGTTGACCTCTCACATAAAGGAGGAATGATCATGTAATTAGCTGGTACGTATCTAAAAGGCAGGCTGGTGCCAGCATTTAGAGTCCACGCTGGAACTTTTTCTTGGAAAGAAAAAGGACACTATTAAGAATTATGACAAAGATAACAGACAAAAACTGGGGCTATTTCAGTTTCCCAGGATGTATGGTTACCTGTTTAAGAGGTAATATAACCCAGCTTCTAAGTTTAAAGACGTATCAACTGAGGTACAAAGAACGAGGTATTTACTGGACATCGCTGCCCAAAATGGGTAGAACCAGAATTAGAAGCCAGGCTTCCTGCCAACCTGCCCTGTGGTCTTTCTGACTTCATCATTTTGCTCCCCTCTCACTCCATTTAAGCACAGCTGTACCAAAAGAATCATCAGAAGTCATTCTAACTCCTTAGGTAAGAATATAAAAACAAAGACTGAACTTGTGAATTTCACCTGGAAGGGGAATGTCCATGTGAAGCCTTCAGGTAGTGAAGAAGGGTCTAACTGCATGTGATAGAACCTTCCAGAAGCAGCCTGTGTGGCCCTTCTGGCCCCCAGCCTCTCAGGAGGCCCGTGGAGTAGCCAGAATGACCCACTTGGGCTTGGACCAAACACAGTAGTTCAACAAAACCTTGGAGGAAGTTCAGTCTGTGGAAATCTGATTCATGAACAGTTTGAGTATGCTTGTACACCAGTCACAAGTGCACGGGCACACGCATGCACACACCTTCACGCCACAGCAGTCTCAGATATTTGGCAGTTTAGGTAGCAAGGCTTCAAATTACTGTCTAAATATGGAAAGCACAACAACCATTATTTAGCATTTTTTACAAATTCAGAAAGTGTGTAAATACTTTTCTTAGGTTCTGGCACATCAAAGAAGGTCTTGGAAGCCCTCGGTTAAGACATAGGAACAGGGAATGTGGTTTTCACAAAAGGGTAGAAAAAAATAAGGCCCCCAAATCTTTTCAAACCCATGAAGAAAGATTTAACCTCTGAGTTTGGGTAAGGAAGTAACAGAGGAGGGCCCCTTAGAGTAAATACCCACTCCCTACTCCCAAGCGCCCTTTACGTATGAGAGGCATGGTCATTCTCATTGGTGGGCTTTTACGGCATCACCAGGGAGTCAGAGACACCACTCTTTAGGACAACCCAGAGTAGGGCCACTCCAGTATTTCTTGCCTGGAAAATTCCATGGACAGAGGAGCCTGTCATGCTACAGTCCATGGGGCCACAAACAGTCGGAACAACTCAGCGACTAAGCACACACACAGAGAGCAGGGACAGCTTTGAACGTGGGACTTCCACGGTAACAGACGAGCCCGCGCTCAGAAGGGCCGACACTTGGTTTAATCCTCTGCTTTGCCCTCTTGAAATTCTTGAGTATTTTTTAAATAAGGGCCCACATTTTCATTTGGCATTGGATCTCACAAAGTAGATGGCCCTGCCCTGAGGGGTTTTTTGTGGTCTTCAAGATAGATTCAGAATAGTACTGCTTAATTTACTTGGATAAATTCACTCCCCCCAAACTGGTCACAGTGACTCATCTGACAGAAACCTTCAACACTGGGCTCTGAATCCGCCTGTACTTATTATTCCACAGGTACTGGAAAAACAAACACTTGTCACCCAAACGGCTGAGCACAGGTATCCTCATGTACACCCTGGCGTCAGCAGTCTGTGAAGAGATCCACTTGTATGGATTCTGGCCTTTTGGATTTGACCCCAACACAAGGGAAGATCTTCCGTACCATTACTATGACAAAAAAGGAACCAAATTTACCACCAAGTGGCAGGAGTCCCACCAGCTGCCGGCTGAGTTTCAGCTGTTGTACCGAATGCATGGGGAAGGGCTCACCAAGCTGACCCTGTCACACTGTGCCTGAGAACTCCAAGCAGGAAGTGCCAAACGGCTGGTTTAAAAGTGCCCCGACTCACACCGAGTAGCCCGTCAGAATAGACCCCTAGAGAGTCTCTCATAAGGACTGTCTGCCCCTTAAGAGCAAAGGGGTCTTTTCTCCCCTCTGCCCTGCTCTTTTAAGGGTCTTAGCAAGACAGATGCTTTGAAGCCTCATGATCTAAACTTGATTGATAAAGTGACTGTTGCATTGGGAACTCTGCTGCTAACGAAATGGTTTGAAGTATTTTCAAGTTTGTATTTTAATAATAAACTGCCTCCTTTTTTTTTTTTTCTAGTGAGGATTAGAGCTGTAGTGTCTACAGCTTTGCTCAGATAGAGGCCTCGCAATCAGAGGCCTCTGGGCAGAGGTTAGGGCAGGATTTCAGTTTTGCCTGGGTGGGATCAGACTCTTCGAAATGAAAACAGAAAAAAATGGTTTGCAAATATCATCTCTCTCTTCCTCTCTTCCCTGCTGCCCCTCCCACCCTCTCCCTTCCACCCCCTACAACCACTTTCCTGGCCCCACCACCATGGACTTTTATATTTGGCTAGGAGTTGTGTTGAAATAGCTTTGCTTGTGTGTCTTGCATCTGTAATTGATAAGTTCAAGGCTCTGGGTAACTGATGCTTCATGACAAACTGAGTGGGTCGTGACGGATCCCCTTGCGAATCCTTTTATAAGAAATGCCCCTCGGGAAGTTCTCACTGGTCCATGCAGCCGTCCTGCAGCAGAGCAGCTCCTCTCTGCTGGGAGGCACGTGATCCAGGGCATCTTTGACCATCACTAAGAAAGACTGTGGCGCGGGTGGCATCTCATCTCGTGACCCTGAGTGCTATTATGGCAAATCATCCTGATGCCGCACCTTCAAGGGCGTTCCAGCCTGGGCGCACTGCCTCCCACAGCCCCAACCCAAGCACTGGACTGGGAATCCCCTCAGAACATAGAGGCAGGGAGTCAGCTTGAGCTTGGTACTTATAAAAGAAGAGAAAGGAAGGAGAATACTTAGAAGCTGTTACGGATCCCACGGCCCCTAAAGTGTTATAACTATGGTCAGGGCCTCTGAGAACCAGCAGGGTCAAAGCTGAGGAGGTGCTCTGAGACTGGCCAGGACCCCGTGTGAACGGCGCTGAGGCGAGGTCATCCTGAGCGTCACGGTGTCCATCAGCACTACTCCAGAACTCCAAGGCGATGGTAGACACCAGATGTTCCCTCTTTCCACTGAAATCGGCTCTACAGATCTAACATTTCAAAAGGAAAAGCCACTGTTTCGTGGCAAGCCTGGTCCTAAATGAACCCTTGGGACTGGAGATGCATGGGCCTGCTGCAAGGGGTTCAGCAGCTGCTCCCCTTTCAGCCTTAGGAGTGGAATCACATCACTCCTGTCCCCAGCTTTTCACTGAGCAGCACTTTGTTCTTCCAGTTCAGCCCAAAGTCTGGCCAAGTCGATGTTAAATTTTAATAAGAGTTTCTTTCTTCTCTCCAAATGCCAGTCAAGCACATTTATAATACATTTGGGTGGGGTAGCTTATTCTTTTCCAGAAATCTCATCTAGATTGCTTGTGATGTTACAAATACTGTTTAAAATCATTGCTATTGTTCAGTAAGCAGCTCCCTGCCCCTCCTTGGGAAGGTACCATCATGCCGAAAATCAAACCAAATACAAGTCTGATTTGATAAGGAAAGATGCGGTTCTTATGCTCATGTTCTGCCTGGCTCTGAAGAGGGCTGTTTTCTTCTAATTTTTCCCAGAAAGCTAATCAGGGCAGCTTACATAGATCCAGACACTAACCAGTGACAGAAAAGTCATACAGTCCAAATGTGTTACCGCTGGTGACACACCTCACTCCGTTGTGTGAGTGACAATCATCCAAATAGCCGGAGAGCATCCGAATGGAAGTTTTGAAGTGGGAAGCTCGATACTTGAAATAAGTAGAGGGGGAGATATCCAAAACACTTCTAAATGCAATGATACAATTTGATGGGCACTCAAACCACATGCTTAACTCCCTTATCACTTTAAAGAGGAAAGTACTACATTAAAAAAGAAAAGAAAAAAAAGAGGACAGTACTACAGTCTTTGTGCTGTTCTCTGTTAGGGCCACAGGGAGATGGGAAACTGACGGGAGCGTTTAGCGGGATCTTCCGAAGCACTTAGTTCACTTGATTTCAGCTAAGTGATAATGCCAATATTACGATGAGATGGTTGGATGGCATCGCCGACTCTATGGACATGAGTTTGAGCAAGCTCTGGGAGCTGGTGAAGGACAGGGAAGCCTGGCGTGCTGCAGTCCATGGGGTTGCAAAGAATCGGACACGACTGACCAACTGAACTGAATATGGGCCAGATCCTGACTCTGGAGTTTTAACCCCAATGTACCCACTAGATTTCACTAAATATGTGGACACTTTGAACCAGGCAGGTTAAAAGAGCAAAGGACCAGAATCCCTAAAGCCAGTTAATTGTTCTATTGTGGACCATTTAAATTAGCTTTCTTCAGAATGGCAAGTTTGGGGATTTTTCTTTAAGTTCAGGGAGACTGAGTAAATCTCACTTCGCTCTTGGCTCCATTTTAACCTAGAGTGAGAGGACTCTGTCATCTCCCACCATCATTTCATCCATCACTTTCACAAAAACTCAACATGCTGAGGAAACAGACCTGTCTCCCAGACCCAGGACAGAGAGATAAGGCTTATCTCCTGGTCCCAGGTAGGACTTCCTGGAGGTGATCCCAAAAGACCACCTTTCCCTTTGTCTTTAAAAATCTCTGAAGACAATCCCAAGCCCTCCCATAGTGGTTAACCACAATTCTCATAATTTATCCATTCTTTATATGCGGGCTTTATCCTTCTATTGCAAAAAAAACCCCAAAAACTAGATTCAGCGTGCGGGTAAAGCATTTATCTCAGTTTTCGGCATGTAGTCAGCACTCAATATATGACACCTTTTACTGTTATTTTTCTTGGTTAGTTATGCCCTTGACCTACAGTTTCGGCATAGAGAAAAACAGCCTCTAGCTGATGATACAAAAAACCTTTTTGTTTTTAAAGACTGTTCCAAAGATTAAACCTATATAACTACTGTCTCGACCAAAAGAGTTGCTGGGTCCCGTGAGCCCAGATTAGGAAGTGTGAAAGTGAAAGTGAAGTCGCTCAGTCGTGTCCGGCTCTAGTGACCCCATGGACTGCAGCCCACCAGGCTTCTCCGTCCATGGGATTTTCCAGGCAAAAGTACTGGAGTGGGGTGCCATTGCTTTCTCCTTATACATATCCATTTTGTGTTAAATGTCTCACCAGACAGACAGTACTATTAAACTAATAGAATTTCTAAAAAATATGGAACGCTTCTATAAATAGCCAGGATCTCCAAGGCTGTGTGGTCAACAGCAGTGGCGTGGGCAGACAGGCCTGTGGGTCCTCCTTCCTGATTCAGCCACAGGTACCAACCCCTGGTTTTTCCATTGACTTTGCTCTATTGGTTATAGGTTAAGTGCATCCTTTTGTCAGAACCTTTCTTCTTTTTGGTGGCTCAGATGGTAAAGAATTCATCTTCAATTCAGGAGACCCAGGTTCAAGCCCTGGATTGAGAAGATCCCCTGGAGGAGGAAATGGCAATCCACTCCAGTATTCTTGCCTGGAGAATTTCAAGGACAGAGGAGCCAGGCAGGCTACAGTCCATGGGGTCACAGAGAGTCAGACACGACTGAGCGACTCACACTTCTTTCTTTCAGATGCTCATGGCAGAGTCTACCCTCACTCTTGGAATAAGTATCACCATAAAGCCCCCAAGTCTGTCTCCATGTGACACCAATGCAAATGACCAATTCAGTTGCACAAAAAAACAAACAAAAAATCCCCACAATTATTTAACAACCTGCTTAACGCTACTCCCTTGGTTTTCATCAGTTGCTCTGAGTGTCCTGTGTAGGCATGCGGATCCAGGGGAGACAGCGTTAAAGTGTGGCATTAAGATCCCCTCTCACACCCAGAAAATCTTCTCCATATTTGATGCTTAGGCCTCTGCATGCTTTGCTTCTGTGTCTTAAGTGTCCTTGACCGTGGTACAAGTGCCGTGCATTCAGCAGTGCTGGCTGTGACCACCGGGCCATCTGTGTGACTCTGATGGCAGGCCCCTGACCGTGGCGCTACCAGCCAGGCTGTGCAGGGAGGGGTCCCCTGGCCTCCTTGTGCCCAGGCCTCCAGTTAGCCAGTTATCCACGGATGTGAACGTCAGAAGTAACCTGACTGGGTGGGGAAGCAGAGGAATAGAAAAGCATTTCTTTTGACTTGGGTTGTTGTCGTTGTTCAGCTGCTAAGTCATGTCCAACTCTTTGCAACCCCATGGACTGCAGCATGCCAGGCCTCCCTGTAACCTCGCTATCTCCCAGAGTTCGCTCAAACTCATGTTCGTTGAATCAGTGATGCCATCCAAGCATCTCATCCTCTGCCACCCTCTTCTCCTTGATTTGGGCAAAATACTAATTATTAGACACAGTCAGCAAAGAGATGTTGACTTGAGGGCAAAGGCAGCAGGGACAGAATTCTAGAGACCTAGGACACTGGAAATGGAAGAGCCTTTCAATATCTCTGGTCATAATCCTTGACTTCCCAAAATGAGAAACAGAGAGGTTAAGCGATTTTCCCGAGATTGCACAGGTAATCAGTGGAGAAGTTTTGACTCTTCACCTAGCACTTCTTGGCTCATCAGCATACAATAAAAGTGGGCTCAAAGGGAAAGTGATTATGGTCTGGGGTCTACAAGGCACAGAAAATAAAATAAGTTAGAAAAGCTGAAAAAGAGGAAAAAGGATTTTCCCTGCACTTAAAAATTATTTCTCAATGCAAAACAGAAAAGGAGATGCTTGCCTAGGTATACGACAGTCCATTGGTAATAACCTACATTCTCCCCTAACATGAAAGGAAACCTACTTGGTAAATGATGATTCTGATAAATCTGGTAAACCACAATGAAGTTACTGACAGTTCCCAGTTGACAGCTGGGATCTTAATAATCTATTCATCTTAATAAAACCTTGTTTTAGTAATATGTATGCATAATTTAAAAGTTGAATGCTGAGAGCGGTTAGTATGTAAAATTTTCATTTGAGGACTCTAGGTAAAAAAGTACATTTTGTCAGTGCCTTTCCATGTAATAAGTAATTTCAAGAGCAGACTTCACATTCTTGCATTTAGTTCAATATGCTGAGAAGATGCACAAATAACAATGAATAATTGGGGCTGGGTCTTCCTGTCCAAGATGAGAGACAGCCATTTTCTGTATAATTCTGGATCCTTTTCCCTGCAGCAATTTGAATGTGCCAAGCCAAAGTTTATGTCTCGCCTCTACTTCTCCCTGAGTGTGTAGAACTATACTTTTGCTCACAAAGAAAGTTGCGGCTGTGCGTGTGTGCGGCTGAAAAGCCCAGACCGAGGGTCGTGGGTGCTGGGGACTTAGAGCCCCTGGGTTACCTGCTGGTCCTGTCTGGGCCCTGTGGCCCAATTAATCAAGGCCACAGATGAGCTGATACCACAGACCAAAATGACGAAATATGACTCTCTCACCCCTTGATTACTTTGCCATATAGATTTAACATTTAAAGTGGGAAATATTTTAGAATGTCATTATTATATCATGCAGTATTTAAAATTTCTTTTTACTGTGATGACTTATCGAAGATATATGTGTTTGAACAGATGTTTTTATCCTCAATGAAGCTCATTCTCTTGTTGTTAATTACAATGGATAATCACAGTGATGAGCCTGTTGTGAGTAACTGACTTCGATATAAGATGACGATGGGGTTGTGGGGAGAGGACCTGGATTTGCTACCCATCCACCAGCAAGCCAAGCTGGAAGGCAGGAGGAGCTAATACCATCCTTGCTCTCCTCCCCAGACCTGTGGCTCAGAATGTCCTGGAATAAAAGCCCACTTACAAAGATTCCCAGGTGATTCTGATGTGGCCACAATTTGGGAACCAAAAATATAGAGTGAAGTCATGTACACCATGTTGACCAAAGTCACTGAATGCTTGTCACTTCTCATGCAGTTACCATCAGATCTGCTTCCTGGACTTATCACGACAATAGAAACAGTCTTAGTGACTCAACCATTCAACTCTTTTGGCTAAATTGACCAGCCACTAATTTGTAAGTGAACAGTAACTGGTCAATTTTGTCAGAATGGATGCAGGCCTGGAGACAGTCAGAGTGGGGAACATAGCTTTAACCTACTTTACCCCAAGGCCAGCTCTTTCTATGTCTCTCGGGTTCAGACTAAAAGCGATCTCGGGTCACTCATCTTTAAAAATAGGCAGACTGAGAAATAGGAAGGCTGAACAATTCATTCAGATTCTACTTAGATGTCATTCCCAGAGCCTAAAATAGTTTTAAAGGGGTCTTATTTCTCAACCTCCAGGAAGTGCCCCCAAATGCAAAGATCTTTGGGTTAAAATGAAACCAATCAAAAAAGAAAAAAAAAACACACACCAAGAAGCTAAGGTTCTAAAACCAGCTGAATATAAAAGGGGTGGTCAGTTGGCACTGGTTGCCTGGTGCCAGCCTCTGTTAAATAAGGTCCCTCCATCCTAATGAAGGGCTTCCTTGATAGCTCAGTTGGTAAAAAAAATTCACCTGTAATGCAGGAGACCCTGGTTCAATTCCTGGTTCAGGAAGATCCGCTGGAAAAGGGATAGGCGACCCACTCCAATATTCTTGGGCTTCCCTGGTGGCTCAGCTGGTAAAGAATCCACCTGCAATGTGGGAGACCTAGGTTTGATCCCTGGGTTGAGAAGATCACCTGGAGAAGGGAAAGGCTACCTACTCCAGTATTCTGGCCTGGAGAATTCCAGGGACTGTATTGTCCATGGGGTCACAAAGAGTCGGACACGACTGAGCGACTTTCACTCCTGAATTACTCTTAAATTACATCCCAATGAAGTTTTGGCCAGGTTCCTTTCCATAGCTGTGCACATGCAAAGACTTTCATCATCAGAGACACTAGAGACCTCCTCTCTTTTTCCTATTGTGGGGTTAAGAGACAGCTTTAGCTCTTTGGTGTGATGCTAAATGTTTAACAACTGGCTCTGAAGGATGATGGAGCCCTGATTTGTAGGACTTGCCAATTTCCATGCTATAGATACTCTCTTCATAGCCAGTTTCCAACTACTAACTTGATGTCAACCAGCTGAAATGTCACAATATGCTCTCAAGAGCCATTATGAGCTGGCTCCAGCGCAGCACTGCCTGAACAATTTCTGAGTCAGTGAGCACCAAATAGAAGGGCTAGCCGTGGCTTCCGAGGGGCTCCCCTGGACCCCGCTTGCTGCAGAGAGGCATGGCCACCTTGATCGATTCTGTATTTTTAATATATTATTGGTCCTTGAGGCTAAGGACCTTAGGGGTTCAAAATACTCCCTTAGCCACGTGACTCTTAGGAACCTCTCAACAGACTCCTCAGAACCTTAAGGAGTTACTAGCCATGGCTTGTCTGATTTCTAAAGGTGACCTTCCAGGTAAACACTCTTTAATTTAACTGCCAATTGAAACCATGTTTGGCTGATCTTTCCTCACACCCTATTGACCTCTTTCCCTATTTGGCTAATTTTCCCTGTCCACTTAGTCCTCAACCTTCTGATGTGGCACAAAAGTGATAGGCATCCAGAACTTAGTGCCTGCAAAGGAGAAGGGGGTGGAAAGAGACATCCGATTGGCTTACCTGGACTCGTCACCCTTACCTGGGGAGGCTCTGTGGTTCAAAGGTCTCTACCTCACCAGGGGGACACTCGGCAAAACACTACAACCCTGCCCAGGGTTTGAGTATGCACTCAGCTGGACTTTCTCTGCACTCAGAAAATTCACAGTGGGCTAAAAACTCCATTAAATAAGAATACTGCTAGGAACACAGTGAGGGAAGGCACCATGTCGTGCCTTGCCCTCAGCGAAGCCCTGAGCTGAGGCTGGACCTGCCAGCAAACGTTTGGCCACTGCAATCTCTGGGCACTGGGCTCGGCTTTCCTTCCTTCTCACCACCCGTCAGAAGTGAAAGCCCTATTTCTTGAGTGTTTGGAAATCAGACTGAGTCACACAACAAGCTTTGTTTGCAAATTAAAGGTTTTAGGATGGAGGTCATTCTTAGGTGGGTTTAATTAAATCCTTTGGAAGGCAATGCTGGAGGAAAAAAAAGTGTACTTAATTCCTTACACACAATGAGTAGCCATAAGTTTTTATTCTGTATGTGGTAAATCAAAATTAGATCATAAAGGACCGAGTCTACTTTCCTTGCTGTAGTAAAATGCCCTACAGGTTCTGTAAAATATTTCCAGACTGTGAAGGTTTGAAACTCAACTTGGACATTTTCTGTATTACATTCAAAAAGTCAGGGCACACCTCTGTTTTCTGTTCTTAACAATTATCAAAATCAGCTTGTTCCACTACAGTTAAGACACTACATTTTATTTCAAACGAGCCAGGTACATGTTAAAATGCTTTTCTCTGTGTTCAGAGCAATTTGCATATAGCCTGGGCACAAAGTAGGCTTTTATCTAACTCTTTTCCTGATACACAAAGAGGGTTAGCTCACAGCTACAAACAGAAGCGACTTGACGGTGTCCCAATTTTACTCGGAAGAAATTAACAGCAAAGCCAGCACTGAGGAACCAGCCACCCCCACAACATTTTCATCATGTGAGGTAGGGAAGAAAATCTGGCAGATAGTGGGAGAGAGGTTTGGTCAATGTATGTAGGTGAAATAAAGTCATTTAAATATTTGCAGAAAGGAACAGATTTTCCTCTGAAATCTAGAACCTAGACCATTTTGCAAGACTTAGAATAATAGGTATCCAAGACAGAAATGCTCTTTAACCACATTTCAAGACCCAGATCTAAGCCCTTACTAGGCAGAACGCAGCCTTACTACCAAGAGCCCTGGGAGGGGTTTATCGACGGGCTGAAATCCAAATATGGAGCATCAGCAATTAGCACTGAAATTCTCCCGGGACTCAGAACAAAAGCACTGAACCAGCCCAGTGCGGCATCACCTATTCACGCAGGGCAGTCACGCAAGTCCACAGCAGAACTTCACAAATCTAGACATTAACTCAGGTCTAGATTCTAGGTGAATATCCTTAACGTGGAGACGGGGCAACTGTGGTTCAGGAAACAGAGAATGACTTATGTTCCCAGCTTGTTAACTGGAACTAGAGTCTGGGTTTCCCAACCACTGATTCTATTATACTATACGACGCCATGCTGCCTCCATTCTTTAGATGGGAAGTTGACAATCTATTGTGGAAGCACGAATCAGAAATCAAGACAAAAGAATGTATATGATATCTTCTCTCGTTTAACCTACTTGGTTCCACCGCCTCATTTTAGCATCATTTTAAGGAATGTTATAACAATGTAGGGTGAGGAACAAAGTTCTTTATAGAGTAATGATGGAACCAAAAGGTCAAAAGGTAGGAGAACAGTGATTGTAAATTATGATAGAAATGAGGAAGAAGCATGAGGAAAAATAAATGCTTAAGTTTGTTAAAACCACGGAGCCCTCCCCCACGCACTGGATGCATTTGTTTTGGAAAAGCTACTTCCTGCTGAGAGACTGGCTTTGAAGGCTTTACTCCTTTCCAGAAAACGAGGAGACCCCTTGCTCTCTGGACGAAGCTTCAGCCTTTAGGACTCAGACTCATATCTCTTACGAGCGGCAGCCTCAGTCACTCTTAGAAACGAGCTGCCAGATGGACAGGGCTGCAGAGATCGGACTGAAGCCAGCATGCTGGACTGAGGAATGTGTAAATAGCCTCCTGCCTTCTTGGTGAACAAGGATGATCACTTTTTTTTTCTTTCTTTTGTAAAGGTAATCGCGTGTATATTGTGACTGTAGTTTGTGAAGAAAATGCAATGATCTGCTTCGACAGCTCCCCAAATGTACCTGTTAAGTGTGAATGTGCCTGCCTCATTGCCTCCTGTGCCAAACACAGTACTGAATGCGTTGTTTTTAAATAAACTTTTGTTGTGCATTGGAAAGCACTACTGGTTGTCTTTGTCCCATTCAGGGACACACAGGCACACACGCACAAACACACACACACACGTGCGCGCGCACACACACACACTCACACACAAACACACTACATCCAATGAACAGATTAAATGCATCCTCCTTATCTCATCCCCTGCATTTTAAGGAATTCTTGGGGACTTGCAGGACTCCAGAAAGGTTGAGCTTTGTTGTCTACAGCCAAGAACTAGTAGCTAAAACTAACTACTTGGTTGTCTACAACCATGAACTAGTAGCTAATACTAACTAGCCCCCAATGCCCAATTTTTCCTCAGGTCTTTTAAATGCAAATCATGCAACAGGCCTTAACATTAATAATAATAACGATGATGTTACTCCTGAGGGGTACAGTCACATACGTCAGCTTATTTCATCAGTAATCAGGTGAGAGAAGGATGCGTAAGAGCTTGACTCCTGCTGCAGAGTGAATGGCAGCGTTGAAACGAGAAACTGACTCTCAGCCCAGGGCTCTTTTCCTTGCATCTTCAGGCCATTCTGGTCACTCTGTAGCCCACCTGCCCTGAATAACCCCCTCAGCCTCCATCCCCTTTCCCTTTGCTCTTTTTAATTTTTTTTTTCCATTGGAGGAAAATTGCTATACGGTGTCGTGTTAGTTTCTGCCGTACAGCAGTGCGAGCCAGCCACCATGATGCATGTGTCAGCTCTCTCCTGAGCCTCCCTGGTTCCCCTCATCACACCCCTTAAGGTCATCACAGGCCGCCAGGCTGGGCTCCCAGTCACAGAGCGCCGTCTCGCCAGCTACCTGTTCTACACATGGTAAAGTGTATATATGTTGATGCTACTCCCTAAGTTATTTTTTTGAAGGATTTTCATCCTTCACTTGAAAAGACAGTAGCTATTTATTTATTCACTGTTTTTCTATGTTGCCCACTATATTGTAAACTCTGCCTTCTCCAAAACAGGCATGCCTGTTTTAATCACACTGTGCCCCCCAGTGCCCAAACCAGCGCTAGGAACTTGTTAGGCCATCAGCTGGTATTTGATTGATGGACAGATAGACGGATGCATGGTCAGACCATCAAGTCTGTGTCCCGCTTCTGCTCCTGTCCTCTCCCTTCCCATCGTCGTGCCGACGTCACAGATGCCAGAAGTTGTCCCTCTGCTCCGCTGCCTCAGCGAACACCATGAATACATGCTTGTTGACTAAAGGAATAAACAGCCTCAGAATTGTTTCTCTCAATACACATGCTCCAACTTTAAGACGATCGCGGGGACTCGATCCAGTGGTTAAGGCGTCACCTTCCCAGGGCAGGGGGTGCGGGTTCTATCCCTGGTTGGGCAGTTAAGCTCCCACCTGCCTTGAGGCCAAAAAAACCAAAACATAAAACGGAAGCAATATTGTAACAAATTCAAAAGACTTAAGAGTAAAAAAAAGTATGTCCCAGCATATGAATGCACCATAGCGCAGCCCCCTGATTGTAATCTCAAGCAAAGCGAGAGCTAATGGAGGGTGAAAGAGCCCACCTTTGGTAAACAGGGCTGCATCAGAGAGGGCTGGCCACAGTACACTTTAAAATTCAAATCAAAAGTCGCTTGTGGTCACCTATGTGTGACACCGGGCGGGATAGGAACAGGATACAAAATGAGCGAAACCACAGTGCCTAGCCGAAAGGAACTTAAAAGTCTTACTGGGGAAACAGGTCAACACACTACAAGGGAATATCTTCTACCCTGTGCAGCTCCAGGGGAGGACAGAATGCAGGTGAAGGACAGAGAAAGACAGGCAAGCAGAGCAAAGGATGGCCCCGTTATATTCAAGTGAAGGCAATACAAATTTTAGAGGCCAGCAAACTTGACAAGCTGATGATTGCCCCCCGTCACCTCTCACAGAGAAGCGGTTTAGTTGTTCTAAAACAAAACAAAACCCTTCAGAAACTTCAGCAAAACATGAAACCAACACCAAGTTTATTGCAGGCTGTCTTTGCCTGGGGCCAATAGGTATAAATTAAATTTTAAAATTAGAAATTTTTTTTCCTAAGAAAATGCATTGCCGCCACTTGACCAAAACAAAGAAGATTAAAGAAACCTCACCCATAGAAGAGCCAACTTGACCCAACTCTCCCAGGCCAGTAAGGCAGTTGACTTTCTTAGTCTAAGCAAGAGTCTGGGCTCTTTCTCCAGTGCGCCTTCCACAGGGTGTGTACCAGCCTCAATAATTGGGGGTAGACCCTATTTGGGGGCTTCCCAGGTGGCGCTAGTAGTAAAGAACCCACATGCCAATGCAGGAGACATAAGAGATGTGAGTTCAATCCCTGGGTGGGGAAGATCCCCTGCAGTAGGGCATGGCAACCCACTCCAGTATTCTTGCCTGGAGAATCCCATGGACAGAGGAGCCTGGCAGGCTATAGCCCATGGGGTCACAAGAGACAGACACGAATGAAGTGACTTAGCACGCATGCACACACACACGCACCCCATTTGCAGTGCACTGTTCTCAGTGAGTGGGCTTCCCCAGTGGCTCAGTGGTAGAGAATCTGCTTGCCTGTGAAGGAGGCACAAAAGACACAGGTTCGATCCCTGGGTCGGGAAGATCCCCTGGAGGATGAAATGGCAACCCACTCCAGTGTTCTTGCCTGGACAACTCCATGGACAGAGGATCCTGGCGGGCTACAGTCCATGAGGTGGCAAAGAGTCAGACACGACTGAGCGGTCGGGCGTTTTTGGTGAGTAAGTTAGTTTGATGGACAGGCTGCTCTGAACACTATCTCATACCACACAGAATGTCACAGGTGATTGGGAACTTAGATATGTAATGAATTCAATGCTCTGGTTTCCAGATGAAGAAACTGAGGCTTAGGTGTGAAAGTGACTTATCTAAGTGGCATTGTCCTCATAAGCCACATTTTAAGTAATTTATCAAATGTTCTGGGACCCAAACAACAAAGTTATTTTTATACCAACAATTCTCAAATCTAAATGAAAATATTTGACAGCAAAATCTGCTCCCTTTATCTCTTTTTTATTATTATAAAAATATTCTTTGAAAAAATATGAGAAAATAGAGATAAACAAAATAGTAAAAACCACCTACAACTTTCACCTGTTTTTCTGAGTGTGTATTTGTTCCTAACCATGCATACTGTTGCGTTCTTTTGCTTTTTCTCCACTTAAAAATATATCAAGAAAGCCTTCCATGTTATTAAATATTCTTTGATAAGCTCACAGGATGGAAGCTCTATCTTATTTAACTAATTCTCCACTATTGTTTCAAATTTAAGTTTGGGTTCTTGGCTATAAATAGTGCTTTGCTGAACATCTTTGAATGTTTGACCATCAATGATTGTTTCTCTGTATAAATCCCTTTAAGCGGATTTTCAAGAGATATGACTCATTTTTTTTAAGAGAAGTCTTTCTCAAAACTGGTCAGAAATGTTCAAGTAAAAGTTCAATGACCAAATTTGTAAATCTTTATTTCACCAGAAAAGTTGTAAAGGCTTTTAAAAGGCACACAAGTTTAGGTGGAAAGCATGCTTCAACAGGATGATTCCTCAACAGAGAAGCAATGCTTATTTGTATACTATGCTAAGGTAAGTTGTGTGCTACTTAACTCAGTTGCTACATCTCTTGTTTGGGAGCTGGGAGAACTGTACATATCAAAAAGAAGCCCATCCAATCATGTCCTTAAGCACCAGGACCATTAAGGAGAGACGGGCCTTCAATATAATGATACTGGTAGATAGCTCATTCCCTTATTCTGAGAGTATGTTCGGTTCAGTTCAGTTCAGTTCAGTCGCTCAGTCGTGTCCAACTCTTTGTGACCCCATGAATCGCAGCACGCCAGGCCTCCCTGTCCATTACCAACTCCCGGAGTTCACTCAGACTCACGTCCATCGAGTCAGTGATGCCATCCAGCCATCTCATCCTCTGTTGTCCCCTTCTCCTCCTGCCCCCAATCCCTCCCAGCATCAGAGTCTTTGCTTACTAATTATGCTTTCAATTCACATTAAGTCCAAGAAGTCAAAGTGAGGAAGATGAGGTAAATGATCTACCTTAAGGCTTCGTAAATCCTATAGACCAGCTGTTTGGTTGAAGTTTTGAATTGGTGGTTGAATATCTCCACTTCTATAAGAGAGATGTGACTTTAAGCAAATTCAAAATTTGAACATACAGACTTTCAAAGCAGATTTATTAAGGGATAACTACAGAATTCCCCATTCCCTATCATCATCCCCTCTCTTAAGTAAACCTGTATTTGCATGCCCCAAAATGAGTAAATATATTCATTACTGCGGGTCTCCTAGTCTCTATCACAACTACCCAATCCTCCATTGTAGGGCAAAAACAGCTAGAGATGATACATAAATGAACAAGTAGAGATGTGTTTCAATAAAACTTTATTTAAAAAAATAGTCAGCAGCCAGATTGGCCTTCAGGCTTTGGTTTGCCAATCCTTGCTTTAAATAACACACTCCTTCCTATATGTAAAATATTTCATTTGACAACCCTTATTGTATTTGTTTCCTAGGGTTGTCATGATAAATTACCAGAAACTTGCTCCCTTAAAGTAACAGAAATTTATGCTATAACAGTTCTGGAGGCCAGAAATCTGAATTCAAGTTATCAGAAAGGTTGATTCTTTCTGGAAGTACTGATAGAGAATCGTTGGATGTTTCTGTCCTTGCTTCTGGGGCTGCCAGCAACCCTTGGCATTCCTTGGCTTTCGGCTACATAGTCCAATCTGGCTCCATCTTCACATGGCCTTCTCTGTGTGTCTGTATCTTCCCCCTTCTCTTGTCTTATACGGACCTGTCTTATAAGAAATTTGGAACCCACCCTAATTCAAGATGATCTCATCTCAAGATCCTCACCTTATCACATCTGCAAAGATCCTTACTACAAATAAAGTCACATTCCAAGTGGACATATTCTCAGGGGCCACAATTCAACCCACTACATCCATTTACAACATTACCCCATCCACCAAGGAATTCAAGGACTCTAGAGAAGAAGCCATGGAACCCCATTCAGTGAGGCACAGGCTCAGCTGTGCTCCACGAGCCATTATTCCCCTTCAGAGTTAACAAACCCAAACTGCAAAATCCCAACAGCCTGACTCAGCAGTGCAAATCATGTCCTTAAGTTATATTTTACAGAGCTTTTTGGAATCTATAGACAATAAATGGATGTGCTTCCAACAGTGGATTCAGGGACAAATCAAACACCACCACCAAAATCAAAAAACTCTGAAAATGCTGCTAGTGTACAAAGAGCTTATGTCCCGCACCAGAGCGCTGCTCAGCGCCTGGGAGACTGCTCTCGGAAAGTGGGTTTCCGGCTGGTGTACGTGCCCCACACTGAAAGGGGGGAAAAACGTCTGGAGAAACTGTGAAAGTTGACCCACCCATGACACGAAGTGATAAGTTCAGAAGAGATGTCTAAAACGTTCCAGTGGACATGGTTGTTCAACACTTAAAGATCAATTTAAAACTCATTCTCATCTTGTAGCAGACTTCACAGATATATAGATATAGATCTCAGCAACTGTAGTTACAAATACTAATACTTCCAATTTAGCTTCCAGAAACCTTCATGACCTAATCAGTAAGCAAAGCCTATTGGGAACTAAGGTGGAAATTTAGTTGGAGATATCTTTCTCAGAAATGGAACACACTGAAACCATTCTTAATGAAGTGTAGAAGATAGTTAAGGAGGGTGACTGAGTGACTTAAAGGAGAGAAAGATCAGGAAGTGAAAGGGCCACAGAGATTTGTTTGGTCCAGTCTGAAGTACGATATCCTTCAAAATGGAATGTATACAAGAAAGTTTTCAGCAGTAAAGTATTGGGTTGGCCAAAAAGTTCATTTGGGTTTTCCCATAACAAGTTGAAAGTGTTAATTGCTCAGCTGTGTCTGACTCTTTACAACCCCATGGACTGTAGCCCGCCAAGCTCCTCCGTCCATGGAATTCTCCAGGCAAGAATACTGGAGCAGGTTGCCATTTCCATCTCCAGGGGATCTCCCTGACCCAGGGATCGAACCTGGGTCTCCCACGTTGCAGGCACGACACTTTACCCTTTGAGCCACTAGGGAAACCCTTCCCATAACATCTTACACCCAAATGAACTTTTTGGTCATCCCAATAAGTCAAGGCCAGAATGACTACTTGGAGCTCTTATTTTTAGGAGACAAAATTACATGAAATGTGGGGGCCTAAGTGGTCTCTCCTGTTAGCAGCTGAGGGTTCCCAGATGGAGGACACCCCTCCACCCCCACCAAGACGCCCTAGACCAGGAAATGATCCACTGTTGACAGGGAACACCACGTGACCTGCCCATTCTCACTCTTGAAATCCAGTTCCAACTAAGAAAGGGAATTTTCTATGTGATGAATCCACCACACACGAGGGCAGAAAGAATGAATGATGAAAGAGGTAAATTCAGTGAGCCTTTGGCATAAAGGAGGAGGGTTCGGTTGGTCTGCATGCTCAGTTGCTCAGTCCTATCTGACTCTTTGAGGTCCTTTGGAATGTAGCCCACCAGGTTCTTCTGTCCATGAGATTTTTTTCTAGGCAAGAATACTGGAGTGGGTTGCCATTTCCTTCTCCAGGGGGATCTTCCAGACCCAAGAATCAAATCTGCATCTCTTGTGTCTCCTGCATTGCAGGTGGATTCTTTTAACCGCTGAGCCATCAGGGAAACCCTAGGTTGATCTGGATACTATTGAAAGAAAAGAATCATGACTACCAACCAGGGTCAAGGAACCAGAGAACTTTGTCATTCTCTTTAACCTTTGTGATTCCCAGTGTTTCTTTTGGTGAATACCTAGACCGTTCCCCTGTTATGGGTAGTTAACTGTCTGGCAGCCCTTTGAATGGTCCAGCATTCTGCTTCAGGGACGTTCCTCTTTTCCTTTCCACCTAATTACACTGACTTTCCTCCCATCTTAATTTCCCAGAGCCCCTTTCCCACTCAGCTCCCAGCTTGGTGTCTTCATCTGTCCCTGGCTGGATGCAGCAATGCCAACTCTGGATGCCACCTTGTTTTATAACTGGGCACTGCCCTTGAGACGGGCACATGGCAATAAGCTCAGGCTTGTGATGGTGTCCCCCCAAAGCCAGGTCCTTGAAACACGACTTGGCCAGCCCACAGCACCCCAAGACCCAGCCCACGTAAGTAGAGAATTATCAGGGTCACCCCAGGAGTTGGAACTAGGAGTCTGGATCTCTGCTGCCAGCTGGGGACACACAGAGAAGCTCAAGAGATAAAATAGGAGATATCACTGTGATGAAAAAAGAAAAACAGACTTAGTCCCTCTAGGGAGGAAGAAAGTGGCTGTGGGAAGAGAGGCAAGAAGCTGGGGTGGGCAGATTCCCAGCTGCCTCATAGAAAAATAGGTTTTCTTCGGAAACCTATTTATGATTTTTGCATTCCTAGAGATATCTGAGTGAGCCAAGCAAAGCTGTTACACCACTAAGATTTGGGGGTTAATGTGTTACCAAAATATAACCTGAAGAAGTGAAGTGAAGGTCGTGTCGGAATCTGAGACCCCATGGACTGTGGCCCACCAGGTTCCTCTATCCCTGAGATTCTCCAGGCAAGAATACTGGAGCGGGTTCCCATTCCCTTCTCCAGGGATCTTTCCCACCCAGAGATTTAACTCAAGTCTTCTGCATTGCAAGCAGATTCTTTACCATCTGAGCCACCAGGGGAGTCCAAAATGTAACATCAGTTCAGTTGCTCAGTCGTGTCCAACTCTTTGCGACCCCATGAATCGAAGCACGCCAGGCCTCCCTGTCCATCACCATCTCCTGGAGTTCACTCAAACTCATGTCCATCGACTCGGTGATGCCATCTAGCCATCTCATCCTCTGTTGTCCCCTTCTCCTCCTGCCCCCAATCCCTCCCAACATCAGAGTCTTTTCCAATGAGTCAACTCTTCACATGAGGTGGCAAAAGTATTGGAGTTTCAGCCTCAACATCAGTCCTTCCAATGAACACCCAGGACTGATCTCCTTTAGGATTGACTGGTTGGATCTCCTTGCAGTCCAAGGGACTCTCAAGAGTCTTCTCCAACACCACACTTCAAAAGCATCAATTCTTCGGCACTCAGCTTTCTTCACAGTCCAACTCTCACATCCATACATGACCACTGGAAAAACCATTGCCTTGACTAGATCAACCTTTGTTGGCAAAGTAATGTCTCTGCTTTTCAATATGCTATCTAGGTTGGTCATAACTTTCCTTCCAAGGAGTAAGCGTCTTTTAATTTCATGGCTGCAATCACCATCTGCAGTGATTTTGGAGCCCAAAAAAGTAAAGTCTGACACTGTTTCCACTGTTTCCCCATCTATTTCCCATGAAGTGATGGGACCAGATGCCATGATCTTCGTTTTCTGAATGTTGAGCTTTAAGTCAACTTTTTCACTCTCCTCTTTCACTTTCATCAAGAGGCTTTTGAGTTCCTGT
>NW_011494921.1:5625317-5627532 GCF_000754665.1 Bison bison bison | reverse complement strand
TAGTCAATAAAGCAGAAATAGATGTTTTTCTGGAACTCTCTTGCTTTTTCCATGATCCATCGGATGTTGGCAATTTGATCTCTGGTTCCTCTGCCTTTTCTAAAACCAGCTTGAACATCTGGAAGTTCACGGTTCACATATTGCTGAAGCCTGGCTTGGAGAATTTTGAGCATTACTTTACTAGCATGTGAGATGAGTGCAACTGTGCGGTAGCTTGAGCATTCTTTGGCATTGCCTTTCTTTGGGATTGGAATGAAAACTGACATTTTCCAGTCCTGTGGCCACTGCTGAGTTTTCCAAATTTGCTGGCATATTGAGTGCAGCACTTTCACAGCATCATCTTTCAGGATTTGAAATAGCTCAACTGCAATTCCATCACCTCCACTAGCTTTGTTTGTAGTGATGCTTTCTAAGGCCTACTTGACTTCACATTCCACGATGTCTGGCTCTAGGTGAGTGATCACACCATCGTGATTATCTGGGCCGTGAAGATCTTTTTTGTACAGTTCTTCTGTGTATTCTTGCCACCTCTTCTTAATATCTTATGCTTCTGTTAGGTCCATACCATTTCTGTCCTTTATCAAGCCCATCTTTGTGTGAAATGTTCCCTTGGTATCTCTAATTTTCTTGAAGAGATCTCTAGTCTTTCCCATTCTGTTGTTTTCCTCTATTTCTTTGCGTTGATCGCTGAAGAAGGCTTTCTTATCTCTCCTTGCTGTTCTTTGGAACTCTGCATTCAGATGCTTATATCTTTCCTTTTCTCCTTTGTTTTTCACTTCTCTTCTTTTCACAGCTATCTGTAAGGCCTCCCCAGACAGCCATTTTGCTTTTTTGCATTTCTTTTCCATGGGGAGGGTCTTGATCCCTGTCTCTTGTACAATGTCACGAACCTCATTCCATAGTTCATCAGGCACTCTATCTATCAGATCTAGGCCCTTAAATCTATTTCTCACTTCCACTGTATAATCATAAGGGATTTGATTTAGGTCATACCTGAATGGTCTAGTGGTTGCCCCTACTTTCTTCAATTTAAGTCTGAATTTGGTAATAAGGAGTTCATGATCTGAGCCACAGTCAGCTCCCAGTCTTATTTTTGCTGACTGTGTAGAGCTTCTCCATCTTTGGCTGCAAAGAATATAATCAATCTGATTTCGGTGTTGACCATCTGGTGATGTCCATGTGTAGAGTCTTCTTTTGTGTTGTTGGAAGAGGGTGTTTGCTATGGTCAGTGTGTTCTCTTGGCAAAACTCTATTAGCCTTTGCCCTGCTTCATTCCATACTCCAAGGCCAAATTTGCCTGTTACTCCAGGTGTTTCTTGACTTCCTACTTTTGCATTCCAGTACCCTATAATGAAAAGGACATCTTTTTTGGGTGTTAGTTCTAAAAGGTCTTGTAGGTCTTCATAGAACCATTCAACTTCAGTTCCTTCAGCCTTACTGGTTGGGGCATAGGCTTGAATTACCGTGATATTGAATGGTTTGTCTTGGAAACAAACTGAGATCATTCTGTCATTTTTGAGATTGCATCCAAGTACTGCATTTCAGACTCTTTTGTTGACCGTGATGGCTACTCCATTTCTTCTAAGGGATTCCTGCCCGCAGTAGTAAATATAATGGTCATCTGAGTTAAATTCACCCATTTCAGTCCATTTTAGTTCGCTGATTCCTAGAATGTTGACGTTCACTCTTGCCATCTCCTGTTTGACCACTTCCAATTTGCCTTGATTCATGGACCTGACATTCCAGGTTCCTATGCAATATTGCTCTTTACAGCATTGGACCTTGCTTCCCTCACCAGTCACATCCAAAACTGGGTATTGTTTTTGCTTTGGCTCCATCCCTTCATTCTTTCTGGAGTTATTTCTCCACTGATCTCCAGTAGCATATTGGGCACCTACTGACCTGGGGAGTTCCTCTTTCAGTATCCTATCATTTTGCCTTTTCATACTGTTCATAGGGTTCTCAAGGCAAGAATACTGAAGTGGTTTGCCATTCCCTTCTCCAGTGGGCCACATTCTGTCAGACCTCTCCACTGTGACCTGTCCATCTTGAGTGTCCCCACTAGGCATGGCTTAGTTTCATTGAGTTAGACAAGGCTGTGGTCCGAGATTAGGGGTGGTGGCTGAGACAAGCTACCCCACGTCTGAGGTCAGGGGTGGTGGCTGAGATGAGCTACCCCATATCCGAGGTCAGACGTGGGGTAGCTTGTCTCAGC
>NW_011494921.1:5620610-5625177 GCF_000754665.1 Bison bison bison | reverse complement strand
ACAAGGCTGTGGTCCGAGATTAGGGGTGGTGGCTGAGACAAGCTACCCCACGTCTGAGGTCAGGGGTGGTGGCTGAGATGAGCTACCCCATATCCGAGGTCAGGGGCAGCAGCCAAGAGGAGCAGGCCCATGTCCAAGGAGCGGCAGCTGCGTGGGTGCAGGAGAGCCGAGAGGAGCTACTCCACATTCAAGGTCAGGAGGAGCGACCGCATCCAAGGTAAGGAGCAGCGGCTGCGCTTTGCCGGAGTAGCCATGAAGAGATACCCCATACCCAAGGTAAGAGAAACCTAAGTAAGACAGTAGGTGCTTCGAGAGGGCATCAGAGGGCAGACACACTGAAAATGTAACATAGATTAATATCATACTTTAAACTTTCAAAAAGAGCCATCACCAGCAGATGTTTGCGTAGAGAGATGGTTCCGGGTTACACTCCTGGTGCCTGGGCACGGGTCCTGCTCCCACAGTCGTGCCTTCCCACTCCCATCTCCGTCCTGACATGAGACTGCTCTCCCTGCTACTCTGCCCTCAAATCCCCACCATGGACCGCCTTCCTTGTATTTGCTACTTCTTTGACCTTTAGCTCATCCAGCTTTGTATTTTATGCTCGGGGAGAAGGCAATGGCACCCCACTCCATTACTCTTGCCTGGAAAATCCCATGGACGGAGGAGCCTGGTGAGCTGCAGTCCATGGGGTCGCTAGGAGTCTGACACAACTGAGCGACTTCACTTTTACTTTTCACTTTCATGCATTGGAGAAGGAAATGGTAACCCACTCCAGTGTTCTTGCCTGCAGAATCCCAGGGACAGGGGAGCCTGGTGGGCTGCCGTCTATGGGGTCGCACAGAGTTGGACACGACTGACGTGACTTAGCAGCAGCAGCAGCAACCCAACCACTGTTCGCTCCTTGCGGCAGGGACCACATCCCATCCTGCTTAGTGTCCTTTGCTCTCTTTTACAAGAGGTACTTGGTGTTCGTTAGTTGCACGACTGTTCAGACTTACCTGTGGCTCTCCTTAGAGTCATAATTGTAAAAGTTCCTGCAGCTGCTAGCTCTGTCTCCTTGGCAGTATCATTTCTGTCAACAGAAAATGCTTTATTCAGTTTCAGACATAGGAAGACAGGGTAGCTCAGTGTACGGTGGCATTGAATGGTTTTATGGCGCTGGAGAAGACTGTTCAGAGTCTTTTGGACAGCAGGGAGATCAAACCAGTAAATCCTAAAGGAAATCAACCTTGAATATTCATTGGAAGAACTGATGCTGAAGTTCCAATAGTCTGACCACCTGAAATGAAGAACTGACTCACTGGAAAAGACCCTGATGCTGGGAAAGATTGAAGGCAGGAGAAGAAGGGGACAAAGGATGCGATGGTTGGATGGCATCATTGACTCAATGGACATGAATCTGAGCAAACTCCAGGAGGTAGAGAAGGACAGGGAAGCCTGATGTGCTGCAGTCCATTGAGTCGCAAAGAGTTGGACCTGACTTAGCAACTGAACAACAATAGCCTCATGTAGGAGTGTCTACTCCTCTGTGGTTGGCCTGTCCCACCCCAGCCAGAATATTCCGTCATGGTTGTTAATGCTTTTCTTCTAAAGTAAAGAGCCCTGAGGGGTCAGTATGTGTGTGCTCAGTCATGTCTGACTCTTTCTGATCCCATGGACTGCAACACGCCAGCCTCCCCTGTCCATCACTATCTCCCATAATTTGCTCAGATTCATGTCCATTGAGTCAGTGACGCTATCTAAAAAGTAATAGTGGGGTCATATCTTGCCTTTAACAATGAAATGTACATCTTACTGTGGAGCTCCCAGAGGCTAACCTTGGGTCCAAGTGCCCAACTGTCCCAGTTTGCAGGACTATCCCCAATTTTAGCACTAAGAAATCCTGAGTCCTGGGAAACAGTTGTTCTCCCTAAATAGAATTCAAGAGGTCTCTGAATCTGGATACAAAACAAATTATGTCCTTATTTTGATCAACCTGTAACTGAAATTAACAATTGCTTTCAACTGTGAAAGTAGGCAACAAATCAGTGATATTTGTGATATCTATGACTCGGTTGCCAGAACAAATGTCAGATACTTTATTACATTAAATTGAAGCAGATATCTTAAAATATCATACGTTCTTCACTATTTTGAAATAAATGGGTATTAAAGCCACCACTTTAATTCATTAGATCTCATTTAACGCATTAATTTAAGAAAATATATTATTAGGTCAAAATTTTTGTTTTCACTCTTTTCGGTTACATGCAACACAACTATTGCATTTTAAATTATGAGACATGGTCTACCGGCTTCACTAGATTGCCAAAGAGATCTAACAGCTCAAAAAAGGTTAAGAAGTGCAGAGGCACCACGCAGAACCTGAAACCCTAACTTCCTGGAATTTACAGAACAAGGTACAGGGGAAAACATTATCTCATTTTCTCCTCCACACTCTCAGGCGGTTACTAACCTCCAAAGGTCATGCTGACGAAGTCTATGCACTTAACCACCAGACAGTCTGAACTTCCTGCTTCCCAGGTGACGCCCCGGTGAAGAATCTGCCTGCCAACGCAGGAGACACAAGAGATACGGGTGTGACCCCTGGGTTGGGAAGATCCCCTGGAGAAGGGAATGGCAACCAGCTCCAGTGTTCCTGCCTGGAAAAGTCCATGGACAGAGGAGCCTGGTGGGCTGCAGTTCACAGGGTCAGAAAGAGCTGGACACGACTGAAGTGACTTAGCACAGCACAACACCTATATTCTATCAAACAATGAATAAATCATTAAAAACCCCAGAAGTATTAAAACCCCAGATATGTAAAGGTATTTATGCTTTTCCGCATCTGAAATGTCGAAACTGCAGCATAAAGAGATACGCAGTTACAACTTGGCAGATAACAGAATTCACATGCACTGGTTTTTAGTCTGGCTGTTTCTGTGCAATACTCTCTATCATTGTCTCCGTAGTGGGAAAGATACAAATTGAGAGATATAACATCATAAACTAGTCAGTTCTCTCACAAATCAGTAAGTAAATATAACATAGCAGTTCTAATAAAAGTTCCAATCAGATTTTGGGAATAGAAGGCAAAGAGCAAGCAAAAAACAATTTAACTTGACAAAGTGACTATTAAATTCAGCCCAGAGACTATTTATGCAAAAACAACCAAAAAATTTTCAGAAAACAATTAGTAATGAATGACTAGCTTTGGTAGATATTAAAATGTATAGAAAGCTGCCATAGTTAAAAGTGTAATATTAGTGAATGGGTAGACAGAAAAAAAAAATCAATATATTCTGCTTCAGAATAGAAATTCTGAAAGCATCCAAGAATTCAGTATGTAATTACAATGATATTTTAAATCAGTGATCAAATAAATGGTATTAAAAAGAGGCTCAGTGTCTGGGAATAAATAGTTCATAAAGTTACAGTCATTGATGTTCCCAAATATGAACAGGTATGGTGGTTGGGTTTTTTTTTGGTGGTGGTGGTGGTGTTTTAACAAAATTTTTCATGTTCTCCTCCCATTATATTTCTTTTGTTTTATTTACCAGGTTATTCAAATATTTAATCACCTTGCAAATAGTCACTTCCCCAAAGTGAGCACCGTTTTTACTGGTAATTTTTTTTTTTTAATTCGGTTGCATGAAGTCTTAGTTGTGGACTTCCCTCATGGCTCAGCCAGTAAGGAGTCAGCCTGCAATGCAGGAGACCCAGGTTTGATCCTTGGGTTGGGAAGATCCTCTGAAGAATGAAATGGCAACCCACTCCATTATTCATGCCTGGAGACTCCCATGGACAGAGGAGCCTGCTGGGCTACAATCCATGGGGTCGCAAAGAGTCAGACATGACTGAGTGACTTCACCTCTTTCTCCTCCTAGTTGCAGCATACAGGATTTCCAAAGCGTCATGCCAAATCTTTCATTACGGCTCACAGACTCTAGTCGCGGCCTGCTGGCTTAGTTGCTCCGAGGCTTGTGGGATCTTAGTTCCACCAACCAGGATTGAACCCATGTCCCCTGCAAGGCAGATTCTTAGCCACTGGACTACCAGGGAAGTCCTCTTACTGGCAAATTTTTAAGAACTGGATTTCTTTCATGTTACTGCAATGGAGAAGCCTGGGGACTAGTCTTCAGATAGTTCTGTGGTTAGAAAATTATTTACAAATATTCAGTGAACGGGAATTAAGTCCCTTCTATTGGCCAAGCATCATGCCAGGTGCTCAGGATACAAAAGTGAGTAAAGCTTAGCCCTCCCTTCAAAATGCTGTTAACCTCTTAGCAAGTCTGTCTGCAATATACACCATCTGGTCGCTTACTGTTTGACCATAATTTGGGCATAGTAATAGTAGCATACTGGGTGAAAATGAGGTATATCCAGTAAAACAGGAAGCACCAGAAAAATCATTCGATACAGTTTTGCTTATTAGATCTCTGCAGAGAGATTAAGCGGGACTGTCAGATTCTGATGCCCGAGTCCGATGATGCTCGTCCAGCAGTTTTGCTGAACCAGACAGATCCTCCAAGTTCTCCCCTTCGAGCCACAAAGCAGGCACAGCTGGATGCTTCATCACGGCTCT
>NW_011494921.1:5594263-5620510 GCF_000754665.1 Bison bison bison | reverse complement strand
TCACGGCTCTGCTCTCTCCCTGAACAAGTCCGACAAGCCGATGGCGCTAGGCCGTGACTTACAAAATATGGCATAATTGTAGACTGTAATCAGCATGATGATAGCTGACTTGATAAGAGAGGTCAAATCCCATTTTTATATCCTGAGTTCCTAAAATATTGTTTCGTCAAAAAAATCAATTTCTCATTTTTCTAGCGTTAACTTGAAAAGGGTATAATTGATCACGCCTAAATCCCTTACATCACCCGGGCCTGTGTGAAAGGCTCGCACCCAAGAAGCCACTTGAGTGAGGGCCAGGCAAAGCAGCAGTTGTCGTCAGCACCTCACACCCGTGGGCCCGAACCGCTTCAAAGCAAGAGCTTGTTTTACATCCTTCGCTTAAGGCTGTGGGGAAAACACAGGCTGGTGGAATACAGATGCTCAGCTGGCTCATTTGGGTTTTGTGGTCCAATTTGCGGATGGGATGTTTATAAAATCCGGTGATTATGATGCCATCTCATTAACATTCGTTAAGTGAGAACCACAAAGTGCATGATGGGCATCTCTGGTCTGAGGGGAGGAGGAGGAAGAAGATGAAAGCAAGATGGGGTTTCCTACTTCGGCACCGGCCAAAAGAGAGACACAGAGAGAAAGGACCCCTCCCCGCTTCCTTTAAGTCAGACTTCGAAGGGAAAAGGGAGGAGAGAGAAAAGGCGGCTGCTTTGCCATTCATCAGTGCATTTGATCCCTAAGCAAACCAGGTCCGAGACCAGCCTACGCTGATTTCCCCATGAATTCGAATGCTCAATTCCTTGTATGAATTAGCCAAGGAGACACCTCTTCCAGGATGCCTATCTAGACTGAACTTACTCCATGTGATGTCTGCACCTTCAGTGAGGCTGAGCTCAGAGTTTTCAGCACAAAGTTGCTGTTGCTGCCTTGCGACTGGTCTCTGCTCCTGTCCCTGTGGGGGACACACAGATTCTAGCTGCTCCACCTAAAGTCTAGCTCGTCTACCTAATTGCAACTGTCCCTGAAACAAATGCTATCAGAGATAACGGCTTCATGTAAAAGCAGTTCTTCCAGAAGGTAAGTGCAGAGTGAGCACCATAAACACTGAGGCACGGGTTATTTTGCCAACTTCCTGGCAAAGGTCCTAAAAAGAGGAAGAACGTGACCAGAAGGTCTTGATGGGTGGGGAGCTGAATGTGCAAGGTGAGAGACAGATCAGAGAGTTAAGAGTGTCACAGACCCATGGGGAGCACCACTGTCAGAGAGGAGAGTTAAGCAGGCACACCATTCTGGAGTAGAGAGGAAAAGAGGGCAGCAAAACAGAAATCATAAGGTAATAAAACCAAGCTTGGTCAACACTCACTCATTCACTCAGTGAAGAATCCCCAGTGCATCAGGTGCTGTTCCGGGTACTGCACAGTAGAGGGAAGAAAGTCACACCCTTTGATGTCAGTGGTCTGTGTTGAGTTAATGTGTGTGTGTGTGTGCAGGGTTGCTCAGGCACGTCCAACTCTTTGCGATCCCATGGACTGTAGCTCACCAGGCTCCTCTGTCCATGAAATTCTCCAGACAAGAATACTGGAGTGGGTAGCAATTTCCTTCTCCACAGGATCTTCCCCACCCATAAACCAAAGCTGCATCTCCCACGCCTTCTGCATTGGCAGGCAGATTCTATACCGTTGAGCCAACCAGGGAAGCATTGCTCTGCAGAGCTGCTTTATTTCCAGAATCTCAGCAGAGGATGAGCTGCAGCCACCCTCAATGGTGAATACTATTTTCTTTGAAAATAAGGAAGCACTATATGTATGAGCTCCAGTATTCTTTTGCCTGGAAAATCCCATGGGCGGAGGAGCCTGGTAGGCTTCAGTCCATTGGGTTGTTAAGAGTCTGACACGACTGAGCAACTTCACTTTCACTTTTCACTTTCATGCATTGGAGAAGGAAATGGCAACCCACTCCAGTGTTCTTACCTGGAGAATCCCAGGAACGGGGGAGCCTGGTGGGCTGCCGTCTATGGGGTCTCACAGAGTCGGACACGACTGAAGTGCTGCAGCAGCAGCAACAGCAACATATGTATGAGCTGACAGTCTATGCTGCTACTACTGCTAAGTTGCTTCAGTCGTGTCCGACTCTGTGCGACCCCAGAGATGGCAGCCCACCAGGCTCCCCCATCCCTGGGATTCTCCAGGCAAGAACACTGGAGTGGGTTGCCATTTCCTTCTCCAATGCATGAAAGTGAAAAGTGAAAAGTGAAAGTGAAGTCGCTCAGTTGTGTCCGACTCCTAGCGACCCCATGGACTGCAGCTCACCAGGCTTCTCCGTCCATGGGATTTTCCAGGCAAGAGTACTGGAGTGGGGTGCCATTAAACCAGACAGTGTAATGAACCAACCAGCAGGAGAGGAAAAGGTATCAACGGGGCTCTCTAAATTATGGTTCCAGACTTGTTTTGAAAGGGAGAGGAGACTGGTCCAAATAATTCCTAAATTGAAACAAATCCTCAGACTCTCACAGGGCTGCAGCCACTGACGCATATGGTTCCTGGAGCTAGGGCAGTGGGAAGCCACTGAACAACATAAAGTTAAAAAGAACAACGTGGCAAACATCAGGCTTAAGCAGCTCAAGCTGCGGTGGCACTTCTCACCCGAGGACTTGCTGGCAATGAGAAGCCCATTTACGGAGCCAACCTACGTGTAGTTGTAGGTACAATCTGGGACGAACTCTTCTAGCCGTGAGAAGCCTGGCTACGAACAGTCCAAATACAAACCCAGTTTGTGGACCGCATTCATGCCTTGAACTAATACTTCCAGGGCACCTGCTCCACACTGTTACAGATGCTGGGGACACAGCTGTGAATAAAACTGACTTCCTGCAGCTCATACTGCAGTGAGAAGAGACAGACAATAAACCAACAGACAAACACTGGAGAGAAAGAAGGATGGGAGGGGAAAAGAGGGACGAAGGCGATTTCTTCCTTGCACGTATCACGATCTGAAGTTAAAGCTGGGACTGCCCCGGTGGTCCAGCGGTTAAGAATCCACCTTGCAGCGCAGTGGACATGGATTTGATCCCTGGCTGGGGAACTAAGATCCCATAGGCTGCCAAGCAATTGAGCCCGCACGCCTCAACTAGAGAGTCTCTGCGCTGCAATGATGATCCCATGGTGCTGCAAACAAGACCAGAGGCAATCAAATAAATACATATTAAAAAATAAATAAATTCAACTGAAAGCTAAGGTCACATGTTGAGTGACAAGCCGACCTGAATGACGAGAAGCCCGCCACGCAAAGATGTGGTCGTGACCACTGCTTCCTGTTCCACAGCATTGTGCACTTTCCTTACTGAGAAGGACCTCAGAGGTCATATCCAGTGCTCTCGGTTTATGAGACTCAGGGAAGGAGCATGTGTCTCCAAAGACACGCTGAGAAGGAATCAGGACTCTATGCTCACGGACTTCCCTTTTAATTTACCGGAAGGTCTAAATAGACAAGTGATAATTATTCAACAAATATACACTGAGTTAGAACTATCTCGAGGGCGGGGGTGGGCACCGTGATGGCCACTCTCCAGAAACTCTCTAGAACTGAGAGACACGTAAATGAGGTAAGCAGACACCCATCCTGTGCTCACTGGGGGCCGATTTGGCGCGCGTGAGGGGGCCTCAGCCCAGAAGAATGAATGGAGGAGATAGAATCAGAAGGATTATGCTGAGCAGCGATCCAAACGGAAAGAAAGGTGCAGGAAAGGTGCAGGGGAGGGGGAGTGAGGAGGAGGAGGGGCGCTTGAGCAGCGGAAGGGCTGGACACCAGGCCCACCAAGCCTAGGTGGTGGGACATCAAACACAGGACAGACTTTGGGAAGAGAGGAGCTTCAAGGAATATAAATATGTCACCAGTCTCACCCCTTAAAATGGTCTTGCCCACCAATCTCACACCCTCTGCCTCCAGGTCTCCCTGTAATTTCTCAGTGATTTTAGGGGGACGATTCTAGATGGTTCCAAGCTCCTGAACATTCGCAGTACCTGCTGCCTCCCAGCTTGCAGAGTCTGACATTTGAGCCAACTTCAGCTTCTCTGGTGGCACAGACAGTAAAGAATCTACCTGCAGTGCAGGAAACCGTGGGTTCGATCTCTGGGTCGGGAAGATCCCCTGGAGAAGGAAATGGCAACTGGCCCCAGTATTCTTGCCTGGAGAATCCCATGGACAGAGGAGCCTGGCGGGCTACAGTCCATGGGTCAAAAGAGTCAGACACAACTGAGCGACTAACACTTTCACTTTCATTCAGCCCTTCTTGATCCTTTTCTTCATCCCCTTTACCTTTCCTCCACAAGTTCTGCACTGGGCGCTCCACACTTACCAGCTCAAAATAGCGGTCATTTCTGCAATCGTTTACTCGGTATTCATTTAAATGCTATATTCTATATGCTAAGCATGATTTTTCTTTTTCATTTTTTTTATTTTTATTTTTTTACTTTTTGACCATACCTTAAGGCATATGGGATATTTAGTTCTCCAGGGAACGAACCTGGGCCCCCTGCAGTGGAAATATGGAGCCTTAACTGCTGGACCACCGGGGAAGCCCCAAGAATACCTCATTTAATCCTCTCTCCCTATGAGAGATGACTGGATGGCATCACCGACTCAATGGACATGAGTTTGAGTAAGCTCTGGGAGTTGGTGATGGACAGGGAGGCCTGCTGTGCTGCAGTCCATGGGGTTGAAAAGAGTTGGACACGACTGAGCAACTGAACTGACTGACTGCCAGTGTTTAGCTAGCAAGTTGAGTCTCAGACAGGTTAAATAATTTGCCTGAGGTCACATAGCTGAAAAGCTTTGGAGCTAGTATCCAAGTCTTTTGAACAGAGAAACTTTCCAATTTTTACTATGAAAACATTCAAGTAAAGAACTGTATAAAAAGGAAAAAGAAAAAAAATTTTGCCTCCTTCATAATTCAGCCTTGGCGAGCCCTATCAGTTTAGACACTGGAGGTATTTTGACTCTCTGAAATTCTCTTTCTAGCGTGTGGCCAAATTCCCTAGATGCTGCTGAACTATGGGCAACTGATACCAGCCTTTCTTTCTCACAAGCTATTACTTAAGCCTTAGTCCAGGAAATACAGAATGTATTACATCTCTGAACTTTCCCAGAGGGCAAGGTACCATCACATCTTTTGGAGACCAAAAGAAAAGAATTGTTAAAAGATGGAAGTGGTCCAACAGGGAGGAGGCACGAGCATGTTCAGAGGCTGCGTGAGCGAGCGGCACAAACCCACTCGCCCTCCAGGGCTGCTGCACTAGCTTCTCTCCTGAGGCCGCCTGGGGAGCCTCCAGGCCCAGTGATGTTGCTGTATACAGCCCGCTCTGGAGGCCCAGATGACAGCAGTCTTCTCCGAGGGCAGAGCTTCAAGTGACACACCAGTCTTCCACTTTGTACAGAAAGACAAGGGGTCGGGGGCTAGAATCTCCATGAACTCATGGCCAGCGGCCTAGCTGGTTAGTCAGGGGGCTGCTGCTGCTAAGTCACTTCAGTCGTGTCTGACTCTGTGCAACCCCATAGATGGCAACCCACCAGGCTCCCCCGTCCCTGGAATTCTCCAGGCAAGAACACTGGAGTGTGTTACCATTTCCTTCTCCAATGCATGAAAGTGAAAAGTGAAAGTGAAGTCGCTCAATTGTGTCTGACTCTTCACGACCCCATGGACTGCAGCCTACCAGGCTCTTCCATCCATGGGATTTTCCAGGCGAGAGTACTGGAGAAGGGTGCCATTGCCTTCTCCAAGTCAGGGGGCTAGCAAGAGACAATCTGGAGGCCTGGGGAGAAACAGGTTTGGGAAGAGGCATTCAGATGATGTAGGGGACAGGGCACAAACGCTGAAGACTTTTGTATCACGTGTTAATTCTCACCAGAGAGCATCTCCGGGAGCAGACATTACACAGCCAGCGGGACAGAGTGAACTGACCCATCTGTCATCAGTCACCCCAGGCCTGGGACAGTGCATGAAACACAGAAGCCACGTTGGCA
Organism: Bison bison bison; assembly: GCF_000754665.1. Taxonomy (NCBI): domain Eukaryota; kingdom Metazoa; phylum Chordata; class Mammalia; order Artiodactyla; family Bovidae; genus Bison; species Bison bison. The sequence goes on along the minus strand of NW_011494921.1, from coordinate 5,614,501 downwards.
GAGCTGAAACCTAAGCATGAAACCAACAGCCCAGGCTCCCACTTACCCAGTGCTAGCATTGAGTATCACCAGACAGCCAACACGTGGCACCATCCCGCAAAGAGACCAGCCAGCCTCCAAGGGGCAAGTCAACCATCAGGTGTGCCACAAAGTTCGTGCGGGTTTTCCGTAAGACGTTACAGTATCATCAAAGACCCACAAGAGTGTCTGATCCACCAACACAGGGTTCCACAAAACACTACCTCAGACCAAGGGGCCCACCTCACAGCAGAGGTGCTGTGGCAGGGAGCATACGGCCACGGGAACTGTGATTACACACCGCTTCACTGAAAAGTCTGCTGTGAACCAGCAGTGGAACGTCTCTTTGGTGACACAAGGGGCCGTCCCAGAGATGGTATTCTGTGAGGGTGGCAGGATCCTCTAGGACTCGATATACACTCTTAATGACTGACACGTGGTCCTGTGACCCCTTGAGGTAGAATGCATGGGTCCCGAAACCAAGAGGTGTAACTATCTACCACCCCTGCCTCCAGGAACCCACTTGCGATCCACACAAGCTTAGGCTCTGAGGGTCTCTAGGTCCTCACTCTCAAAGAAGGGAAACGACTTCCTGGGCACACAGTAGGAGTCTTTTTGAATTTTAGGCTCCAGTTGCCAACCAACTACTTGGGGGTCCTCATGCCAAGAGACCAGCAAAATCAGCCACATGGGCTAGAGTAATTAACCCTGCCCACAGGGGGAGCTTTACTTCTGCTCTATACATAAGTAAAGAGTGTGTCTGGCAATCAGGTGATGGCCTCAGGCTTACCATTTAAGCCTGCTAGATGGATAAGACCAGCAGCCATACCCCAAGAAGGGCACAGGAATAACCAGGAGTTCAGGAACCTCTGAGAGGTAAGCCACTTAGCCCAGCAGAGGGGTTAGCCAGAATTGAGAGAAACCGAGAATGAACGGTAGAGAAGGATCATACAAGTATTAGTTACAGCCTTGAGATCAACTATGGCTGCAAAAGCCATAGTATTTCCTACTAAGCCTCATTTGTACGTTCCCAGGAAATAAGACCAATCAAAATCTGATTTAAAAAAAAATGTTCCCGGATAGGGGAGATTTATTATAAAAGTTCAGTGGATTTGACAAAACTAGGCAGTGTATTGGGCTTCCCTGGTGGCTCAGACAGCAATGAATCCACCTGCAATGCAGGAGACCTGGGTTCGATCCCTGGGTTGGGAAGATCCCCTGGAGGAGGGCATGGCAACCCACTCCAGTGTTCTTGCCTGGAGAATCCCATGGACAGAGGAGCCTGGCGGGCTACAGTCCATGGGGTCACAAAGAGTCGGACACGACTGAGCAACTAAGCACAGCACAATGTATTGAAAAGCAGAGACATCACTTTGCCAACGAAGGTCCATATAGTCAAAGCTATGGTTTTTCCAATAGTCGTGTACAGATGTGACAGCTGGACCATAAAGAAGGCTGAGCACTAAAGAACTAAAGCTTTCAATGTGTGGTGCTGGAGAAGATTCTTAAGAGTCCCCTGCAAGAAGATCAAATCAGTCACTTCTAAAGGAAATTAACACTGAATATTCACTGAAAAGACTGAAGCTGAAGCTCCGATACTTTGGCTACCTGATGCAAAAAGCCAACTCATTGGAAAATACTGAGATGTTGGGAAAAGACAAAAGGCAAAAGGAGAACAGGGCGGCACAGGATGAGATGGTTAGATAGCTCACTGACTTGATGGACATGAATGTGCACAAACTCCGGGAGACTAGAGAAGGACAGGAAGCCTGGTGTGCTGTAGTCCATGGGGTCACAAAGAGTCAGACATGACTGAGCAACTGGACAACAACAAAAAGTGGATTTGAGTGGCACAGCACGGATGTAGTGCACACTAGGGCACTCCACCCATGTCCCCTCTTCAGGGTGGACACACTCACAGCCCAGCTGCTAAGAAGACTGGATGCTGGTGACTCACAGCTGAGCTCCCCCCGGGAACTGCCCTCTACCGCTGGGATCTGCCGGATCCAGGATTGCGGCTCCTCTGAGGGGACGACCTATGGCCAGTGACTGGCTCGTGAAGGAGAACAAAGGTCTGGTCCCCACGCCTCAATATGGGACAACGCTAGAGGGTCATCTGAGCTCCAGAGCTCCCTGTAACATCAGCTGGGGTCCCGAAGCCACAGAAACACAGGTCAGTGCCTCCCTCAGCCCAGTCCTGTCTTCCCCACGACCTTATAGATATCTCTCCTGAATACATTTGGAGCAAACTTTCTGCATGAAAATCTGTCTCAAAGTTTATTTCCAAGTACCCAATGTAAGATAGCCATGCGCACACACATCATCACACGGCCCAAACAAGACTGCACTGGAACAGATAACAGGAGAAGTTTCTTACCATGGGTCCATCTCCTTAACAAAGTTCTCCACTTAATCAAATATACCTGCCCTCTTAAAATCTGGGGGGGTAATTCTCCCTCCATGTCTCAGTCTAATCTATGAGGCTGCATAAGTTGTTGAATAAATCCATGGCATAGTATCCTGCTTCTCTCAACATAAAATGTTGGCCTTAGATATAAAGATAAAAACCAAGGGTTGGTATAAAGATACTACGTTAAAGACATTTAATGTCAGAAAGTTCACATGCTGGTATCATTGCAGTCTATGAGAAAGGGTTAAGAAGACTAGGTCATCAGGTCATATAGCCTTATGGAAGTCATTTAACCTTCAGTGAGCCTGTCTCCTAAACTATGTTAAAAGCTTGTTTGGACTACCGTCAGAACTGCCATGAGGATCTTCTCTGTAAAGATAACAGTACCTGCCTAATTCTTAGAATGAGGCTTCTTGGAAAGACTAAATGAGGTGATATTTTATGATACCTGGAACGCAGTAAACGCTCCGCATATGACTAGTATCAAATGAAAAGAAGCCTACGAAATTACTTTGAAACTGCAACACGGTACAAAAACACCACCAATTTTGAAAGCAGCACAATATATTCAATAGGGGATGTTTTACATTTTTTCAGAGGTTTGGCCATATCTCCTTAACATCATTTAACTTCAAAGCATCTAGTGCGGTGTTTTGCTACTGGGCAGATGCTTAAAATCTTCTCCCTGATTTTCAAGAATCAGTAATACCAGGCCTTGGCACCCTACGGATATTGGCAAGCATAAATGCTTCTGTAATACTCTGGCAAAGAGATTTTTTTTCTGGATTAGAGTACAAAAGGAGAGGGGAAACTACATTTCTCTGATCCATATGAAAAGTCACCCAAAGATTTCAAATGTATTTTTATTGGTCTGAACATATTCCAATCAAGTTTTTTCTAATCATCTGCTATCTCAGGGTCCTGGTGTATGTGCACCCATTTCCCCTTATATTTTATTAAATGAAGGATCAAGGATTACATCTATCCTGTGCTCCAGATTTTTAATGGAAACAAAATCCTCTGAGGATTATCTTAAATCCGGGTAATATTCTTAAGTGGGACCTGAACGCAGCCTAATAGTTGCAAGGTTAGAAACCCATCTCTGTCTCCTTAAAGTGACTCTGTGAACTCAGATCCCTGGGTCACTGAACCACTTCAATACTGGCATATGTATTATGAGGAAATACACAGATCAGAATTCAAAAAACATTCAAACATAATGCCAGAACAGGATGATCAATCCAACTCCATCAATCCAATCCATTTCATTTAATCTCACCTTTAAACAGCCCTAAACTCTGTATTCCCTTCCTGTGAGTAAGGCTAACTTTCGCCTTCACCCCTCCTCTCCTTCTCTTTATCTATTTGTACCCCCACTCTGAATTAGCCTTCTCGCGCTAAGACCATCACAAATCTTGCCTCCTAAATATGCCTTCTTCCCTGTCCTGACTTAGCTCACGTGTGTACGTGCTCAGTCGCTTCAGTCGTGTTTGCCTCTTTGTGACCCCATGGACTGTAGCCCGCCAGGCTACTCTGTCCACGGAATTCTCCAGGTAAGACTATGGAGTGGGCTGCCTTTTCCTCCCCCAGGGGATCGCCCAACCCAGGGATGGAGCCCACGACTCCTACGTCTCCTGCATTGGCAGGTGGGTTCCTTACCATTAGCGCCACCTGAGAAGCCCTCTGCGTGCCTTCCTAATGAATATTATTTTCTACAACCCATCCCCCTTTGTGACACTTGGAATGTCCCCTCCCCCTGCACCCTCTGTAAATGACCACCCCAGAGGCCAGGCCAGGCACTCTGCTCAGCACTGGCTCCCCTCCACGGGACTGAGCCCAAGGCATGCAGAGCCACTGGGCATCATGGAAATAACTCTAATAGTTCTGTGAGAACTCCCCAACACACTGAGCTGCATTTGGCGTTTGATTAACAGGTTTCCATTTCACAGAGGAAATATACCACAGAATTTTAAAAATCATTCCCATCATAAAATGTTGTTTCTTCACATTAATGAACTACATTGATATCACACTGAAAGACTTGTAAAGTCCACTCCGTTTGGGACACGGACTTCCATAGATTCCAGCAGTGATGCCTTAACTTGGCTTTTGTTTGGAACCTGAAAGCGCCCTTGGCAGGCTCCATTCCCTCCGCGGGGGAACAATGCAACTGAAGTACCGGTGCTAAAGTCTCGGGTGGTGTTGTTGTTCAGTCACTCGGTCGTGTCCGACTCTTGCAACCCATGAACTGCAGCACGTGAGGCTGCCCTGTCCTTCACTGTCTCCCGGAGTTTGCTCAAACTCACGTCCATTGTGACCACGATGCCATCCAACTGTCTCATCCTCCGTTGCCTCCTGCCCTCAATCTTTCCCAGCATCGGGGTCTTTTCCATTGAGTCTGCTCTTCGTATCAGAGCCTTTATCGGAGCTTCAGCATCAGTCTCGGCGGTGGGTTATATATGCCTTTTCAGTGTGGCATCGCTTTCCCACAAGGTCTTTGGTGGCTGAACCTAAACAAATGAAGAGAGATGGAAATTTCAGATGCCCTGGTGAGCCAAGAAGAGAGTAATTGTGAGCAAAAGGTTCAGCAACCATCAGTCCTTCATATCATACCATGTAGATGGTCACTTTTCTGCCAAGTATATTCTGCATTAATTTTAAAATGTTTAGGGACTTCTCTGGCTAAGACCCTCAGCTCCCAAAGAGGGGGGCCCAGGTTCGATCCCTGGTCAGGGAACTAGATCCCACATGATGCAACTCAGACCCAGCACAGCCAAATAAATAAATATTAAAAACTAAAAGTGTTTAGATATTGACTATTCCTAGTCTTGTCCCTGATCAATAAGCCGTGAGCCCTTAGACCACCGACTTAGATTTTCTGTAACCTGCCGTTGCTGTTGTTCAGCTGCTAAGTCACGTCTGCCTCTTTGTGACCCCATGGACTGCAGCACGCCAGGCTCCTCTGTCCTCTCACGAACAGTGAGTTGGTGATGCTATCTCACCAGCTCATCCTCTGCTGCCCCCTTCTACTTTTGCCTTCAGTCTTTTCCAGCATCAGGGTTTTCCCAATGAGTTGGCTCTTGGCCAAAGTATTGGAACTTCAGCTTCAGCATCAAGTCTTCCAAAGAATATTCAGGGTTAATTTCCTTTAGGATTTTCTGAAACCTACATACTTCATATGTAAGATGGGGATAATAAAATTTTCCTCCCTAATGCAGAAAGCTAGGAGGAAGTATAACTCTCTTATTTTGTACATGAAAACAGACACTGAGGATAAGTGACTTCATGGCATAAAGTTGGTAAAAGGGGCAGGGCTAGAACCTATAATTCTAGGCTCACATCTCTACCTAGTCTTATATTTATTCCAACACAGCAAGATATAAAATCATATGAAATAACTTGATTATAATCCTATTTGACAAAAAGATACAAATGAGGTATGAAGAGGTTTAATGGGGTTTAATGGCAGAACTTTGGTTACAACCCAGGCATGCAAATGTCTAAGCCAGAGTCTTTCTATACTGTCCATCAAACTGCTATAACTTGACTTCATTTTTCTGATTGAAGAAATAAATGTAAACTTGCCCCCACATAGGTATATATTGGTGTAGCCAATATTCTAGAATGTGAAGCTTGAAATCTATTTCAATGATTTCTTCCTGTATTGTTTTAGTCCTTCCTCTTTATTTGACAATTTCCTGTCTTTCTGCACTATCTTGAGATGGATACCTATTTTTTAATTAAAGCGTGGTTGGTTTAAAATATTATATTAGCTTCAGGTGTACACCATAGTGATTCAATATTTTTATAGATTATATTTCATTTAAAGTTATTATCAACGATTCCCTGTGCTGTACAATATATGCTGCTGTGCTGTGCTGAGTCGCTCAGCCACGTCTGATTCTTTTTGACCCTCTGGACTGTAGCCACCAGCTTTCTCTGAAGAATACTGCAGTGGGTTTCCATTTCCTCCTCCAGAGGATCTTCCTGACCCAGGGATGGAAACTGCATTTCCTGCACTGGCAGGCAGATTCTTTATCACTGAGCCACCTGGGAAACCTGCGCAATATATACTTACAGCTTATTTGTTTTATACATTAAGTAGCTTGCACCTCTGAGTCCCCTACCCCTATCTTCTGCCTCCCCCATCCCTCTTCCCACTGGTAACTGCTAGTTTGTTTTCTGTGAGTCTGCTTCTGTTTTGTTATATTCACCATTTTACTTAGATTCCACATATATGTGATTAACACACACTGTTTACCTTTCTTTCACTTATTTCACTAAGCACAATACCCTCCAGGCCCATTCATGTTGTTGCAAATGGCAAAATTCATTCTGTTTTAATGGCTGAGGAATATTTCAACGTATATGTTCAGCACTTCTTCTTTACTCACTCATCTTCTGATGGACACTTAGGTTGCTTCCATATCTTGGCTATTTTAAATAAGGCTTCTATGAACATGAGGATGCATATATCTTTTTGAATAAGGGTTACTCTTCATATATATATATATATATATACACACACACACATATACACACACACGGAGGAGTGGAATTACTGGGTCTTAAAGGAATGGCAATCCACTCCAGTACTCTTGTCTGGAAAATCCCATGGACAGAGAAGCCTGGTAGGCTACAGTCCATGGGGTCGCAAAGAATCGGACACGACTGAGGAACTTCACTTCACTATGGTAGTTCTATTTTTAATTTTTTTAAGATTTTTTTGAGGTGGACCATTTTTTTTAAAGTCTCCATTGAATACACTGCAACACTGCTTCCCAGCTCCCTGACCAGGGATCGAGCCTGCCTTCCCTCCACTGGAAGGCAAACTCGAAACCACTGGGCCACAGGGGAAGTCCCTATTTTTAGTTTCTTGAGGAACTTCGATACTACTCTACATAACGGCCACACCAGTTTACATTCCCATCAGCATTGTATTAGGGCTCCCTTTTCTCCACATCCTCACCAACTTTTGTTATTTGTAGATTATTTGATGATAGCCATCCTAACAGGCATGAAGGGATATCTACCTGTAATCCTTATGATTCTGACTTGCATTCCCCTGATAATCAGCAACAATGCTGAGCATCTTTTCATGTGCTTATTGGCCATCTATATGTCTTCTTTGGGGGAAAAAAAATGTCTACTTGGGTCTTCTGTCCATTCAAATTGTTTTGCTTAAGGGTTTTAATTTTCTGATATTTCAGTGTATGAGCTGTTTATATATTTTGCATTTTAACCCTTATTGGATATGTCGTTTGCAAATATTTCCTCCCACTCAGGAGCTGTCTTTTTGTTTTGTCAGTGGTTTCTCTGCTCTGCAAAGCTTTTAAGTAGGTCCCATTTGTTTATTATTGCTTTTGTTTCCTTTAACTGAGGAGACTGATCCAAAAGTAATATTTCTAAACTATGTCCAAAAGTGTTCTGCCTATGTTCTCTCTTAGGAGTGTTATAGTTTCTGGGCTTACATTTAGGTCTTTGCTCCATTTTGTTTATTTTTGTATGGTATAAGAAAATGTTTTCATTTCATTCTTTCATATCTAGCTGTCCAGTTTTCCCAGCACCACTTATTGAAGAAGCTGTCTTTTCCCGACTGTATATTCGTGCCCTCTTTGTCTTTCAGTGTATGCGTGCATGCTCAGTCACGTCCGACTCTTTTCATGGACTGTAGCCCACCAGGCTCCTCTGTCCATTGGATTTCCCAGGCAAGAATACTGGAGTGGGTTGCCATTTCCTCCTCCAGGGGATCTTCCTGACCCCGGGATCAGACCTGCATCTCCTCTGCCTCCTGCACTGCAGGCGGATTGTGGATTCTTCACCACTAAGCTACCAGGGAAATCATGTAGCAGTGGAGCATATGTGCACGGGTCTGCCTCCAGGCTCTATTTTGTCCCATTGATCTGTGTGTCCGTTTTTGTTTCAGTACAATACTGTTTTGATGACCATAGCTCTGCAGTATAGTCTGAAGCCAGAAAGTGTGGTCGCTCCAAACTTCGTCCTTCTTTCTCAAGATTGTTTTTGCTATTTGGGGTCATCTGTGGTTCCATATAAATCTTAGGGTTATTTGTTCTCATGCTCACGCTGTCTCTCAGTCAAGTTCTAGTTATGTGAAAAATGTCATGGGTATCTTGATAAGGATTGCATTCAATATGTACACTGCTTTGGTTGATAGGAATTTTTGACAATACTAATTCTTCCAAACCATGAACATGTGATATCTATCCATTTCTTTGTATCACCTTCAATTTCCCTTATCAGTATTTCATAGTTTTCATAGGACATTCTTTCACTTCCTTGGTTAAGTTTATTCTTGGGTGTTTCACTCTTTGTGAAACAATTTAGAACAGGGTCATTTTCTTGCTTTCTCTTTCTGGCGGTTTATAAGTTTATGGGAAAGAAACAGATTTCTGTGTATTAATCTTCAGTAATTAATTAATTACTGAATTCCTTTGCTAGTGCTAATAGTTTTTTGGTGGCGACTTTTGGGTTTTCTATCTTCAGGATCATGTCATCTGAGAATAGTGATAATTCTATTTCTTCCCTTCTAATTTATTTCTATTTCTTCCCTTCTAATTTTCTTCCCTTCTAATTCCCTTTTCTTTCTCCTGTTGGTTCACTTTGGCTAGGACTTCCAAAAACAGTGTTAAATAGAAGTGGCAAGACTGGGCATCCTTGTCTTTTTCCTGATTTTAGAGAAAATCTTTTCAGCTTTTCATATAAAATATGTTTGCTGTGGGTGTGTCATAAATGGCCTTTATTATGTTGAGATATATTTGCTGTGGAACAACTTGGTAAGAGTTTTTACCATGAATGGATGTTGAATTTTGTCAAACGCTTTTCCTGTATCTTTTGAGATGATCATGTGATTTTTATCCTTCATTTTGTTAACATGGTGTACCACATTGATTTGCCGATAATGAAAGAATCTTGCATTCTTAGAATAAACCAGTCTTTATCATGGTATGATCCTTTTTATATATGGTTGAATTTCACTTGCTAACATTTTGTTGACCATTTTTGCATCTGTATTCATTAGAGATTTTGGCTTGTAAAAAACATTTCTCTTCATAGTGTCTTTGGTTTTGGCATCAAAGTAATGGTGACCTCATAGAAAGAATTTGGGAGTGGTCTCTCCTCTTCAGATTTTTTAATAGCTTGAGAAAGATAGGTATTAGCTCTGCTTTATAATTGTGGTAGAATTCTCTTATGAAAATGTCCAATACATACAATCTTGGAGTAATGTTTGCTGGGAATTTTTTTATTGCTGATTAAATTTAACTACTAGTGATCAATCTATTCAGATTACCCATTTCTTCTTGAGTCAGTCTTGGAAGATTGTATGTTTCTGGAAGTTTATCCATTTCTTCTAAGTTGTCCAATTTGTTAGCATATAACTAATTTTCATGATTTCTTGTACCTCTGTGATATCAGTTGTAATTTATCCTCTTCCATTTCTTAGTTTTTATATTTAGGTCCTCCCTCTCTTTTTCTTAATAAGCCTGGCTAAAGGTTTGTCAGTTTTGCTCATCCTTTAACAAAGAAAACAGCTCTTGGATTCACTGATATTTTCTTTTGGGTAATCTCTTTATTTCCTTTCTGATCTTTATTATTTTCTTCCTTTTGCTGACTCCAGGCTTTATCATTCTTTTTCTAATTCCTTTGGATCAAGGTTTAACACAGGTCTAACACAATTCCTATCAAAATCCCATCAAGATTTCTTATAGAGATAGATAAAATTATCCTAAAATGTATATGGAAAAACAAAAGAATGAAAATATCTAAAATATTTTTAAAAAGAAAGACAAAGGAGAAGGAATTAGCCTATCTGATTTCCAAACTTATTATATAGTTACAGTAACTGAGACTATGTAGTATCAGTGGAGAGACAGACACATAACTCAATGAACTAGAATAGAGAACTCAGAAGCAGACCCACATATCTATGCCCAACTGATTTTTTACAAAGGCGTAAATGTAATTCAGTGGAGGAAAAATAGTCTTCTCAATGAATGAAGCTGAACTAATTGGGTGTACACAGGCAAATAAACAAAAAGAAAAAGAACTTTGTTCTAACCCTCACTCATTTGCAAAAATTAACACAAAATGGATCTTGGACTTAAATGTTGGATGTAAAACTATAAAACTTTAGGAAAATTAAATATGAGACAATTGATCTAGGGCTAGGCAAAGCATTCTTAGCCTTGAAATCAAAAGTATGGTACACAAAAAGAAAAATTTATAAATTGGACTTTACCAAATTTGTATTTGCTCTGTGAAAGGTCCTACTTACCAGAGTGAAAAGGCAAGGTCCAGACTGAGAAAATATTTACTAACCACCTCTCTGACAAAGAACAACTATCTAGGATATAAAAAGAATTCTCAAAACTCAACAGTAAAAGATAATCCAATTGGAAAATGGGCAAAATATATGAACAGACATTTCATGGATGTGTATACCGATGGCACGTAAGCACATGAAAAGATCTTCTACATCACTAGCCACTAAGGAAATCCAAATTAAAACCATAATGAAACATCACTACACAAATATTTACAATACTTAAGCTGGTAAAGATGTATAGAAACTCACTCACTCAATACATTGCTGGTGGGAAACAAAGCTGTACAGTCACTCTGGGGAAAAGTCTGCAGTTTCTTTTCTAAAAGATCAGCAAGATGGCAAAATAGGACATTTCTAGCCTTCATTCTTTCACAGAAACACACTGTCCAGAACATACCACATGTTAGGGCACGAAACAAACCTTAACAAATTTGAGAATACTGAGAGAATTCCAAGTGTCTTTTCCAGTTACAATGGAATGAAACTGGAAAAATTAACAAGCACATGGAAATTAAACAACACATTCTTTTAAAAAGCTATTGGGTTTAAGAAGAAATCAAATTAGAAAATATCTGAAGGCAAATGAAAATAAAAATACAACAATCCAAAACTAATGAGACGCAGAAAAAACAGTACAGAAGGTACAGTTGATAGCAATAAATACTTGCACTGAAAAACAAGAAAGATCTCAAATAAACAATCTCAATTTACACCTCAGGGAAGAAACTAAGCCCAAAATTAGCAGAAAGAAGGAACATTTCCAAGAATGGATAACTAAGCAACTAACAAATATTAGGGCATAAATAAATGCTAGAGAACAGATAAACATTTTTTTAAATTGATAACACTAAGAGTTGATTTTTTTTTAATTTTATTTTATTTTTAAACTTCACATAATTGTATTAGTTTTGCCAAATATCAAAATGAATCCGCCACAGGTATACATGTGTTCCCCATCCTGAACCCTCCTCCCTCCTCCCTCCCCATACCATCCCTCTGGGTCGTCCCAGTGCACTAGCCCCAAGCATCCAGTATCGTGCATCGAACCTGGACTGGCAACTCGTTTCTTACATGATATTTTACATGTTTCAATGTCATTCTCCCAAATCTTCCCACCCTCTCCCTCTCCCACAGAGTCCATAAGACTGTTCTATACATCAGTGTCTCTTTTGCTGTCTCGTACACCGGGTTATTATTACCATCTTTCTAAATTCCATATACATGCGTTAGTATACTGTATTGATAAAAATATGGAACGCTTCACGAATTCGCGTGTCATCCTTGCGCAGGGGCCATGCTAATCTTCTCTGTATCGTTCCAATTTTAGTATATGTGCTGCCGAAGCGAGCACTAAGAGTTAATTTTTGAAAAATAAAATAAAATCAACAAACCCTTCACTAGGCTAGGGGGTAAAAAAAAGAGAGAAGACACAAATAAATAAAATCAGAAATAAAAGAGGAGACATTACAACTAATCTCACAGAAATAAAGAGGCTCATAAAAGACTATTATGAACAATCATATGCCAATAAATTGGACAACCTAAACACATACAATTCTATGCCAAAAAACTGGACAGTCTAGACACAACCTACCAAGATTGGGTCAAGGAGAAACAGAGACTCTGCACATACCAATAACGAATGAAAAAAACCAAAGGAATGGTTTTAAAACTTCCAACGTAGGAACAGACCAGCATCAGATGACTTCGTGGGTGAATTTTACCAAACATTTATAAAGAACACCAACCTTCCTTAAATGCTTCCTGAAATTAGAATAAACAGTTTCAAACTAATTCTATGAAGTTAGTCTGAAACCAAAGCCAGACAAAAGATATTGCAAGAGAAAAAAACTACAGATCAGTGCCCTCCTGAACACAGATACAAAGATCCTCAAAAAACAAAAAAATACCACAAACTCATTACAACAGCATATATCATTCACCATGACTAAGTAAAATGTATCTTTGTGATACAAGAATGATTCAATACATACAAATCAATCAACGTTATACCGTATTAACAGGATAAAGGATTAAAATCACATGAATCATCACAATGGATCATAAAAACCATTTCCCGATATTTACATCTTTTCACAATTAAAAACTCTCAACAAGAGGTTTGACAGAAAACAAAATTCTGTAAAGCAATTATCCTTCAATTTTAAAAAAACTCTAAACAAATTAAGTATAGAAGAAACTTACTTTAATACAATAAAAGCCCACAGCAAACATCATGCTCAACAATGAAAAACCAAAAGATTTCCTTCTAAGATCCAGAACAAGGCAAGGATGCCCACTCTTACCTCTCCTTTTCAACACAGTACTGGAAGTCCTAGCAAGAGAAACTAGTCCAACAAAAAGAAATAAAAGCCACTCAAATCAGAAAGAAAGAAGTGGAATTACCCCTGTTTAAAGATGACATGACGCCATATGTAGAAACTGTAAAGACTCTACAAAAACTACGGAATAAGCAAATTCAGTAAAGCTACAAGATGTAAAATCAACATATAAAAAACTGTGTTTCTATATACTAACAACAACCTACCTGAAAAAGAAATGAAAATAATTCCATTTATAGTAGCATCCAAAATAAGAAAAAGCTTAGGAATAAGCTTAACAAAAGAACAGAAACACCTGTAGACTGAAAACAACAAAACAATGACAAAAGGAAAAAGACACAAATAAATTGGAAGGACATCTCATGTTCATGCACTGGAAGAATTAATACTGTTAAAATGTCAACACTTTCCAAAGTGATCTGTGGATTCAACACAGTTCCTATCAAAATATCAATGGCACTTTTATTGAAATACAAAAAACAATCCTAAAATTCATTTAGAACCATGAAAGACCCCAAATGGCCAAAGCAATTTCGAGCAAATACAATAAAGCTGGAGGTATGGCGCTCTTTGACTTCAAAACCTTTACATACCAAGTACACACAGACAACTCCTAAATTTTTATCTTTAGCCTCAACTTCTCACCTGAACACCTGACTCATAACCCAATTGCCTACCCACTATCCCTTCTTGAATCCTAACAGACATCTACTTAACGTGTCCAAACACATGATAAGCCCCCTCACCTTGTTCCTCTCCTCATCTTCCCCACCTTTCTTAGAATTCTTTGATAAACGTTTCAAAACACGGCTGCAGATTCTTTGTTGCTCCAGCATCCCTTCCTCTTTGAATGAGTCCATGAATAATTCTAGGCATAGACGATGGAGGAAGTGACATGATGTGAGTTTTGAGACTAGGTCATAAAGACCCGGCAGTTTCTTCCAGGTTCTTCTCCTGGAACGTTCACCCTCAGGGACTGCTCCCTCTCAAAACCCAGCCATTATGCTGTGAGAGGCCCAGTTCAACAGAGATATTTTTTTAAAAAAAGGTTGTTGTTTTAATTCACCACTTGGGTGGGGGAGGAGATTTGCAGTAATAGAGAACCGGACTTGATGGTAGCTTTATTCTTTCAATTATTCAGAACGAAAACTTTGAAGGCGTGCTTGACTCCTTTCTTTCTTTCACATTCCACGTCCAATGCCTCAACACGTTCTGTCGGGTTTCTCTTCAAAATACGTCTAAAATCTGACCAGTTCCCACTACGTAGTCTGTAAGACGGTTCTCTAAAGTCCTATCTTGAAAACCACAGAAACTGACGCAGGCTAACTTTTGGGAACAAATGAAGTGAAAGGAAATCAGATGGCTCACAGAACAGACCCAAAGGGATGAGAACCAGGTCCAGAAAATGGTCTGAAATCAGGGACGTTTAGAAAAAGGAATCATAGCCAAAGAACCAGTTGACGCTGCTGGACAGAACGCACCAGCTTCACCAGCGTGAATTCTAGGCTGTCCCAGCCTCTGTTCTTCCGTGTCTTACTTTGAGGAATGCGTATCTTATTGACTGAGTTTGGTTGATGTTCCTGAGCCCCACCTGCCAGGGGACTGCTGGGGGAAGAATAGGGAGAGTCTGGGCATTCGGGCTTTCATGAGAAGGAATTAGAGGGACTTGCCTGGTAGTCCAGTGGCTAAGACTCCACACTCCCAAGGCAGGCAGGGGGCCCAGGTTTGATCCCGTCAAGGGAAATAGAGCCCACGTGCTGCAACCAAGAGTTCGCATGCCACAATTAAAGATTTCACACGCCGCAACTAAGACCCAGTGCAGCCAAATAAAACATTTTTTAATTTTAATAAATATTAAAAAGAAGAAATTGGAGACCAATCTCCCATAAAATTCATTTCACAATGCCTTCTCCACACATAAAAAGTGGCTACAAATTCTGAGCAGCCAGCTAAAAGGAAAGCCGAAGATAAAGTCTGGATGAGAAGATACACCTTGTATGGTGAACAACAGGTCCTTAATATATGGTAATACGATGGAAAAATACGTAGATTCTAAATTACAGCCTTGGATTCAAGTCCTGTTCTACCACTTACTGGATGTGTGACCCTAAGAGAGTCACTTAACTCCCTGGAGACTCCACTTTTCCATCTTTAATGGGAACAATAATATCTGCCTTGCCTATCCGACAGGTTGTTTTGAGGATGGAATTACTATGTGAGCGTGTTAAGGATACTACTTCCATCTCATTCGTCTTGCCCAGCCAAGGGCCAGCCTGGAGTAGGTGTTCCATAAATGTCTACAGGATGAGTAATAGCAACAGAAATGATTTGTAAAATGAAAGCCATTAATTAACGGATCCCACTAAATCCTCCTCCCAGGCCAGCAAAGTGTGATACCATCACCTGCTGCCCGTCTTAAGTAATATCAAATATGCTTCGGAGGAGACCTTTGACACAGATCATTTTTGCCACTAACCTCTTCATAAAATAAATATGGAAATGGCAGAGCAACTTACCATTTCATTATCTAGGATAAATTTGGCTTGTAAAGCAATTTCCTTCTGTGACAAGGTTTAGGGACTCAATAATTGTTCCGAGAATCATTCTAGCCTACGTTAGTAAAGTGGCTTATTGTTTAGATTTCTGACCAATGGGTTCAAGCAACTCTGAAAAAACAAGAACTATCTAATTATAAGGTAAGTAATAACAATCCTTTAAGGAAATCATTTGGAAATAGATGGCTTAGAATTGAACATTTTTTCACATACTTGAAAGGTGTTAGCAGCAAAAAAGCATATACTGCATACCCCCAACAGGGTCTGGAAAAGCACCTGGTAATTAAACACACTACTATTTCTGCAGAGATATGTATGAACGTTCATTCCAAGTGGGATAAAGACCGAGATATCTCACCTCCGTTCAGTTAAGGCAGTTTCAACATGAGATTCGAAAAACTTGATTTTCAGAGCTTTTTTTGGATTTAAAAAATGCAGACAAGAAATAATGAATCCATTTTCATCAACAAAGACCTACTGTGTCGTGCAGGAACTCTGCTCGATGTCACGTGGCAACCTGGATGGGAGGGGAGTTCGTGGAGAATGAACACGTGTACATATATACGGCTGAGTCCCTTTGATGCTCACCTGAAACCATCACAACATGGCTAACCAGCTATACTGCAGTACAAAATAAAAAGCTTAAAGAAAAAAGAAATAACGAGGTTGTGTTTTCTATAAATAAGAGATTGTTTTCACAGAGCTTCTAGACAGAAAATGCTCTACCATGTCCATTTGAAGTTCCTACAAGCTTGAATATTAAATCTATCTCTTAAATTCATCTACATGTAAAATCACTTTCACAATATTTTAAAATAATTGAGAAAATTCTCAAATTCAACCAGAAAGATCACTTATTTCAACCTGATGCCTAATTCAGCTGATCCGTACTATAGCATCCTAGCCAGATGGTCACTCAGCCTTTGCCGAGTACTCATGTGGATAAACAATTCACTTTTCATGCAGTAACTTGCTGTACTCTCAAGCAACCTTAATTATTAGAATCAAAGTCAACTCCCCTGACACTTTTACCCTTTGGTCCCAACTCTGCCCTGGGGATCAGCAAAAACTACTCTCCCCCAACTCTGCCGCATGACAGCTAGGCAAATATTTGAAGTGGCAATCATACCATTCACCTCTTCTCCAGCCTAAACATTTGCTCGAACTCTTCCCCATAAAGCATGGTTTCCTCTTCCCTCACACCCTGAGAGCCCACGGTAATCTTTAACTTGTCAATATCTGTATTAAAATGAGGTAGGTAGAGCAAGACAAGCCTCTAGCCCAGAGTACAGGGAAACTGCTACCTTCTTTGTAAGCTATATACCACATTTCTATTAGTTCAGCCCAAAATTACATTAGCTGCTTATGGAGCATAATATGTTTATATCATTTTGCACTTAGAGTAAACTAACACCTCTATTTTTGCACATGCATTGTTGTGGCAATCCAGGAATCTCTTTTGATTTCTATTTTCAGCCTCAATAAAGGGATTTTATATCAGTCTGTGTTTGATTAAACGATACTGGTTTTCATTCCAACATTCATATTTCACTTTGAATCTTGATTTTGTCTTTCAGTATATTAGATATGACTGCTAGTTCTCTGTCACCTACAGATTTGATGAGCAGATCTTCTAACCTTCAGTAAAGACTTCAAAAAAATAATGAACAAGGTAGGATCAAGAGCCCTGTGTCCTACTATGAGACACTTCCCTCCTGGAAGGCATCCTCATGTGCTTACTATCTAAAACAGCCAGTGAACCTCATACACAAATAATACCAAACGAGAAAACAAGTACTAAATGAGCAGCAAGAAAAACAGAGGCTATACCGGGAAGAAGATAACACAGAACAATCAGACAGGGTTCTAAAACTTTAGTTTTAGAATTTCCAAGACAAGATGGTCTACAAAAGGGCACTTTAAAAACATGCCATTCCTTCCTGAAATGTACATACATACCTATGTGCTAGGGTTGTAACATAAAAATCCATTTCGCACTGTGGATATCACCCAGAAAGTTTACAAACACAGTGTTAAAGGTTGGTATGATCTAAAGTGTCCTAGGGAGAGTACACCAAGGGAAAAAATTTTACCCTGTCATGGATCAATAGACTCCTATAGATGTAACTTTTTCCGCTGCCCACTTCACTCCACCTACCCTACCCCAACTCCACTCACTACTGCATGTAACCCCAGCATACAGAAATCAATATTTTAAGCACACAGATAATATATATATACATCATTATGATCGATTGGTTTTCCAAGGGATTACTCACTTTTAAAATGAGTCCACCCAGACGTTCATTTACAAGGTAAGTGACCCTGGTTTAATATGCTTATTTGATTGACACCCAATTGTTTTCAGAATACCAAGAATACAAAATATTCAGGGTTGCTGCTGTTTGCTCACATTGTGTAACAAACCTAAGGTTAAACATGACCCTTGAAACTGTCCCCACATTTCTCCCTTCAGGACACTTTGATGATATAGTAAATATCACTATGGTTCCACTTTGAGAAAACAGGGCTTAAGCAATTTTTTCACATAAAATTTAAAAGTCCCTTCAGAAAAAAAAAAAATTCCCTCAATCTGAAATGTGTAATAAATTCTAAAAAATGACTAATTCTGAAGCAATTTTGGTCTCATGAATCACTAAATTCTGACAGTTTCTATTCTCTCATTCTCTGTTTTCTGTTTCTTCTGACTTTCCTGGTCTGTAAATTAGTCACAGATAGGAACCAAAAAACCCAGAACCCATTCACTGAATTACATCACTTGGAATTAGAACTACAAGAAAATTCATTTTTGAAAAAGAGAATCTTGAAAGCGTTTGGAATATGAAGTTCATCATTACAAAGTTATCCCCCATTTATGTCCCAATATTTAAGTTACAATATCTTAAAAAGGCAAGTTCTTGTTGATGAAAGAGTGAAGTAAAAAAAAAAAAAATTTTTTTTAACTAAACTAGGGTTAGTCATTATTTCCCCAAGTATGTCATGATACAGTATTAATTACCATGATGAGTGTATCACTTACGTAATGGGCAATTTAATTAAGTAATAATTCTTAAAAAAGAGAAGTTTAGATTAAAAGCTGGGGGAGGAAAACTAAAGTATGAGGGAAAAAAGGAAGTAAAAATAATCCCAAAACTCAGATATGCAAGTAGCTTTAAAAAAGAAGTATAAAAATGGCAACTGAAATTTCAGATATGAGCTGACATTCTCCAAGTTCAAGGGGGTGAACACAGTTCACTGGGAACAGCATCTGCAAAGCAAAACTGTCCTCCCAGAACACAAAATCCTTGCCTTATTCATATGTATGAATCTAAGCAACCTTAGTGTGTTGGTAAACTCCTAAAAATGTTTCCACTCACCCCCATCTCTGTTTTACTGGAGGTTTAAATTCACTCTAATTCACTGCCTTCCCAACAAGTCTTCTACTTAAAAAAAAAAAAAAAAGAGGGAGCAAGACATGCTAAAAACTGCAATGGGATCAAACATCCTTGTTTTGTAGCAGACATATATAGAATATTGCTGCTTAAAAGGGTTTTCAGAACTTTCACCAAGCCCAAGATCAACTAAATGGAGAATTTTCAGGATTTTTCCACAATGAAAATTACAAACCATGTTTGGAACCTGGTGTTTCAAAACAAAACCTGATCTTTCAAAATTATCCTAAGAAATTCCATTATGTTGTCACCAGTTTATATTGATAAGGTAAAGAACTTGACATAATGCATTGCCTTTGGTTGGTTGATATGAACACAATGCCCCCAAACCAGATTTCCCCAGTCTGATAGTTGCAAAACCATTATAAAATCCATTAAACCATCTCAGTAAGCAAGAGAGGAAAGGCCACTTTGTGTTCAGTGACCTATACTCAGCCCATGGATTATGGAGCAGGCAATGTAGTGAGAAGGCCCTTTTTGACTCTATATCTGATCTCCAGGGAGCCAGTGCTCAACTCTTTCCAGGATAAAGTCTGAAGCACACATCCCCTCCAACAAAAGAAGGCAGTTTGGGAAAGAAAGAGAAAAATGAAACAAAGTAAATGAGGAGCTTGATACCTTTGATACTTCTGCTCTATATAGCTTACACACTTTCTGTATAATATGTGATTCCCATAAACGTCCTATAAAAAAGTAATCTCAAAGGTAAGGGAAACCCACGTGGCTTTAAGATGTCCAAAGTAGCAAAACGTGAAATGTAGACGTCAGAGGACTACTCTGGCTGCCGGTGCATTTCCCATATATAAAGGGGTGAGGGTGCTTTTCTACACACTGTCTTCAGACATCCCACCTTTCCACCTTTCTGCATCAATTAGAACCAAAACGGCTTCTTTAGCATGCATTGTCCACACAACTGGGTCAGCTCCTTTTTTCTGAGGACACACCCTTCTCAAGTTGGTTTGAGACAAAGCAGAGGCAACTGACCTCCACCGCCTGCCCTCGGGGGGCCTCTGCCTTGAGGACTTGTTGCTCCGGCGGTGGCGGCGGGAAGTCCCCCCTGTCCAGCGGCCGAGGCCTGCCCTGTCCCTCAGGATGCAGCCTGTGCGGGGAGCCGGGG
>NW_011494921.1:5593237-5593722 GCF_000754665.1 Bison bison bison | reverse complement strand
CGGGTCTCGTCAACTGGGGGGCCTGGTTGGGACCTACGAGGGCGCACGGGGTCAGGCCTCGCCGGCTACCACTGCCACGGGAGCGGCCCGAGCCGGGGCCGAGCCCTCCGAGGTGGGCTAAGGAAGTAGGAATTGATGGGGTGGCGGGCGACCTGGGGGAAAAAGAGGACGAGGACGCACGGGGGGCTCCCAGGCCCTTGTTGGCGCTTATTCCTGGTCCCCCCACCTCTCCCAGGCCCCGCGCAGGGCAGCGATCTCGGTTTCCTGCGGACACTCGCCTCTCCTTGACTTTGCGCAGGGAGAGGAAATCCACTCTGGGGAGGCGCTCTGCCTTTGAGAAAGACGGAGAGGAGCAGAGAGAAGCGCCTAGAAACGGCATTGATTTAGACATCAATCCTGGCTGGCTTCCTCCGCCTCCCGAGCTGCGGCTGGGCGCAGGCCCCGGGCCGGGAGGGCAGAACCCGGGCAGCTCGAGGGCGCGGTCC
>NW_011494921.1:5587437-5593137 GCF_000754665.1 Bison bison bison | reverse complement strand
CCGCGCAAACGCGGCTTCCCCGTGGCCAACAGGTCTCTCTGCCCCGAGTCAGGTGCGCTGCGGGCATCGCTCTGCCAGGCCCGGCGGCAGAATGCCCTCGGCGCCCGGCGTCTTTCAGAAGCAGCCGAACCACCTGTGCCCGGCCAGGCCCGGCCCGGCGCTGGAGGCAGTGGCCCGCGGGGACCGTGGCCCGTTCCTCGAACGCCCACGGCCGCCCCGGAACCCTGCAGTCGGTCAGAGTTTGCTGTTTTCTGACACGTTTTGGAAGCGAAACAATTCAGAATGTCTCAAAAGTGCCATCGAAGCAATTTTCCCAAAATTAAATGCTCCTGAAATAATCTCGAGTGTGTTTTCTATTCTACTTTTGATAGTATTACCTTGAAAGATCAGCTCAGACTCACTTGGCAATTTAATATCCTTGGAGGTTGATGTCCCAGGAATCTAAAAATATATATGTATCATGTGATTTTTTAAAAAGAAACGGTATGATTCGTGTGAATATTTTAAACCCCTCAGTTGGTTTTTAGTTTTCCAACAGAAATATTACCCTTTTAATCCGACCAACTCTTTTTTTAAAATTCTGTATTTTTTTTTTAAATCAGTGGTAGCTAGACGATCTAAATTATGTAAAAAGATTTTTAAACGCTCCCATTTTCAAAGAGAGAAGAAGTGCTGGATATTTGTGTTAATGTCTAAACAATATTGAAAACAGCAATCAAAAAGGGTTATGTCCAGAGCAAATAAATGATCGTTTTAAGAAAGTAATAAATAAAAGCGACGCCCGTGCTTGGTGTCTCAGAACAACTTGAAAACAGCTCCACTTTCAGAGTCCTTTTAAAAATCAACTGCAACTTTTGCCTTCCTTTTCAAAGAACAACAAAAAGATTTCACGCACAAGTTGACCTGAACAAAAGGACCTCACGCCAATTTTTCTTTTTGCGGGCTGACGACTGGAGGAGAGGAGAACTTAAGGTATACTTGGATTGTACTTTGGGAAACCCGCTGTAAAAAGAAAATGCGATCGCAGCTCCACACGGCTTAAAACCGACTTCAGGGCTTTACGGGGAGAGAAAGCACGGGAGAGGAACTTAAGGCCGGTGAGAAGAAAATTCGTCGACGCGGTTTTCAGGCTAAAAAGTTGCTCTCTTAAAGCTCAACGTTCTTCTAGGGGGGAAATGCTACGAGGTTATAAGAGTCAGGCTCCCCCCACCCCCCGCCCCTACTCCTCCAGCTAACTAACTAAATAAATAAAATAAGCCTTCTCTGATCTTTGCAGGTTCGAGACTTCAAATTCTCCTTCACTTCTTTATTTCCCCCAAGCGTCAGATTATTTCTCCCACCAGCTTCCGAAGTGGTAGGAGCCTCGAAACCAGAATCGGAAAGAGGGGGTGGGGCTCCACTCGAGGTTCTGTTGTGAACCCCGAAGGAAGGACTGTGCCCAGGCAGGGACTGCGGTCCCAGTACCCAGCCCTGGCTACAGTCACCTAGCATCCAGATCGGAGGCCAGGGGGACCCACCCTCGACGAAGTTCTCCCCCAGCGAGAGGGCCAGGGAACCCAGAGAGGGCAGGGAGGACGAAAGACAAAAACCTGTGTGGGTCTCTGTGTATCCGTGTGTGTGTGTGTGTGTGTGTGTTGTCTGTCCTTCAGGCTCCCCACCTGACGGGGTGGAGGGGTGCGATAAAGATAGGCAGACCTAGTCCCGGGCTTTCTTTGAAATTAGGCAGGCGGAAGGGCAAGAAGCTTTGCTGCTAAGCTCAGCGTTCCGGCTGACGCTGCCTCTCCAGACTGGCCGCCCCAGAGCACGTGCCGAAGTTCCCTGAGACGGGGTCCCCGCCACCCCCTCCCCTCCCCCAAGCCCGCCCACTTCCCGCTCCCGGACTACTGAGGCTAGGTGGGTTTCGCCCAGGCTCCGACTTGCCGCTGGGTTGCGCCGGCGGCCCTACTCCGCACCTTCGAATCCAGACGACGGGCTTGGGGCTCCGAGAGAACAGTTCTCCCGGCAGGGAGGGCTCCAGGAGCCTCGTTTTTCTTTCCCTAAGAGGCTAGTTGAGGGTGGGAATAACTAACAAACTCCCCGCTCTCCCCCGACCTGGTGCAGTGTCCTTTGTCCACCTGAAAGTTCAGGGCAGTCCCCCACCAGCTCTTGTAACTAACTCGGTAGGGTTTTTTCCCGAAATTAACAACATCCACACAGCGCCAGAAACGGACAAAAAAAAAAAAAGGACCGGTTCGGCCTTACCACCTATTAATAGAAAACTTTTAAAAACAACTTTCCTAGATTCACCTGGAATCTGAGAAGGATCAGTGAATTTCTGAGCTGAGTGGCCGGAGGGAGTTAGTGAGCTAGGCTCGGGTTTTGGTTTTCCTCTCCCTGTGCCCAACCAACCAGCCCGAGCTTTCAGGCCGAAGAAAACTGGAGGTAATGGAGATATCAAACAGTTACGATTCCGAAGACGCCCTTTCCGCCGCTAGCACCCACCTTCCATCTGCAAGGGTAATCACAGACTTGCGGCGTCTTCATCACCAGGGGCTCCGAGAAAATCCAACGTCATTAAAAGGAACCCTCTATTATCACTAGTATTGTGTATAGCAACAGAAGAATTTCCCCCTCCTTTGAAAATTCCCCCACAATATTGAAACAGCATTTGTCTCCCGATTCCTACAAACGCTTGAGGCCTTTCTGGAAAACCATTACCATTCAATGGCTAGAAAATTGCTCTCTTTCCTTTAAAAAAAAAAGAAGGAAAAAAAGGGCGCAGCAGCAGCTACAGCTGACAACAAAAACTTTCTCCTACATAATCCCTGCTCACGGAATGACAAAGAAATGGTATTGACTTACCCCTGAACGGATGATGTGTTTGATAAGGGGGGGACTTTTTTGAAGATTTCTGTTCGGGAGCTGCACAGACAGCTGCAATTCATGGGCGATGCTGATTGCCAGAAACGCTATGGATTGGCATGGGGTCTGCAGTGCACAGATCCTGATCAATACCCCTACACTCACACGCCAGATGGTTTGGGGAAGGACAAAAATAAAATAGTCCAAATCAACCCACCATTATGTCTTTTTGTATTGCTCTGATAAACCTAGTTGTAGCACAAATGCCTTCTCCCCAACACAAAACCTTCTTCAGGATTTTGAACGTTGAGATGAAAATAAGCCGCTGCCCCCCTCTACCCCGGGGTTTGGGCTGTGGTTACTGTTGTTTACTGAAAAACAGAGCTGTTGGGCCCCTTATCCAGGTTGGGTTTACTTGTGGTCTGTTTATTGTGTGTGTGTGTGTGTGTGTGAATAATTTATAAGTTCTCTGTTTTAATTGAATGTTCACACTCTCTCCTCAGATGCTTAAAAAAATTTTTTTTAATATGAAAACACATATGAAAACTCCAACAGTAAAATTTTCCAGTCTTTTCGTGCACTTGCTAACTCAAATTCAGTTTGTTTGTTTTTTTCTTTTGAAGTACAATAGCTTACATTTGTTGTCAATGTGTTTTATTTACAGGGTTCTTTTGACCCATTTAAGTGTGTGGTCTTGAAGAAAGTCGGTGCTGTAAATGGGGGTATCCTGAGTAATGGATAGTCTGCTCCTGATATAATGACTGGTAATTTTAATAGTCAGGAAGTGGCATTTCTGCTGTCGCATTGCTATACGGTCGAGGGGAACAAGACTATAACTTGAAAATAAAAACAATAATTCTGAGTCTCAGAACTTCTGAAGGTTAGAGCATATGTGTTATTCAAGAGGTGGTCAGAAAGCAACTCCTCCTTTTTATTTTCTCGAACTGTAGAGGGAAAAAATCAAAGCTATTTCAAACATATTTGAAAATTGTATTCAATATTAGTACTGATGTTCTTAAAATTATCTTCAAGTAGATACTAAATATTTTTCCTGTTTAAAAAGAAAGGAGGAAAACATGCAAACGTAATTCAGAAAAAAAAATTAGGGTGCTGACTAAACACGCACATTAATTTTTCTTTTCAATGGGTTGGGGGTTGAAATACAAAAATGTCAAACCACTATCAGAAAAACAACGTGAAAAATCTGCTTTAATCTAGCCCAATGAAATTATACACAAAGAAGCCAATACGATTTCATGATTTCCCTGAGATCGCCAATATTGATCGAGGGAAGGGGTGGGGGAGGGAGGGGAGAGTGAGGAAGAGGCCAGAATATGCAACTCACCTTTCAGCTCCCCAGCACGTGACTGCTTCCAGGCACATGGAGATGCAATACCCAGGAGCAGATTTATCCTGGTAGCCTGGTAAATGAGTTTATCATTTTGAAATTTTATTTAAATGGCAGTTTATATGCGGAGGTTTCTGAAACGGCGACAGTGCCTACCGAAGTCCCAGCCTGGGGTCACGGGCCACTCCTCGAGCCTGAAGCCAGGACAGAGGGGAGGCCGCCTTTAGTACTAGGGCACTTGGATTCCTCTCCTGCCCTCTTTGAGTCCCTGAACACTCTTGGGCCAACCGGAGATTGCACTCTTGTGTACTTTTGTTCAACTCGATGTGTATTTCAAACATTTAACTTTCAAGTTATCCCCAATTGTCCAGTCACCATCTATAAGGTGGAGAGTGGGAAGAGAGATGGTAGGAGATGGTGAGAGAGAGAGAAAAGTCAGAGAAACAGAAAAGTGAGGGATGCTACCTGCCTAGGGCTGTGACATTAAAAATTTGAGCAGCTAAGAAAAGTATATCTAGCAAATCAGGGGATCATCCACTTTCTTGCCCAGGCTTTGATAGCACAGAGAAGAGGCTATCTGAAAGACTAATTGGCAAGATTTGAACCAGAACTCAATAAAGTTGATCTGTAAATAATGTCACCGTACATTCATGTGACAGGATGATGGGGGAAGGATTTTTTTTTCTTTTTTTGGCTCTGTATCTAGAGAGGAGGGCAGCCATAAAAGCTGACTGAGACTAAGAACTGTTTTCCAAATGAATAAAACCTTTCTCTAGCGCCAGGAAGGCATACAGTACTCCAGACTGTGTGTCCTTGTTTTCTTATCAAGTTTTCTCTAACAGCTGGAAGTGGTTGGAGGGGGCTGTCTTAAGGAGACCCCCTGCTCTTCTTTTGACAGCTGATCAAAAGAAAATAGGTCACGCTTCTCAAACTTATGTCCACCCTGTCCTTAATTACTGTCTCTTTAAACAAAGGCAACATCTGCGCAACCTCAGCTAGCTTGAATCTTCGGAGGCAAACAGAGCGCAACCTGCTTTGGAAGAAGCAGTTACTTTTAAGGCTTTCCGTGCCGAGCGGCTCTCGGCCTTCCACCAGCCCTCCACCCCAACCCCGGGCCGCAGAAATCTGCCCCTTCTCTCTACGCGCGCTCCACTCCCAGTCGCCGACCTGGGGTTAGTCAACAACGGAAATCCTGGGTACGTGAAGGTGCACGTTTCAAAGCTGCGACTTGCGAGCGTTCTGGAACTGACCAGGGCTCTGTTCTTTTCAAAAACAAGGCTTGGATATGCAGATCTGGGCTCTAGGTCTTCTACCCACAGCCGTAACCCCGGGCGTCCCTCTCCTAGGATTTGAGGGACATGTGTGTGTGTGTGTGTGTGTGTGTGTGTAAAGATCGGTAATCTCCCAGACGGTTTACACACTCCCTGCACCCCGAAGTTTGCTGGCTACAGGCACCAGCAACAAGCCTACTGTACACCGCCCCCACCCCCAGCCTCTCCACCCCCACTCCC
>NW_011494921.1:5586781-5587337 GCF_000754665.1 Bison bison bison | reverse complement strand
CCAACTCGCTCCTGCAGCCAGCATATGGTCACCTTGAAACCGCAGCTCCTGGTGTTCCAGTTTTGTTTTGCAATCTAGCAGGGCCCTTCTGAAGGCTCATAACTAAGAGATTTATGGGCTCGCCGGGTAATTAAATGATGTGATCGTGTTAACTTTGCATGCATCACAGCGGCCCGCTCGGGGGTGGCGAGAGCGCTGGTTGTTCCCTTCGCCCCGTAGACTATGCACTCCCCAGTCTCGGGGATTTACCGTGCATTACAATACATTGGCAACTGCGTTTTTTAAAAAGCTGCATTACTGGCTCCCAGCTAGTGACCCTCGGGTAGCGGCTTGTTAGGAGATGTGAGTTTGCGTTTAACAGCCGTACGCAGTTGGTTACTAGCCTCGAGAAAAGCTTAGGGGTGAAGCAAAGCCCTTTAGACCGGGTCATGGCAGCTCGGAAGAGACACAGAGCGGCATCTCCACCGTGATTTCTCCCCCTCGCCCGCACTCTCGCCTCTGTCTCCGCACCACCCTCCCCTCCCCTCCGTCCCTCCCCTTGACGTTTGGTTTCTGC
>NW_011494921.1:5575274-5585851 GCF_000754665.1 Bison bison bison | reverse complement strand
ATGGTCACTAGCATGGCCTCGATCCTGGACGGCGGCGACTACCGGCCCGAGCTGTCCATCCCGCTCCACCACGCCATGAGCATGTCCTGCGACTCGTCCCCGCCCGGCATGGGCATGAGCAACACCTATACCACGCTGACGCCGCTGCAGCCGCTGCCGCCCATCTCCACCGTGTCGGACAAGTTCCACCACCCGCACCCGCACCACCACCCGCACCACCACCACCACCACCACCACCACCAGCAGCGCCTCTCGGGCAACGTCAGCGGCAGCTTCACGCTCCTGCGCGACGAGCGCGGGCTCCCGACCATGAACAACCTCTACAGCCCCTACAAGGAGATGCCGGCATGGGCCAGAGCCTGTCCCCGCTGGCGCCACACCGCTGGGCAACGGGCTGGGCGGCCTCCACAACGCGCAGCAGAGCCTGCCCAACTACGGGCCCCCGGGCCCCGACAAGATGCTCAGCCCCAACTTCGACGCGCACCACACTGCCATGCTGACCCGCGGCGACCAGCACCTGTCCCGCGGCCTGGGCACCCCGCCCGCGGCCATGATGTCGCACCTCAACGGCCTGCACCACCCGGGCCACGCTCAGTCCCACGGGCCGGTGCTGGCGCCCAGCCGCGAGAGGCCACCCTCGTCGTCTTCGGGGTCGCAGGTGGCCACCTCCGGCCAACTGGAGGAGATCAACACCAAAGAGGTGGCCCAGCGCATCACCGCCGAGCTGAAGCGCTACAGCATCCCACAGGCGATCTTCGCGCAGAGGGTGTTGTGCCGGTCTCAGGGGACTCTCTCCGACCTGCTCCGGAACCCCAAACCGTGGAGTAAACTCAAATCTGGCAGGGAGACCTTCCGCAGGATGTGGAAGTGGCTGCAGGAGCCCGAGTTCCAGCGCATGTCCGCCTTACGCCTGGCAGGTAAGCCCAGAGGGTCGTCTGGAGTCGGGCTGCCGGCTGCCCTGGCCCCGGGTGCGGGCACTGAGCCTCCCCTCCGGGTCCCCTGCCCCTCTTCCTCCACGCTTGCCATTTGTTCTCTACTTCAGTCCTTCTCCTTTTACTCTTTCTCTCCTCTTTTCTCTGTTCTCCCTTGCTCTTTCTCTCCCTTCTCACCTCCCTGTCTCCCGAGCTTCTTGAGCGACCCGCGTCCCAGTTTTGTTCGCACTCTGCTCACCGTGCCAACAACTCTGCCCTCTCTTTCGGACCTTCTCCAGTTGTGGGAGGCACGAGGAGGGTGTGCGGTGTCCACTAGGAGCCCTGTCTTTCCCAGACTCCCGGGGACGGCGGGGTTGCCTTTATTCAGAACCCTGTGCACTTGAACTCTTGTTCAGACAATACATTTCACTTCTCCCAGCTGCCCGGTCTCCCTATATAGAGGCAATTGGTGGCGAGAGGTAGTGGGCTTTAGAGGGGGAAGAGCTCTCTCTGCTGTCTTTCTCCCCACCGTGTTGGGCAAACTTATTCGGTCACTGACAGGAAGCACAGCCTTGCCTACGCGGAGAACCGGGGGGGCCGGGATACAACCACGCTTCCGGAGCCGGTCTCCGGCCTTGACATTGGCGCGGGGACTTTGTGATGGAAAGAGCGGGCTGGGGCCAGCGCCCGTGTCCCTGCGCACAGTGAGGTTGGGGCTGCCACATTCACCGCTCAGGGAGGATAGGAGAGAGGAAACTCGGAGCGGGAAGCGTCCTGCCTTACTGGCCGGCCGCCCTTTGCCCGGCTCCCAGCGTTGGCCGCGATGTGCCGAGGTGTGGCTGGACCCCGGGGACGAGGCTGGGAGCTCGCGGAAGAGGGTGCTGAGAAATTAAGATGCAGGTTAGTTAACGCCTCTTGGGCGCTGGGCTCCTGGCTTCGCCTTTGCATTAAGCGGACGCGAATGGAGCGCCGGGCTCGGCGACGGGGAGGGCCGGCGGCCGGCAGGAGGGGACGGGTCGGCGCGCCGGTTACATTGTTCTGGAGCCGGCTTGGGCTCTTTGTGCCTCCTCTAGCGGCCGAGCCGCGAGGTACAGCCCTCTATTGTTCTAGGAGCGCAGAAACCTCCCGTGTGGGCGGCGGGAGCCAAGAGAAAGGCGCAGCCCGGGCTGCGGCTGGCACCCGGGTGCGCGCTTTTGTGCCCCGGCGCGGTATGCGTGGCGGGTGCGCTGCGCCCCCGGGGACCCTGCCACAGGTCAGGAGGGGCGAAGTGTCCAGGCGCCCCTCCGGGGAGGACGCACGGCTCCCGACTGCAGGCCGGGATTGGGCGGCTTCTTTTGGACTGAGACACCTCTCCCGATAGTCAGATTGTCTGGGGGACAATTCGCGGTGGCGGTGATTTACATACAGGAGCGGGGAGCCCGAAGTTCCGAGCCGCATACAACGGGCTTCCGGAGCTAGAGCACAAGCTTCCTCTCCGGCTCCCTGGGGCTTTCCTCGCACCAATGAGTCTGGCTTATGGGGTGCACTCTACCGACGCTGGACAGGGTTGGGGGATGTGACAGGCGGTGGGGAGGGGGCGTTTCCACTCTGACAGCCGCCGTCCGCCTTCGCTTGTTGGAGAATTCCAGTCTTTAGTCCGTAACCGCCCTCAGTGTCGATCCGAAAAGGTCATGAAAACTAGGTCCGCCACCCCCAGAGCTTCCCCAAGTCGGTGAACTCCAAATAGTTCTGCATGGAACTCGAAACCTACTTTATCTTTCCCCTAGCTTACTCTTCATCCTCTCCTACCATTTTCTCTGATTGCTCTTGGCCCCTTGAAAAGATTAAGCAGGAAATAAAGAGTATCCGTGAAAAATGGACTGGAAGCCTACTGACAATTCCAAACGGTGTGGTCCCCCTTTGTCTTAGGCCCCCGAACATGCCTTTAGTCCCTGTCTGAGAGTTCTAGCGAGGACGGGCTTCCTGGGCACAGGCAGCAGAAGAGACTTGGCGGTGGGTCTCGGGGAAGGGAGGCCAGGGTAGGGTGAAGACGGGGTGACAGCGATCTACTCCGGCTCATTTCAGAGCACTGCCGCCCCCTCATGCCTGTCCCGAAAAGGACAGAGCTTTTTTTTTTTTTTTTTTTAAAAAAGCAAGCCTTCCGCCCACATCTGTCTGAAAGTGAGGTAGAAAGAAACACTTTGCTGGTCAGCCGGTTTCAAGCCTTTTTGCAACAGCATCAGGGGGTTAGGGAGAGTGTGGCATCTGTGGGAGACAGCAGTCCCATCACCCAACGCCAAAGAGTCCTGGGGCCAGTCCTGGGGGCTTTTCTGAGCAGGAGCCAGAAAGCCCCCTCAGTGGGAGACCAAGAGCCTCCTTTGGCAAGTGGAAATCTCCTGCCAGGGACCCCACTTTGCTCAAGCATTCAAATGCGTGTCTGTTTTATTACCCCGAGTTGAAAAGGGACAAGAGCTTTAGCCTTTTTATCTGGCCATTTTATCAGCAACTACAAGTGTGTCGAGTGGTTATTATTACACAGGAGTCTTTTCAGCTTGGGGTCAGTAGATCAGTCTCTTCAGACACTGACGCAGAAGCTGGGCCTGGTAAGTAGGTATTATGTGCTTAGGAGCGCTAGCGAATGGGAGCGAATGGAAAAGAAACTCCGAGGCCTTCTCTACCAGGAGTATCGATCCCACTCTTGCAGTGGACTCACAGGGCGGCGGAGGGCTCCGGGGGGCTTTCAGCAAACCGGGTGACTCCACAGGGCAACTCTGCAGACCCCGGTGCTGGAATCTGGCAGAGAGCGCCCGGCCCCCATCTCACAAAGACCAAGTCTCTCTCAGTCTCGTCTTAATTTCTCTATGTCCTCTTAACTTCTCTGTCTCTTCTTAATTTCCCTTTCTCGTTCTCATTTTGGGTCTTGCCAGAGGCCTAAGCAGACAGGGGTTTGAGGGAACCCTGAATTAAGAATTAAGATGTCTGGTTCGGGCCAGTGCTGGCCCCCTCTTCCGGAGGTGGAGTGCACCCCATCACAGCAGAAGGGGGCCTGGCTCTCCTCCTTTCCCACCACTGGGGTATTGGATCCACAGCCCCAGGTAGTATTTTAAAGGGGAAGGGAGAAGATGTCGGGGAAACTCAGGTTAGATTTCAGAGAAAGGGGTTCCAAGTGCAGGACCCCTTTCATAAAGGGTGGCCACAGTGGAAACTGTTTGGGACCACACCAGGTTGGGCCTCCTCGGCGGTGTCCAGGGTTGACTCCTGCAGGGCAGTTTTTATTAACCGGGGAAGAGATTTAAGAACGCGGGGACCAACTCCCCAGGGGCTTCCAGCACAAACTCTCTCTGGCTTTGAGCCTAAGAGGCCTCTGAACCAAGCACAAACACGAACCAGGAGATACGGAGAGAACGCAGGCAAGACAGTGGAGGGGCACCTCCTGGAGGAAAATCGAGGTCCCCATGGCGGGAGTTGGTTTCCTCCGACAGCTGGAAGACAGAGCGAGAGACACAGCAGAGCCCCCAGACGACTCTCCCAGCCGGTTGGCCTCCTGTGAGCTGGACTCCCAAGGCGGCCGGCAGGGATCCTGTCTCCCGTCCCCACGTCAGACAGGCACCTAGCCCGCTCCAGGCGGCCGATCTGGAGCCAACTCTGTTCCAGTGGAGAGCCCTCACCCAACCCACCGGAATGTCTCCCGCAGCGGGCCAGTGGGCCGACCGAGGGGTCTTCCTGAGGCCACGCTGAGCCTAGGGGTGAGCCTCGGGGTGGGGACAGGGACCCATTCGCAGAGACCTTCCCCCTCCCTCGCTGACTCCCAGTCGGTCCCAGCGCGTTTTTCCTGACGGTTTTGCCTCCCTTGTCGGTACGCCACATACGGTGTTCTCTTGTGCCGGCTGGTCAGGTGAATAATTGGAAAGCTCGCTGCCGTCCTATCTTGGTCAAGTCCCCGGTGGCCTCGAGAACACCTTCCTAATTTGCTTTGGGGTGAGCGGGAGCGGCGGAGAGCAGTGAACCCACGCGCGCCGCCGCCGCGCGCCCTGGATGCCAGAGGTGGCGCCTTTATTTTCCTTCCAGGCTTTGCGCCGTGCGGGTATGTCACTTTTCTCAAACAAATGTGTATATGGAGGGAGATCGATGCTGATAATGTTTAGAAGATTAAAAGAGCATTAATGCTGGCAACGAGAACGTAAACGTGTGGACCCAGATTTCATTGATCCGGAATCCGATCCGGCGCGTTTCCAGTAAATCCGACGGGCTCCCTCTTCCCAGCAGAGCGCACACCAGCGGCCTGGCTCCCCGGCGCTCCCGCCGCGCCGCCTCGCCAGCTCCATTCGGGCTCTCGGGTCTGGCGGCTGCCCCAGCCAGCGCTTCCTACCCTTGGTCTCGTCTGTCGCCGGGCTGCCGGCCTCTGGCCCCGTCCCCGCGCTCCCCGGGCTGCGGGTGTCCCGGAAGGGCTCGCACGGGACGCGAGGCCTCCCCGTCCCGCGCTTCGGGGGCCTTCGCCTCCGCCCCGCGCAGCCCGCATCGGATCCAGCAGGGCCCAGGCAACTTCTCTCCTCCGTCGAAACCACCGGGGAAATCTGGTCACCCCTCGTTACACGGGATACTCCGAGCTGAACGTTAGAAACGAGGTCTGTAAAGCTGCCTGCCAACCTCGCAGCTTCCTGATCCGCCCCCATCCTGATTTGTCTTCCTTAGGGAAGAACGTTCGAGTTAAATGTTCCCAGTCGCACACTTTCCCACCGACGCATTATTTGGACAATTAAACGAGGCCGCAGTGACAGTGGCCTAGGCGTCAGCCCTCGGTATTGTCTGCTCTGCTCTGGGCTAATTGGGTCAACGAGGGAAGAATCTTGTTTCTTCCCTGGCTGGGGGCAGGATGATGAGAAAAAACAGCCCCGGGGGACTGCCAGTCTCCCGGAGACTGGGGCGAGCTTTCCTTCTGGGACCCCGGACTCAGGCCTGGCCCCCTGGTAGGAAAGTTTTCTCTGAGCCATCTACCTTGATGAGGAAACAGAAAGAACTTCAAAGCTGTTCCTCAGGGAGACTTCCACTCTGCCAACCTTTCCCGTCTTGGCCCAGTGGTTGACTTTTCCAGAAGGAACACCAAGGTGGGTGAAGGAAAGAAAGAGAAAGTTGGGGCAGTGGTGCAGGTGAGATCAGAACTAAATCGCTCAGATTTTTTTTTTAATTGTAAGTTCTCCAATTTGAGAAAAACGAAAGCTTTCCCTTCAAGAGAAAGTTTCAGCCTGGAAGAAAGGAGTGTTTTCCTTCCTTCTCCAAGAACGAGATGAGAAGAAGGAGCAAGGAAAGGAGAGAGGACAAAAACAAATCTGGTATTTTTCTGCCTTGAGGGGCGGCCAAGGGGAAGCAGTTCTTTCTTTCTGTTCTCCCCAGAGACGGGGTCATCTTCCCACCAATGGGTTTCCTTAAAGAAGAGGGCTTTCAAACGGTTCCTTGATGCCTAGCCCCTCTTCTGAAAAGGGATGTGAATCACTTCAGGTGATTGGATACAGAAACCGAAAAGGGTTAGGGTTAGTGGTTCCGCCTGGTAAGGCTGGCCGCTGGCCCCTCCCCATAAGCCCCAGGGGAAGGGCCCTCGGTTTGGAGAGGTGAGCAGGCTTTTGGAGAGTGGACTCTTCATCTCTCGTCACCCCCATCCTAGAATCTTCAATCCACTCCTAGAATCCTCAAACAGGGCTGGATTCCTGGGGAATGGTGAGGGTGGAACGAAGGGACACGGAGCCCCCCAGGTGCTCTGTGTCTCCAGGAGGAGAGTGGGCCCACTTCTCCCTAGAGACACGGGTCTGCCCAGACATCACAGGGGGCCCAGGGCAGGGTTTACCTCCTGGAGCTCCAGGCCGGAACCTAGAGGGGAAAACGAGGCTGCCTCTGCCTCCATTCCACAACCTCGCTTTAGGGTGAGCCTTAGTTTTCTGGGCTTTAGAACCTGTTCTTCTAAGGAAAGATCGGGGGAAGGGGGTTGCAGGGTTCTCACTGTTGCGGAGGCTGGTGTTGGCAGAAACTGTCTGGAGGAGAAGTGGCGTCGTGTCGGGCGTCCCTGGAGGAATGGAAACCTCAGAGGAAAAGCAGAGAGATTCCATTTCTGGGTTCCTGCCAGAGGAAGGGAACCGAGGAGGGAATAAATAGCGATTACCGTCTGGATAAAGGGCCCTGGGGAGAAGGGTGAATGGTGAGGAGCCTGGGGCCTGAACCTTCATCTACAGACCCTGGACTGTCCTCACCCCCGGCCTGCTCAGAGGCCCCAGCTTTTCCTGACCTGGGAAAATTGCTTTTCCTGGTGGGGGGAGGCTGTTATGAGGGATTCCAAGAAGGATCTTCATGCTGTCAGGTACGGAGCCTGTACACATGGGACCCCCCAGCACCCCGTCCGTCCCCCTAATGCACGTCAGTGCCTTTGGGGAAAGCTCTATGATCCCCAGATCTCCAGGCTAAGGCTCTGAGAAATGGATGCAGGCAGGGGAGGAGGGGCAGGGGCCCGATTGGGTGACTGAGCCCATCGGATGCACAGCAGGGTGTGGATGGGCCCAGCGTGGGCTGTGCAGACAGGGCTAGTCTCGGTGTGGGGAGGATTCCTCAGAGCTGTGGACATTTGTTAGGAAAGCTGTCCCACGCAAACTGTCCCAGAGGGAGGGGAGGCGCTGTGTTCCACCTTGGTGCCCCTCTCACCATCTGAAGATCCATTACTCTTCTGTAGAAAGCAGACTTTGTTTGGGTTGGAAGCACACCTCCAACGTAATTTAATCAGCATTGGACTTTGGCTCGCGTAATCAAATATACATATACTTTCTCCTGCAGGAAGAAAAATAATTTCTCTGTAACCGGCATTGACTTGAAGTCATGTCATCTCCGGAAAACATCACATTTTTAAAGGGAAAGGTAAAATTGACGGGGAAGAGAACCCATAGTTTTTCAGTGGTTTGCCTTGTAATAGCTACGAGAGCCAGTTACCACCTGAGAAAGGATGGAAGGAACATTCTAGAAACTGAAATATATGGGCTGCTGCAATTGTAAGTATCCCACTCCAGCTTCTTCTGTGTAGTCAACCTGGCAGATCTGTATTGGTACGACCAGTTAATAGTAGGTTGATGGACTCCTAGGAATTTCGGCTTTGTGTTTGCGTTGAGGCATCTCGGGTGCTCCATTGCTCCATTTCTGTCTGTTTTCTTTGGAGAGACCACGGGCAGTAGCCGCAGGATCCCAGTGGGCAGCAAGCCCACCCCGCCTCCAGGGCCTGGAGCATCCCCCAGAACAAGCCCGGATGCCCCACCCCCCAGAGCGAGGCTCTGGGCTGTACCCAAGTTGGGTCTGTTAGGGAATCTGTTGTAAACACAGATCCATTGATTTGCATTTGTCAGAGAGTAAAGTTAAACCAGTGAAAAGAGAAGCCCTTACCCTTTTATGCAGGGCCAGGGAAACCTTTCATATTGATCCTATTGATCCAACCTTTCCCTTTAAGGAAACCACATAGTTAAAGACCCTCGTTCAATAGATTTACCCTTCGCGCTTGTGATATTCCTTTAAGTGTCCTCATCTAGGCTAGCTGGGCATTAAGCCCACACTCCAAGCCAAACAGAAATGGAAAGGGGGTGGGAGGGGAGGAGTCACGAGGCAGAATGGTGGGAAGTGAAACTGAATCAAACTGAAACACATAATGACTCGGTTGGGGATGCTTTACTCATTCTTCTGAGATGACACGCAGGGATAAGAACAAAATAGATGCATTTAATGCATCTCCTCTCCCTCTCCCTTCCCTTCCCTCCCCTCCCCTTCCCTCCCCTCCTCTCTCCCCCCAAAACAAAATCTGTTTAGGTGCTAGACTAACATCATGGGAACATCACTTTCTACTGTGAAATTATTTCAATCAAGAAGCTAGCTTGCTTCATTAAAACTGGTTCCCTTAAAGGCAGTAAAACTTTCACAGAAATTCTTTTGGTTCATTTGTAGCAGATTGGGAATAAAATTTGTCCCCAGATATGCAATGTTTTGGACTCTGTATCTGAGCATGAGCACTGAAGTCACTTTCGAAGAGAGGGCTTGGAGCCTTCTGATGGAAGGGGGTAGAAACCAGACCAGGAGTAAGGAACCACTTTTTCTTCTAGAGCAGTGTAGATGGAACAGGAATTGCTTACATATTGCTTGGTACCCCTCATGTTTACAGAGATGAAAATGAAAGTCCCCTTTGTTTCCAGAACTGTGGGCATGATCTGTTTTATTTCTTCCTTGACCCTTTTTGTTCTGTAAATAACATCCATTTGTGATTTTTTTTCCAACATGTTCTATGCGGTATACATAATTGGCTCTCTATTGGGTTGAGTTCAGACATTCATGTTTGTTTTATGTGATTGGAAAATATTAATGATTCCTTAGGTGAGCTAATGTATTTATCTGCTGAGTGAGTTCAAAGGGCAGAGTTCAGCTATGGTTCAGGTTAATTGAACAGGAAGCTGTGAGCTCTCCAGCCTGTGTTGAACAAGAGACCAGTTCCTTAAAATATCACACTCGGCAAACACACAGTTTCACTGTCTTCATCCTGGAGTCTGATGTAAGAGGCTCAGATCAACTTGGATTGCTTGTTTAAAAACCCAAAGCAAAAGCACAGCAATGGCAACAAAGCCCCCCCAAGTCCCCCTTAGGGAAGAAGAGTTTTCTCATTGGCTAATTGCTTTATTGGTAGCACTGACCTGCAGAGCAGCTGCAGCGGCCTGGATGAAGGCTCAGGCCTCAGAATAATGCGCTCCATTAGAACAGGGCAAGGCATTTTTTGTTTACTCAATTGGAGCTCCCTGCAAAGTGCCATTAACCCCGGCCCAGCCGCGTGTGTGTCGCAAAAGCCAAAGGTCACGCCAGTCAGGCTGTAGGCACAGCCAGCTCTGCCCTGGTGGGAGGGAGGAGGTGTCCTTGCTGGCATGGCCCTCTTCAAGCTCGGTCCAGCCCTGTGGGCTCCTCCAGGGCCCTGCCCAGAACAAGCACTTGCACAACTTGTTTGCATTTCCCAATTGCTGAATCATGTTACTGATGATTACACAGTTTTGATCTGAGACCCATCAAACACACACGGAAGGAAAAAAATCCTCCCTTGACCTCTTATTTATGTTCCCTTCCTCATTGTGTGTTACAGTAAATAGAATTGTGCAAACGGTGCTTTTTAGCAGGAATATAGTCTGGATAAGTGCTTGAATCAAGAAGACAGAGCTCCAAACCTGGGCGGGGGAGGGGGTTGTTAACAGAAAGAAGGTTTGAGGTGGAGCCAGGAGCACAGTCAAGGCTTCTACCAAGAGCACCTTGAGCTAGAGCGCCACCTGCTGGGAGTCTCCTAACTGCAGTAAGCCTTGCGCCCCTAAGGGCCACACTCTTTGCTTCACTTTGTTCCTAGTATCTGTGTCTCCATTCCCCACCCTCCCGACCACTACCCATATTTTCCTAGGAATTTCTTAGAGGGCTTTTTCCTGGTCCCTTGGAACTCTAACCTCTGCCTGTTCTAATAAGTTGCTAAGGAGAAATTGTCAGTTTTGCTGTGATGGGTAAGATGATTCGCCCACCCTGCACATTGAATTAACAGTCTCCTGCTTAGTTGGAAAGTGCTTGGGAGGAGAAGAGGGGCAGAGAAAGCAAATATATATATATATATATATATATATCTGTGGGAGAGAAGAGGAATGTTATGTGTGT
>NW_011494921.1:5567537-5575174 GCF_000754665.1 Bison bison bison | reverse complement strand
GGTGCCAGTGAGCACTGTGCCAACTATAACGTGCTCTGCAAAGGCAAAATATTGTACCGGGGAGAGGTGGGTGAGAGAGAATCAGTGTGTGCAGAGAGGGCATCAGGAAAGACATGCCAGGTCAATGAGCCAGAAGGTGGGCTCTCGAAAATCCCCTGGGAAGAGAAGAAGTGAACCAGCCATTTTGCAGTTGCAAAGAAGTAAGCCACCGAGCTACACCTGGAACCAGATTGGGGTGCTGGCTGAGGCTCTGTGGGCAGCAGCTGTTTCCAGGCTCGCCGCCCCTTGATCCGGCCCGCCGCCCCTGACAGCGGAGCGCCGGTGGGTGGGTTGCCGCCTGCCCGCCCCAGGCTCAGACTTCAGCACCACGAACAGCGCCACAGAGCGCCCCAAGAGCAGCGTGCGCCCACGCTGAGCAGAGCAAACTTACATCTCAGCCCAGAGAAGGGGCACGGATCCTCTGCAGGGTTAGGTCCGGGTGGGGCCCTCCCTGATCAGCAGCTCCAGCTCTCTGATCTGGGAGCCCGAGTCTGAACAAGGCCTCCGATTGTCCTCTCTAGCCTGCGGCTTCGGTTCTCTGTGTGAGGTCAGGGTAATAAAGGGAGAGAGATGATGGCGTGAGGATCAGAGATGCTGAAGGATGCCTTCCTTTCGGAGAGGAAGAGCGTTACCTCTGTGTGTTGGGGGAGAATTGAACTGGCTTCTGCAGGCACTGACTGCTATTCTCAACATGGTATTTCAGATTTAGAGTTTCCTTTCAAGGCTTATTGTCTGGTTGCCCCAAACACAAGTGCACAAAAACGGATTTCCCCCACCACGTGATTTTTGCAAACACAGTTTTCATTATATTAACCAAGATTTTCACATCATGTCAGCAGTCATGTTGCCTGACTGCCTCCAGTGAGGCAGGTTGGAGTTCTTGAGATTATTCCTTGATGGGGCAGTCTTTAAGAGGGACCTCTCCACCACTTCCGTCCTCATGGCCCTGGCCACGGTGAGAGCTGACGTTAGGCTTTGACCCCTGCCTCTGGCCGTTTTCAGTCAGTTGCTCCGCTTTATTTGCATCTTTTAGTCCAGAGAAAGGAGGCAGGTGGGTCCTTTTGGTCTGTGATTAGGCACGACCCCATCTCTTTAGAGTTCTAGTAAAATGGCCCTTGACTTCCCAAAGCTAATGAAAATGTAAAACTTTTGCTGCATATCAGGGAACTTGAGTTCAAGCCTAATATATTGCTAAAGTGGTTCTCAGGAAGGTGGTGCATAGGAACAGACAAGTGTATCCCCTTTAAAAGAAACTCAGGGGTATGATAAATGAGATTTTCTTCTCTGTGACAATTCATCTTTAAATTCCAAGTGACTTGGATGAAGGGAAGAAAATCCACCCCAAGCAAAACAAACCTGGTAGAGCATTCAGTCTCAGTGTTGGGAAAAAAATCATTTTCTGCGTCTGAAATTTTGCTCTGTAGATGAGCAGGAACACATTTGAATTAGATCTAAGAGCTGGTTGTAAATCTATTTGATAAACAATGATTAAAGCAGTTTCTTCACGTCATGTGGTCCTCAAATCTGCAGACCTGCGTTTCCTAGTAGTTGCTGGGTTACACTACCAAAACCTTTTCCAGTAAAACGTGGATTTGACAGTAAGGAAAGTCATTTTTTTTAGTCTGTTTTATATGCATCACTGCATCTTATTAAAATAAGTCTGTCCACTCCACCCCGGCTTATACTAAATGCATTTCCTTTCTAGTGAACTCAGTGTGGTTTTTAAAAGATATTCTATTTTGATAAGACTGCAGTGTAAACAAGACCTCTCCTGTAGTCTTCTTTGACTCCAAATACTTTTAAAAAAAAGTAAAAGAACTTTTTGCTTTTCTGAAAGAGTGATAGATACACAAATCTAAAGGATTTTTAAAAAAAATCTTGGATTCAGATGCCTCCTAACATATATCAGAGTTTATATCAGTTCATGTTCAAGGCATGAAAGTGAATTCTTTAGTCCACTCTTTATGTTTAACCCTTCTGATCCCCTTTTTATTTCCATTCTTCTGAAAAGGAAGAGACATTCTTCCTTTTGAAAGCCAATTTCTCACTGCTGCTGCTGCTGCTAAGTCACTTCAGTCGTGTCCGACTCTGTGCGACCCCATAGACGGCAGCCCACCAGGCTCCCCCGTCCCTGGGATTCTCCAGGCAAGAATACTAGAGTGGGTTGCCATTTCCTTCTCCAATGCATGAAACTAAAAAGTGAAAGTGAAGTCGCTCAGTTGTGTCCGACTTGTAGTGACCCCGTGGACTGTAGCCCACCAGGCTCCTCCGTCCATGGGATTCTCCAGGCGGGAGCACTGGAGTGGGGTGCCATTGCCTTCTCCAATGCATGAAACTAAAAAGTGAAAGTGAAGTCGCTCAGTCATGTCCCACTCTTAGCGACCCCGTGGACTGCAGCCCACCAGGCTCCTCCGTCCCTGGGATTCTCCAGGCAGGAGCACTGGGGTGGGTGCCGTCGCCTTCTCTGGATTTCTCACTACTCAGCCATAAAAAGGAACACATGTGAGTCCACTGTAATGAGGTGGATGAACCTAGAGCCTATTACACAGACTGAAGTGAGTCAGAGAAAAATAAATAGCGTATACTAGCACATGTATATGGACTCTGGAAGGACGGTACTGATGGGTGTATTCACACGGCAGCTGTGGCGACATAGACATGGAGAAGAGACTTATGGACAAGGAGGGGGAGGAAGAGGGAGGGTGAGACCCATGGCGAGAGCATCGGGGATGCGTGTGCACCAGCCTGTGTAAACAGACACCAGTGGGAACGTGCTGTGTGACTCGGGGAGCTCACACAGGGCCTCTGGAGTAGCCTAGAAGGTGGGAATGGGCAGGAGGTGGGAGGTGGGAGGGAGGTTCAGCGGGGAGGGGACGTATGTACACCTGGGGTTAATTCATGTTGATGCATGGTGGAAATCAAACCAATATTGTAAACCAATCATCAATCAATTAAAAATAAATATTTTTTAAAAAGACAAAAAAAAGGAAAAAAAACCACTTCCTCTGATTCATAGTGCTTCTCAGGTATACAATATCCTTCTACTTCTCTGTATATTGATTCTATTAGTTTTTGAGAGTTTGATATTGAAACTTCCAACTAAAATTCTTAATATTATCTACTTAAAAAATAATTGGAACATATATTGGAACTATATGTAACTTTTTCCTGTCTCTTCTAAGTCTCCTGTGAATGTGTTGTCATAGTTTCATAATTTAAAAAGTGAAGAGGAAAACAAGAAAACCCATTCCTTCCCCTCATTCTGGGCCGCCCCTGCCTCTCTTGCCTTCTCAGGACCCGATCCCTTCCTGTGCATAGAACCTCTTCCTCATTAACTTTATTTATTCACCTTTAATTGAAGGATAATTGGCACAGTATTGGTTTCTGCCACACATCAGCATGAATCAGCCACAGGCTCACCTGTGTCCGCTCCCTCTTGCCCCTCCCCCGCCTCCCTCCCCACCCGGCCCCTCTGGGCTGTTACAGAGCCCGTTGGAGCTCCCGAGTCACGCAGCAGCCTGTCTATTCTGCGTATGGTCCTATGGGTTTCCATGTTACTGTCTTCCTGCATCCCACCCTCTCCTTCCTCCCTGCCCCTCACCTCATTAGCTTTTTCCCATCCGAATTTTTATGCTCCAAACTTGCTTATCTTTTTTTTTTAATGCTCCTCTGACCCCTGTTCTAACTCGGGCTCTTCCCTCCCTTCACTTCTGGGAAGAGCTGCTATAGCTCAGCGTGTGCTTCTGACTTGCCCTTCAGTCTGCCCTTCACTGTCTTGTTCTGGCCACTCCTGTTTACTAAGCCCACTCTTACCGGTGTCGCTGTTGAGGTCTTTGTAGCTAAACCCAGTGTCTACTTCTCAGTTCTTCCCTTGGCCTCTCCGTGGCCTGTGACAGTCTCCTGACCACTCTGCCCTTGACTTCTGAAACACTGTACTCTTTTACTTTCCTTTTTGGAGCTCTGGCTCCTCCTTCTCAGCCTCCTTTGTGGACTCTGCCCATCATTCAGGCCTAGGCTATTTTATTTTCACTCAACATACTCACCCCGGAAGAGGGCATCCATCAGGTTGTCTTCTCTCTTTGCTGAGGACTTCTAGGTCTCTTTCCAGCCCTGATATCTCCTCTGAGTTGCAGGTCTCTATTTCCTTTTGCATCTGGACATCTTTGCCTGAGTGTCCTCAAACTCAGTCTATCTCAAAGTAAACTCATTTTTATTAACCCCTGCCCCTCATCACCAAATATGAGTCTCTCTCTCTCAGTAGCATCATCTTGTACACAGAATCTCAAGCCAGGAACCAGGAAGTTAACTCAAAATTCTTTCCTTTTCCCCCAAGTTAGCCATACTGGCCACGTGGATCATACCTCCTAAATATCTGCCTCCATCCCCTCCACTACTGCCCTTGGTGGTGGTTATTCAGTCGCTGAGTTAGGTCTGACTCTTTGAGACCCGTGGACTGCAGCACGTCAGCCTTCCCTGTTCTTCACTATCTCCCAGAGTTTGTTCAGATTCATGTCCATTGAGTCAGTGATGCCATCTAAACATCTCATCCTCTGCCACCTGCTTCTCCTCCTGCCCTTAATCATTCCCAGCATCAGCGTCTTTTCCAGCAAGGCGGCTCTTCACATCAGGTGGCTGAAATATTGGAGCTTCAGCGTCAGTCACTGTTGGAGGCATCACCGATTTCAACAACCTCTAAGCTGGTCTCTTCACCTCCAGACTTAACCTTATCCTGTCCATTTTCCAGCCTTAAGCCAGAGTGGTTTTTCTGGAACCCACATCTGACCACAGTACACCGCTGTTTAAGACTCTTTGTTAGCTCCCTTTGCCCATTGGTGAAGGTCCAGATTCCAGGACCAGATAGACTGGTCCTGATTCCAGATAGACTGATTCCAGACAGACTGACCCCTGCCCACCTCCAGTCTCATCTCCCTTCAACGCACCCATTCACTCTGTGCCCCAGACACGCCAGGCCATTCCTTTAGCCTAGAACACTTCTTCCCTCACTCAACTAACTCAACTCAACTTCACATCTTGGCGGCTTAAACGTCCTTGCCTCTAGGAAGTTTCCTCTGGTCTCCTAAATTGAGATCTTCTTGGACCACCCCTCCCGTTTCACATAGAACACAGATAGGTATGACCTGCTTACTTGTCACTGGCCTCCCCCCCCCAGACTGTAAGTTCTACGAGACCGAAGATTGGATATAGCATATGACAGGCAGCTAGTAAACACCTGTGAATAAATTAATGAATGCCTTTATATGATGCTGTTTCTGCCCATTTTACCCTCCCAAGTTAGTAGATGGCATTTGAAAAAGAATCATCAGTATTG
Organism: Bison bison bison; assembly: GCF_000754665.1. Lineage (NCBI taxonomy): Eukaryota > Metazoa > Chordata > Mammalia > Artiodactyla > Bovidae > Bison > Bison bison. The sequence continues at coordinate 5,569,806 of NW_011494921.1, read as the reverse complement.
GTACATTGTTTGGAAGCAGTATTTCATGTTTCATGGTATCAAGTTCTCATTAATGACATTTCCTCCTGAGCTCAGTTACTATAGGTGTGTATGAGTTTTAAAGGGAATCTTAAAGTGGGGTTAAATCCTATCGAAAGTTTTAGACTATCGCCACCGAGGGGAGGGATGTGCAGTACTGATCACTAAGCACTATACAGGGACCCGTGTTACGGTGGACGAGTCTGCCAAGGGAACCTGCTGAACAGGTGGTTCTTGCCGCCCTGCCCACACACTGCCCTCTTCACCGCATCCGTGTCTCCGCACCCTCTCTTCCTCCTTCCTGGGGTGTCACATCTCATCTGTTCCTCTCCAGACCCTCCCCATCCTTCCTGGCCACCTCGGGTCCTCCAACTCCGAACGTTCACAACAAACTCCAGCCCATTGTTTTTTTTCCGTTTGCTCAACTCTGGTTGTAGTCATCTCTTCCAAACTACGAAGCAGCTTCTTAGCTGGAGTCTTACAACACTCTCTATATCTCTCTGTATCCCTTCCCTATGGCTCTGGAGGGGAGAAGCCATACGCCCGTGTCTCCCACAGGTGCTGGCCCATGGCGGAACACACAGTAGTCATTTCTTTTCAAATGAGTCATTTTGATGCATTCCTGCCTATTTTAATGGATTCTCCTAATTTCCGTCACTCAGTTGGAGGGTGGGGGAAACTGGTTTTGTATGTCTGCTTATATCCGGCATTCTTTTCTAGCCTCTGCTCTTTGAAAAGGAGTATTCTTTTTTGTTAATATTTTAATCCTTGAAATACTTGCTTACATAATTAAAAATAGATTCCTGTGTAGAGGAAACAGTGCTCACGATGTCTTGTAAATAACAAAGGTGGTTCTGCTTCCACACAAAGCTGCAAATGTTACCCATTTGAGAATATTTGAGCCTGCAAACACATCAGCAAATCAGGAGGACTATTTTCCTCTTCCAAGTCATTTTGGTTATCTGTAGGCCAAGTTTGCGTTTAAATGGCCATTACTTAATATACTGTAAATTCTTAGATTGTTATTGACTTAAATTTACCTGTAAAGAAAAAAGCCAGGGACTTGCCCAGTGGTCCGGAGACTGGGCAATCCCACGCTTCCCACGCAGGGAGCGGGATTCAGTCCCTGGTCGGGGAACTAGGTTCTACAAGCTGCACTGAGAGTTCCCACGTGGCCGCTAAAGGTCCTGCATGCCGCAACTGAGGCCTGGCACAGGCTAAGAAAGGTGGTGATTTTAAAAAGGAAAAAAAGCCAGGGATCAGCACTTTTATAAGTTTATCCTTTTTCTTTCTCATTTCCTGATCTTTGGCAGAGAAGTACATAAAGTTACCTGAGATCTTTGAAACCTAGTTGTTCAGAGGTATTCACGGATATATATGGTTCTACCATCACAATACTGAACTAAGTAATTATGCATGAGGGAAAAACTAGCTTTTTTTCACCTTGATTTTACTGGAATTTTAAGATTTGAGTGGATAAATCCTCACTTCTCTCTGTAATATCCCTACAGAATCGAGTGATTACATTGTGTCAACTTTGGTGATAAACTCAAACTAAGGTAATTTGCTGTGTATCTTCTGTGGAAACTATATGTTGCCTGGAGATATTTTTTTCCTTTTGCAGTTACATTTTGATGTTCATATTACACGAGTAACAAACTATGAAAACTATGCATATGTGAGCAGAAGGTTTAAAACATTCCCGACCTTTGTTTTATGCCTTTGATTGAATGCATTGCTGTGCTGCATGGTGATCCAGTTCAGTTCAGTTCAGTCGCTCAGTCGTGTCCAACTCTTTGCGACCCCATGAATCGCAGCACGCCAGGCCTCCCTGTCCATCACCATCTCCTGGAGTTCACTCAAACTTATGTCCATCAAGTCGGTGATGCCATCCAGCCATCTCATCCTCTGTCGTCCCCTTCTCCTCCTGCCCCCAATCCCTCCCAGCATCAGAGTCTTTTCCAGTGAGTCAACTCCTCGCATGAGGTGGCCAAAGTACTGGAATTTCAGCTTCAGCATCAGTTCTTCAAATGAACACCCAGGACTGATCTCCTTTAGAATGGACTAGTTGGATCTCCTTGCAGTCCAAGGGACTTGCAAGAGTCATCTCCAACACCACAGTTCAAAAGCATCAATTCTTTGGTGCTCAGCTTTCTTCACAGTCCAACTCTCACATCCATACATGACCACAGGAAAAACCATTGCCTTGACTAGATGGACCTTTGTTGGCAAAGTAATGTCTCTGCTTTTC
>NW_011494921.1:5566715-5567437 GCF_000754665.1 Bison bison bison | reverse complement strand
ACCTTTGTTGGCAAAGTAATGTCTCTGCTTTTCAATATGCTATCTAGGTTGGTCATAACTTTCCTTCCAAGGAGTAAGCATCTTTTAACTTCATGGCTTCAGTCACCATCTGCAGTGATTTTGGAGCCCAAAAAAATAAAGTCTGACACTGTTTCCCCATCTATTTCCCATGAAGTGATGGGACCAGATGCCATGAACTTCGTTTTCTGAATGTTGAGCTTTAAGCCAACTTTTTCACTCTCCTCTTTCACTTTCATCAAGAGGCTTTTGAGTTCCTCTTCACTTTCTGCCATAAGGGTGGTGTCATCTGCATATCTGAGGTTACTGAGATTTCTCCCAGCAATCCTGATTCCAGCTTGTGCTTCTTCCAGCCCAGCATTTCTCATGATGTACTCTGCATATAAGTTAAATAAGCAGGTTGACAATATACAGCCTTGACATACTCCTTTTCCTATTTGAAACCAGTCTGTTGTTCCATGTCCAGTTCTAACTGTTGCTTCCTGACCTGCATACAAATTTCTCAAGAGGCAGGTCAGGTGGTCTGGTATTCCCATCTCTTTCAGAATTTTCCACAGTTTATTGTGATCCACACAGCCAAAGGCTTTGGCATAGTCAATAAAGCAGAAATAGATGTTTTTCTGGAACTCTCTTGCTTTTTCCATGATCCAGAGGATGTTGGCAATTTGATCTCTGGTTCCTCTGCCTTTTCTAAAACCAGCTTG
>NW_011494921.1:5554321-5566544 GCF_000754665.1 Bison bison bison | reverse complement strand
GAGTTTTCCAAATTTGCTGGCATATTGAGTGCAGCACTTTCACAGCATCTTCTTTCAGGATTTGAAATAGCTCAACTGCAATTCCATCACCTCCACTAGCTTTGTTCGTAGTGATGCTTTCTAAGGCCCACTTGACTTCACATTCCAGGATGTCTGGCTCTAGGTGAGTGATCACAGCATCGTGATTATCTGGGTCATGAAGATCTTTTTTGTACAGTTCTTCTGTGTATTCTTGCCACCTCTTCTTAATATCATCTGCTTCTGTTAGGTCCATATCATTTCTGTCCTTTATTGAGCCCATCTTTGCACGAAATGTTCCCTTGGAATCTCTCATTTTCTTGAAGAGATCTCTAGTCTTTCCATTCTGTTGTTTTCCTCTATTTCTTTGCATGGATCGCTGAGGAAGGCTTTCTTATCTCTCCTTGCTATTCTTTGGAACTCTGCATTCAGATGCTTATGTCTTTCCTTTTCTTCTTTGTTTTTCACTTCTCTTCTTTTCACAGCTATTTGTAAGGCCTCCCCAGACAGCCATTTTGCTTTTTTGCATTTCTTTTCTATGGGGATGGACTTGATCCCTGTCCCCTGTACAATGTCAAGAACCTCCATCCATAGTTCATCAGGCACTCTATCTATCAGATCTAGTCCCTTAAATCTATTTCTCACTTCCACTGTATAAACATAAGGGATTTGATTTAGGTCATACCTGAATGGTCTAGTGGTTTTCCCTACTTTCTTCAATTTAAGTCTGAATTTGGCAATAAGGAGTTCATGGTCTGAGCCACAGTCAGTGGTGCGTGGTGATTAGATATGCTTGATAAGCAGTTGGCCTAAGTGACCGTCATTTGTGTGCTTTGGGTGGACAAACCAGCTTTCCACTGACACGGAGGCAGAGACAGGTGGGGTTGGGCAGAGCAGGAGGCAGCTCTGAGGCCTCTCTGAAGCACCTTGAGCCCCGAGTCAGAGGCTGTCCTCTCCTCTGGTTGGGGTACCACGGCCTGGACAACCACTTGTCAGGTAGCAGGCTGATCAGCTGTCTTCAGGACTTTCCACAGAAACCCTTGCCTAGAATGATGACCTAAGGGACAAGATGGCCTTGGATGTTGGGGCGAAGGAGAGAAAAGAAATAAAGTCCATATTTTATTGAACATCTATAATGTGCTACGTGTCAGTTACCCATTGCCATAATAGTAACTAACAAACCACCCCGAAACTCGCGGCGTTGAACAATAAACATTTTCCGTCCCTGCCTTTCCCCTGGGTAACCATGAGTTTGTTTTCTACACCTGTGACTCTATTGCGGTTTTGTATGTAGATTCATTTGTACCTTTTTTCTTTCAGATTCCATGTATAAGCAATATCATATGATATTTGGGAGAGGAGGAGTAAATTGGAAGATTGAGATTAACATACACATTACTGCGTATAAAATAGATAACTAATAAGAATCTACAGTGTAGCACAGGGAACTCAGTACTCTGTAATGACCTACATGCGAAGAGAATCTAAAAAAGAGTGGATCTGTGTCTATGTATAACTGATCCACTTTGCTGCACAGCAGAAATAAACACATTATAGATCAACTGTACTCCAATAAAAAAATGAATTTAAAAAAAGCACTAAACATTTTTTTCCTCACATATCTGTAGGGCTCAGCTGACCTAGGCTGATCCCGGCTGGGTTTGCAGCTGTGGTTTGGCTGGCTTGATCATGTGTGTGTGTGACTGGCTCTGCTCCATGTTTCCCCTCCGGGGACCTCTGGTGTACCCTGGGTGGATCCTCCCAGCAATGGCGAAGAGGAAGGCACAGCAATGACACACCCCGTGACATTCCCTGGGGAAAAGCAGGTCACGTGACTGAGCCTACAGACAGAGCAGGGGACACTAGACGATGTCACAGCAGGGTGCCTGGGTTCAGGAAAGTGTGGGTTGGAGTTTGAGCGGTGTGGGGTGGGTGTGTGTGTGTGTGTGTGTGTGTGTGTGTGTGTTGCCATCTACCTCTTACCACATATTTTAGCTCACTACCATTCTTGGAGTATGCCATTTCCATGGTTGGGATAAGGACAACAAATGGAAAATAAATGTGGAAATATTTCAAAACCAGTTATTGGGCTTTGCTGGTGTTCCAGCAGTTACGGATCTGCCTTCTGGTGCAGGGGACACAGGTTCGATCCCTGGTCCGGGCAGTCCCGCATGCTGTGGGGCAGCTAGGTCTTGAGCCACATCTGTGGAGCCCAGGAGCACGCCTAGATCCTGGGCTCCACAGGAGAAGCCACAGCGAGGAGAAGCCCGTGCCCCCAGGTGGAGTAGCCCCCTGTTCTCTGCACCTGGAGAAAGTCCGCTGGCAGTGGCAAAGACCCAGCGCGGCTGTTAAAGACATTAAAAAGTAGCAAACTTTCATACAAATAGCGAGCTATGCCTAGCTTGTTAGAAGCCATGTTCAAGTCTGTCTGTAGCTGTGCCTGACCTGCCCTCTGGATAGAAGCAGGCAGGACCCAAGCATCCCTCTCCTTCCTCTTCCCTTGAGTGTGGCACGGTGCCTAACACATAGTTGGCACTCAGCAAATCCTGGTGATCCCTAGGGTCACCTCTGCCGTCCTAGCAGGGCATCCCTTCCAGGCTCACTAGATGACCATATGTGGCTCTCCATGTATTTTATAAGATTTCATTTTAAATTTTTCTGTTTTTTTCCCACTGAAATAATCACCAAACATCTGAGGAACCAAGTCCAAAGCTAATGCCTACAGAAGTTAAGCCATCCAATCGAGAGGTTCATTATTCTGAGTGGACAAAATCCAAAGAATGAAAGCCCTTGATTCATTTTGCCAATGAATATAGGGGCTGTTTGGAGGTGATATCAGAAAGATCGAGAGATTTACTCATTTGTGACTCTCACAATGTCTGAGGCTTGTTGACGGTTTTTTGTTTGTTTGTTTGTTTTGTTTTGGGTTTTGTTTTTTTTTTAACCTGAGATTCTACCTCTGGTGTGCTTTTATTTTTTAAAATCAGAAGCAGTGTTAAAAATACTTGACGGGTTTTGCCTTGGTCCTTAATGAGGGTGTTAAGAGATGCCTTCCATTAGTGAGTATGCCTCAGATAATGTGTTTATTTGCATTTTCCTTCTTCCCTGCCTGTCCCCTAATGGTCTGGTGCACAGTGGGCTCCTTGAGCTGATTTATATGGGTCTCAGTTGCTCTCATTTGTGCATACGTAATTCAGAGAGGTGATCACATTGATTTCCCAGGCCCACTTTTCAAGAGACGCTACTAACACAGATATCTCAGCAGCTCTAACTACATTGTCTGAAAAGGAAAACATTTTAAACCTTTGGAAGCAATTTTGATGGACATTTCATTGTGTTCTATATTACTCACCTAATTAAATTTCCTTCACATCGAGGTCTGTTTAAAATTCAATTGAGAAATATTTTCGAGTTCCATTGGGCAGATAACTTTGTTTAGCTGGATTTGTTCTGCGTGCATATGAAATGGCATCCTATGAATCAATACCCGGTGCTTCTACTTTCCGTGGAGGTGAAGAAATGACACCCTGTAGGCAAATGTAGTCTCCTGTTATTCATAACAGGCCGTCTCTGGTTACTGAACTTGCTCACCCTGTCATTCCAAAAAGTCCTTGTGTTTTCGTGTCTGTGGTTTTTGCTAGGCTGATTTATTCAGATTCTGAGCATTGTGAACAAAATCTGTAACTCCTCTCATGGATGAGCTGGAATTCTGGTACTCCTGTTCACAAGCTCACAGTCCAGCCTAGGCTGCTTCCCTCCTTTAGGGCACGAGTGTGTGCTTCGTCGCTCAGTTGTGTCCAGCTCTTTAGACTGTAGCTCGCCGGGCTCCTCTGTCCATGGGGATTCTCCAGGCAAGAATACTGGACTGGCTTGTCATACCCTTCTCCAGGTATGAGGGGTCCCTCCTGGGATCCTCCTCGAACCCAGGTCTCCCACACTGCAGGCAGATTCTTTACTATCTGAGCCATCAGGGAAGCCCAAGAATCCTGGAGTGGGTAGTCTATCCCTTCTCCAAGGGATCTTCCCAACCCAGGGATTGAACTGGGGTCTTCTGCATTGCAGGCGGATTTTTTACCAGCTGAGCTACGAGGGAAGCCAGGGCATACAAAAGTCTTGTTTGCACAACAGAGGTGGATAGAATTCCAGATGGCGTTTGAAAACAAACAGGGTGAACTGTCTGAGGATGCGTCCAGTGGATGAGGCATGATTCCCAGTGTTTCATCTTTGGACGCAGAACCCAGGAGAAAGTCCTTACCTCTCAACTCCACCCTCTACCACTGAATACAAGAAAAACAGAGCCTTGTCATCTTTTATCCTGGCTCTCCCTGACACGGCCGTGCCGTTCACATTCCATAGGCACTGCTTTAGTATAAAAAATAAAATAAAACAGCTCCAAAGATGTACTTTTTGTTGCATTGTTAATTAACCTTTAAACATTTCAGAATTCATTAGAATCGTCAAAGCTTTCAGAGTTTATCTTGTTTATCTCTTAGTCCACAGTACCAAAATGCCACAGACTGCATAGCGTATCAGAAGTAGAAATGTATTGCTCATGGTTCTGGAGGCTGGAAGATCAGTATGCCAGCACGGTCTAGTGAGGGCTGTCTTCAAGCTTGCAGACTTAATGGTATCCTCACCTGGGGGAAGGGGTTAGGGAGCTCTGTGGAGCCTCTTTTAGAAGGGCATTAATTCTGACTCGACGGACGTGAGTCTGAGTGAACTCCGGGAGTTGGTGATGGACAGGGAGGCCTGGCGTGCTGCGATTCATGGGGTCGCAAAGAGTCGGACACGACTGAGCGACTGAACTGAACTGAGTTCTGTTCATAAGGGCTCCACTCTCATGACGTAAGCACCTCCCAAAGACCCCACCTACTGCTACCATCATCTTTGGAGGTTAGAATTTCAACAAATGAATTTGGGCAGTGGGGGTGGGGAACACAAGCATTCAGCCTATAGCAGTCTCTGTGCCTCAAATAATAGTGAGTGTATCAGAAGATTATTGTGAGCCTTAAATTAGCTCAGGCATATAGATACTTAAAACTGCTGATCCATTGTGAATGCTTGCTAATATAGTTTCTATCATTATTATTATTATTAGTTGATTAATATTACCTTTGTAACTTCTCTGTACATTAGCAGGAGATTTGGCCTGAGTCACCAACTCTTCCATCATTTTTACATATCAGGAGTATTGCTTGGTGTCGTCACTGAGAGCATGAGCTTTGGGGCTAGACAGATCCAGTGCCAGCTATACCATTTAGCTAGCTGTGTGAGCTCACTCAAGTCATTAACCTTGAGGAACCTCAGTTGCTTTCCCTGTAGAATGGGGACAAGGTTGGTGCTGACTTGGTAGTTGGTGTGCTGGTTAAATGAGACGCTGTAGTATTTAGCACTGCCTGCACACCCAGGATCATCACCTGTTTCACAGGGGCAGAATTTATGTCAGTTTCACTGGTGGAACTGTGATGAGAGAGATGGCCAGACACCACACTGGTCTTTGGGTGCTCCCCTTGCAAGCTGGTCAGACACGCAGCAGTGTTACCCTGCCACACTCCCTCTCTCCCCCACCCCCAGGTCCTTTTAAGACTCTTAACAATTATAAGCATTTTGCTAAGTGTGGGCTTAGAACCCAGGAATCTGCTATGCATGCAGTACGTTCTGATTGGCATCCTTACTGACTGATTTTGGGATAAGGTCCATTCTGTAAGTGTGGTACATGTTGAGCACAAACTCTGCATTTGCTAGAATTGTACAATTGTACGTATAAAAATTGCAGCTCCACCACCGAGGCTCGGCTTGTCTTCATGATCGCAGGTTTGGGAGTCATTTCAGAAAGCTGTTTTCTCCAACATCCAGGTAGTGCTGAGGCTAAAAGTGCCAAGTACTGTTTCTTCTTTTCTGGTTTCGGTATGGCCGAATCTTGCCTTTTTCTCTTGTTCCCCTGATCCTGAAGAGGTCCTCTTCATGGCATCATCTTTATTCCCAAAGCCAGGAGCCTTAACATGAAAAAAAGAAAGAAAGGAAGGAAGAAAACCCACAGACACTTTGCTTTTCCTGAGGTAACAAACTTACCTGCTAATAGAAGATTTTGAAGCCAGGGGCTTCCACTGAGTTCTCAACATGCAAGTCTATTTAAACAGTCTGTAGAATCCTTCCCTGACCCCAAATTACTCCGAAGCATTAATTGTCCTAGCGGTTTCATGGCCACATTATTTCATATTCATTAGTGTTTTCATGAAAAATTATAACACTAATTAGAGCGGCTTCCAGTTAATTCGCTGGGTGATTCATTACTCTCTCCCTTCTTGGTGTTCTGCATGTGGTCATCTTGGAGAAAGCATCCAAGGGGTAATTGCAGCTCTATTCCCTGAGTGATTGCCTAATGCCATTAGTTCTGATCCACAGGCGCGTCTCCGGCGGGCTCTGATGGGGTCTGGCTGCAGCTGCACCCTCGCCCCCGCCCTGTGGATGCACCGAGGTCGGGTCCTCTGGAAGGGGTCCAGCGCAGCAGAGGGGTGGAGCTCCCGGTGGGAGGTGAGCATCTCCGTGAGCCTGTCCTGGAATCTGAGATAGGAGAGTGCTCAGAGAAATCTACCCAAAGAACTCGTAGTTGGGAAGTAATAACAAAAACAAGATTTTCCTCCGTTTTAACAGCTATGTGGCTGAGCATGGGCTAGACTCTGGGAGCCTGGTTCACTCTCAGACCTCTGCTGCTCACGTTTTTTCATTAAAAGTTTGCGTGTCCTCATGTCCCTTGGATGGCAGCCTCAAAAACCCAGCGGGGGGCAGGCCAGCCTGTGACAGCATCCGCAACAAGGTGGTCTCTCTAGGAGCAGAATTTCCACATCAGAGCACATGGGCAGATCCTGCCAGACAGTTTTCTAACCTGTTACATAAATTTACACTGCCACCAGCGGTCTGGGAGTGTTCCTATGTTTCTTGCCAGTAGTTGAGATTGAGAGGTTTTCATTTAAGCCATTTTGTAGATATATAAGGGTGTTTTATGTGTATAATTCCTGGATTGCTAGTCATTTTGAGTACATTTTTATATAATTGTTGGAAATCTGGATTTCTTCTTCTGTGAAGTGCTGGTTCAGGTCTCTGCCTGTTTTCCTATTGGGATGTCTGACTTTTTCTGGTTGATTTCCAAAAGACTTTATATCTATATATTCTGGATTCAGGCCTTTTGTCAGTCACATGCGCTGAAAATATCCATGGCTCTCCTTGCACGCTGTCTCCCTCCCTCCCTCTCTGTGTCTGTCTATTTCCTCTCTTATTTGTGGCGTTTATTATACAGAAGCTCTCAATTTTAATGTGCTGTAATACATCAGTCTTTTTCCCTTGCTGTAGTATTTTTTAAGTCTTGTTTAAGAAATCTTTCTTGAGATTATTAAGATATTACCCTATATTATTTTATAAAACTTTATCGTTTTGCCATTTACACTGAGTTCTGTGATTCCTACAGAACTTTTTTGTGTGTGCATGACATAAAGTAGGGGATCAGGAATCAAGCCCTGCCCCCATGCCTGTCTAGTTACCCTAGCTCCATTATTAGAAAGACTACCTTTCCTCATGTTCTGCAGTGCCCGTCTTATTAAATCCCATGTCATGTGTATGTGGGGCTTCCCTGGTAGCTCAGCGGGTAAAGAATCTGCCTGCAATGCAGGAGATCCTGGTTCAATTCCCGGGTCAGGAACATCCCCTGGAGAAAGGATAGGCTACCCACTCTAGTGTTCGTGGGCTTCCCTGGTGGCTTAGATAGTAATGAACCTGCCTGCAATGCAGGAGACCTGGGTTCAACCCCTGGGTTGGGAAGATCCCCTGGAGGAAGGCATGGCTACCCACTCCAGTATTGTTGCCTGGAGAATCCCCATGAACAGAAGAGCCTGGCGGGCTACAGTCCATGGGGTCGCAAAGAGTCAGATGTGACTGAGGGACTAAGCACAGCACAGCCATACGGATGTGGATCTGTTTGTAGGCTTTCTGTGCTGTTACGCTGGTCTTGTTGTATATCCTTTCCCGCTATTGCACCATTAGAGTCTTATTAGAGGTCTTGATAGTTAATATAGCAAGTCCTCCCATCTATTCTTATTCATCATCAAGAATAGCTTGACTGTTCTTTGATTTTTTTGTATCCTCCCCTAGATTTTAGAATCAGCTTGTTAAATCCAAAAAGCTGAAAGGAAAGAAAGAAGACAGGAAGGGAACAAGAGAAATCTGCTAAGATTTTTACTAAAAATTTGGTTGGATCTATAGATCAATATGGAGAGAATTACATTTTTTACAGTATTGAGTCTTACAATTCATTTATAGTACGCTTTAATTTCTCTAACAGTATATCATTTTCTTTGCTAAACTCTTGCATACTTATGGTTAGATTTATTTCTATGTACTTGATGTTTTAATTCTACTGTAAATGGTGTCTTTTTCATTTTCTGTTTGTTGTGTTTTGTAGAAATACAGTTGATTTTTGTCTGTGGATATTGAGTCTAGGAGCCTTGCTAAATTCTCATATTAATTCTAGTAGTTTACCAGTGTATTATCTTGGATTTTTTATGGATGTATAATCCATATTGATGTTTGTATGTTCATCTGAAAATTGACCACCTTACTCAACTTTCTTATTGGTTCTAATAATTTGGGTGTTGAGGCTCTTATGTTTTGTAGGTTAAAAAAATCATATTAACTTATCATTATGAGTGTTCTCTTTCTGCCGAGAGAAGCAATATAGGGTAGCTGTTCGGGACAAGGAGTCTGGAATCTGACTACCCGAGTTTGAATCCCACCTCTATTACTTTTCTGTGTAACCTTAAATAATTTACCTAATCCTCTGTGACTCAGGATAATTAATTGTAAACCACCTCATAGGTTGATCTTAAAAATTGAGTTCGTGCAACTTCAAAAACACTTGTCAAGTCATGAGCACTCAGTTTATGCTGACTTCTGTTATTTTATCAATTATACTAGCGTCGTTCCTTTCTAAATTCCCCTTGTTTTTTTCTCATTTAATCGCACTGGCTACTTTTCCAGTGTTAATACTGAATCTTACTGGTGCTTTCAGACCTCACCTGAAACTTAACACTTTGAAATATTCCTTCTAGGTTTTTTTAAAGGCATGGTTATTTGGTTTTGGTTTTCATCATTTGACATATATTCAACCCCCTTTAACTGCACTTATGAATCTGCGTTAAATTCTGCAAGAGGGAGATAACTTTTTAGAGGAAGGTAATTTTTTAGAGGAATTTCCTTTTGTCAAACTCTGCTATTTACATAATGATGAAAACCATTAATAATGGAATTATTTCTTTTTAAATATCATTGAAATCTTTCTGTAAAAGGAGGTATTGACCCTTCTATGTTCGTAAAGATTCATTCATATAGTCTTTCCAAAAAGGTGCTGTTTGTTGACATAATGATACTCCTTTCGATGTTGGGGTTGCATGAAGGACTATTTATATTCACGCAGACCTGTTGGCCAGTCCTTTTTAGCAAAATGTCATGTTCTCGAGCTTTTAATTTTGATCATATTCCAAGTATGTCTTCAGTTTCCCTTCATAAAGAGTACACAGATGGAAGCTGTCGCAACATTGTTGATCGGCTGTGCCCAATACAAAATTAAAAGTTTTTTTAAAACTGTCAAAAAGTGTATACAGATACATGTTTTGAGTCATCATATAACTGAAAATGCTTCCCTGCAGGAAAGACCACCTGAACTGCATAAATTCTAACCTAACAAGTGTGGCATCTGTTTGGCTCTTCATTTCCTCCAATGCTATATATTTCTCATTTTCTTTCAAGAGTTTCTTTCTCACCTCTTTCCTTAACTTTTTTTTTTACATACTACTATTTATAGAGTTCTGTCTCATTTTCTTCTTAATTATTTTCTGATCCTGGTTCAGAGAATCCAGCTCTCTTTTGCATCATCTTGAGATACCAAATAATTCTCTAAAATGTTCTTTTAAGCTTCTATAAGATATTTTCAGATGAATTTTCTCTGATTCCAGGTAGCTTCTGTTTTTCTGTTTTCCAATATTTTCCATCTCTTTCCTTTTGTCCTATTTATTCATTCTCAAAGGAGGAAGACCCAGTCAGGCCTGATGGAATTAAGAAAGGGTGTGTGTTTTCCTCCCAGCCTCCTTCCTGGATGTTGGTGTGCTCAACCTTGTAGACCTACAGTAAATTGCCAATTAATACACCTAACGCAGCTCCTACCATTTAACTAGCTTTCTTGTAATCTGGCTCTGCTGGACTGACATAGATTCATCACCTGTGTCCATTCCTAGGCTGCTGACAAGCTGCTCAAATGATGTGTGTGCATCAGTTCCCCATATGTCATTGTTGTTGAGTCACTAAGTCGTGTCCAACCTTGTGTGACCCTATGGACTGTAGTCCACCAGACTCCTCTGTCCATGGAATTCTCCAAGCCAGAATACTGGAGTAGGTTACCATTTCCTTCTCCAGGGAATCTTCCTGACCCAGGGATCAAACCCACGTCTCCTGCATTGGCAGGCAGGTTCTTTGCCATCTGAGGAACCCCCAGACCCTGGTATGCCATGAGCCCGATCGTCCTCTCATCCTTATTCTCACCTGGAGCACCCTTGGGAAACTGTACCTCCTGGGGTTTGCTCTGCCACCACTGATGTCCCTCTTCTACCCACCCACCCTCATTTTTTTTCCTGGGTGTTTTCTGAGAATTGCAGTTCTCAACTCTAGTAGGTATTAGTAAAAGGGAGTGGATAGCACTCTGGCTGTTTCAAAAGGCATCACCCATCATGTTGAGTGATCGCTGCTTAATTTGAGTTTCTGAACAGCTGGAGGACTCAGGTGTTATTTTTCCTACCCAGTTCCATCAGCCTTGTGTTTAGGTGAAAATTCCTCATAAATGTCCCCCATGCAAGTTGATGGCAGTCTTGGTGTTCAGTTTGGTGAGTTCTATGTTTTATTCTATTAATCGGTCTTTAAGATGATTTTAGTGGGAAGTTAGGCGAGGCTGTACTGGATTCTTCTACCAACTTTTAGGGAAGCGTTCTGTCCAGAATTAAATATTTGTTTCAGCAACTCACGACGTCCTGGATAGCTTGCAGGAGCGCAGCCTGCAGCAGTTCTAAAGATCTCTCTTTGCCAGGCTTCTTCGTAGGCAGAATAGATGACCAGAAATCATGATTCCAAAAGCTGAGTGCCCCCTAAAGATTTATTCTAATAGCCAAGGAAAGAATAAAAAGCGCACTGAGGGGCTTCCCTGGTGGCTCAGGGGTGAAGAATCCACCTGCCAATGCAAGAGATACAGGTTCAATCCCTGGTCTGGGAAGATCCCACAAGCCTCAGAGCAACTAAGCCCGTGCGTCACAACTACTGAGCCTGTGCTCTCAAGCCCAGAGCCCATGGTCTGCTGCAAGGAAGCCACGGCAGAGAGAAGCCCGTGTATCGCAACTGGAGAGCAGCCGCAGCTCGCCGCAACTAGAGAAAAGTCTGCACAGCAATAACCCCAGTACAGCAAAAGTCAGTTAAAAACTAAAAAACGAAAAACACCCCACTGAGTTAGTAGGGAGGTAATCTGGGTTTTCAGGTCTCAGTCATTGACTCCTGTGGTCAATGTTAGGCAAATCATGACACCTCTAAGAGCCCCGAGAGCCCCGGACTCCTTTGTAATTCAGTCACTCAGTCATGCCCGATCCTTTGCAACCCCATGGACTGCAGCACGCCAGGCTTCTCTGTCCTTCACCATCTCCCAGAGCTTGCTCAAACTCACGTCCATTGTGTCAGTGATGTCATCTAACCGTCTCATCTTCTGCTGCCCTCTTCTCCTTTTGCCTTCAGTCTTTCCCAGCATTAGGGTCTTTTCCGATGAATCAGCTCTTCGCATCAGGCGGCCAAAGAATTGGAGCTTCAGCATCAGTCCTTCCAATGAATATTGAGGATCGGTTTCCTTAGGATGGACTGGTTGGATCTCTCTAAAGTAAAGGAGAGGACCAAGTGGTCTCTAACGCCCTGCCAGTCTAGGACTCAGTGGTCTTACCAACTGACCCGGAACCTCTGCTATTCGAAGCCTGTTCCTTGGGGCTCCCTGTTTTCCTCCAGAGTTTCTGCTGAAAGGGGAGCAGGGGAGGAGAAGGCACATCCACACTGGGCAGCTGAGCCACACCCTCGGGCAGAATGTACCTGGAGGGACCATGGGAAGAGCAGGCAGCACGATGCAGAGACCCGG
>NW_011494921.1:5550598-5554145 GCF_000754665.1 Bison bison bison | reverse complement strand
CCCTCTGGGGACCCCCCTCTGAGACCCGCCCTCTGGGGACCTGCCCTCTGGAGACCCCCCTCTGGGGACCCCCCTCTGAGACCCGCCCTCTGGGGACCCCCCTCTGAGACCCGCCCTCTGGGGATCTGCCCTCTGGAGACCCCCCCTCTGGAGACCCGCCTCTGGGGCCTTGCGGGCCTCTCTCTGAGCAAGTGGTCAGGCAGCCCAGGACCCCACTGGCTGAGTCCCCTCCAGTGACTTTGTGTTGCAGGGCAAACAGGCAGAGGAGATCAAGCCTGTCGCCCTCCGAGGAGGCCTTCGAGGCGCGGGAGCTCCGGGTGGTGGCTGGCTTGTTGCCACTCATGCGACAGTGAATAGACCTGGGGGAGGTGCTCTGTTACTTGTCACCACCAACCGCTTATACCAGTTTCCTTGATGAATCAGTTGGTAAAGAGTCTGCCTGCAATGCAGGAGACCCAGGTTCGATGCCTGGGTCGGGAAGATCCCCTGGAGGAGGAAACGGCATCCCACTCCAGTATTCTTGCCTGGAGAATCCCCATGGACAGAGGAGCCTGGCGAGCTAGAGTCCACAAGGTCCAAGAGTTGGACACAACTGAGCGAGTAAACCTATCCACGTATCCCGCTTATCCCCCAGCCCGGGTAAAGGCAGGGGCGGGGTTAGGGGAAGCACAGCGAGTTCTCACTTATCACCCATGTTTTCCAGACGGGAGAAAGCGGGCACCGCGGGACTCCCAGGTAGGCAGAGATGTGCCCAGGTCAGAGGTGAAGCCCCAGGTGGGGTTCAAGCATTCCAGGCAACGCTAGGCTTCCCGGGGCTCCTGGTTTCTCTGCATTTGGGGCCAGACCCCTTCCAGGGTCTTCAGAACGAAGGGTGCATGTTCACACACACGTGGTCCCCCCCCTTCCCTCCCTCGTCTCTTTTCTCTCTCCTCTCTCCCTCCTGCTCCAGCATCTCCTGCCAGTAATATTTGCTCAGATAATAAGCCAGGCAGCAGCTTGCTCCCTGGCACGTGGTGTTTGGTTCAGAGTGCCTTGGCTGCTGAGGATGATGTGTCAAATGGTTTAGGAGTTTTTCTCACCAAGGAAGGCCAGTTAGAAGGGAGCAAAAGGAGGGATAAAACCCCGGCGACCAAGAATGACCCCAAGTCGGTTTGGGAAGCGCAATCCCCCTTTCTCTGCCCTTGGCCACCGAAGTGGACACTGGCCTGGGTGCCCCTGGGTCTGCTGCCCATGTGGATGGGCAGCCAGTCTGTGAGGAAAGTCAGCTCCCAGCCCGGAGACAAAGCCGGGTTTAAGTTTCCCCCTGACTCTGGCCGGGGACGCTTGGAGAAATGAGAGAGGAGTTGAAATTTAGCTCTTGGGGGTCAAGTTTAGCCTACTTGCTCTATGGTCATCTAGACCAAGGTGGCCTTTGATGATAAGGTTTGGAGTCACAGAGAAGCAGGGAAAACTGCAAAGCATTGAACTGCAAAGTATTTATAATTTCCAGATCTTAGCACAAGATAAATGATGAAGAGATCTTGTCCTTGGCAGTCCCTTCCCCTGCATCAAGCCCTCCCGCCTCCCCAGGGACTGATCAGCACGCCGGGCCACCCTGAGCCTGGGCCTGGGTGTCACACCCCACCTCTGCTGGTCCCTGTAGCCATGTGCCAGGACCTATCCCGTTGGCTGGAGGAGCCCGCATTGCTACGATGTATCAGCATTACGACTTCCCGATCATTAAATATGTACTATCAGAGTGCGTAACTCTTCTATTCTTGCTTCCTTATTTGAATGCAAGGCATGCTGTTATTATTTCAAAAGCTCTTGAGCATGCAGATTAACTCCTGAGGAACAGGGGCCTTCCTGGACAACCATCCCTCCTCCCATCCTGACAGCAACACAGAGAAGTAAGGGAGTTGATTTCCCTTGCTCTGACCTCAAAACCCCGTAGGTTTCTCAGAATGAGGCTGGAGGTACAGACATGACCTTCCTCTGTAATGGACTTCTGCATTACCCAGTCGATCACCTCGGTTGACAGCCCCTGTGTGTGTGCCCTCCTTGCTGGAGACAATTAGGCCCCCTCTCTGCACAAGCCCTTGGAGGAGAGCGGCTTCAGGCTCTCCAGATGAAAGCTGGAGACATCTTCCTTGGGCACTATTTTCAAACCCGTATCCTGGGGGGTCAAGTGACTGCTCTGTCAAATGCACACCCTGATGGTTTCCGGCCCCACCCCCACCCAGTGCCCCGGCAAGATCACATTGAACTGTTCAGGGCAAGTATTTACTGAATGCGGGGAGAATAGAGCACGACTGTGTTATTTATCAGGGGCTCACAATACCCATCACGTGTAGAATGTATTTGGACATAAATTAGTGATGCTAGGAAAACACCAGGGGTCCCAAACCTATCAGGATCCTGGACACGTATGTAAAAACGCGTCACAGTCTTACCTTTCCTAGGAGTCTGGGAGCTGGCTCTGAGGCAACTTCCACCAGGAAGACAAAACTCTTTAACTTTTTATTTGCCATAAGCCCTCTGGACAGTTCATCTACAATTGATCAAGTCTTGGCAAATCATTTCAGCCTCTAAATTCTTAACTTCACTTTCTTACCCCACCCCACCCTTTTTTCTTCTTTCTCTGTGAAGCAAGGAGAGAAGGCAATGACAACCCACTCCAGTACTCTTACCTGGCAAATCCCATGGACGGAGGAGCCTGGTAGGCTGCAGTCCATGGAGTCGCTAGGAGTCGAACACGACTGAGTGACTTCACTTTCACTTTTCACTTTCACGCATTAGAGAAGGAAATGGCAACCCACTCCAGTATTCTTGCCTGGAGAATCCCAGGGATGGGGGAGCCTGGTGGGCTGCCATCTCTGGGGTCGCACAGAGTCGGACATGACTGAAGCGACTTAGCAGCAGCAGCAGCAGCAGCTGTGAAGCAAGGAAGGATATTTACGGACTGCCGACTGTGCACCAAGCATTGAACTACCCCTTGATGTCTGAAGGGTTTGCACTAGTATCCATCCGCATTTTACAGATGAGGAAACGGAGGCTCCAGGTCATGCAGCTGATAAGTGGCCAACGTAAAATTGGCGACCAGGTCTTGGACTTCAGGCCGAGGTTTTTTTTCACCCTGCATTCACTTACAGCCTGGGCAGGAAGGCGACAGTTGTTCTTTGCTTCCTTATCAGCTCTGTGTAGCCATAGGGATGCCACCTGCCACAGAACCACAGAACCGGTGGCATACAGCCATGGACGTTTATTTCTGCTCAGGAGTCCATGGGTCAGCTGGGCAGTTCTGCTGTTCAAGGCCATGCTCGGGTGGTCTCTGCTGGGTCTGCTGCCGTCGGCGGCTGGGGTGGGCGGACCCAGGCTGGCCTGGGCTTGTCACGTGACATCCAGCGCTCTGGGAGCGTGAACAAGTCACCCGGCTTCTGGAGGTGTAGGCTGTCCCTTCTGCTGGCCAGAGCAAATCGCCAGAGCAGCCCGGATCCAGAAAGAGCAGAGCGCCTCCATCTCGTGCGGGGAGGCCCTGCAGAGTGGCGGCAGGAGGCCGGGATGGAGG
>NW_011494921.1:5476356-5550471 GCF_000754665.1 Bison bison bison | reverse complement strand
CTGGGCGGCCTTGCTTCCCCCGGGGCCTGCCCCTGCTTCCTAGAAGCCGCAGTTGCCCTGCTCCCTCCTCGCCACACCTGCCCTCAGAGCTGTTTCTTGTTTGTACCGGGGCTGTTGCGCAGGATGACTTTGAAGCAGAATTTCAGTGGCCCTCTTCCCAGGGGAAAAGGATGCAGTCAGTCTGGCAGGGGTTAAGCCTGCCACTGACCTGATTAAGCTGAGGCAGGCCGCCTTCAGCATCAGCCAGCCGGGGGCAGAAACCACACCAAGAAGGAGTCTCCTCTGCCTGCATCTGAGGCCAGTGTGTCTTCTGGGTACTGTGCAGGGCAAGGGGTGGCTCTCCACTGACCATCCTTGAGCGTCTCCAGGCATCATGCTATGCCGGTGGGGCCACAGTTCCTCTGCTTTGTGGAGGCATGGCCCCGTCACCACCACCCCTGCCACCCCAGGCCGCTGCAAGGACCTCTCTTTGTTTTGTGTGTTTTGTGTGTTTCCAGGGAAGAGGATTGGAAGGAAAGGTCTACCTCCGCATTACTCCCAGGCCAGCTGGTTGACATGGGAGATGATGCTGGGCAGTGAGGGAAGAGGGGAGTGCAGCCTGGAGGAGGGGGCACTGGGCAGGAGGGGAGGCCGAGCTGGAAAGGGCTGCTGGGTTCCTGGAGGACTGGGATGGGCCAGAAAGCTCACGAGAAGAAGCCAGCATGCGGAGAGGAAGCAGGAAAGATGGGAGTTTAAAATGGGGAGTGGAGAATTGGGAGATTGGGATTGACATATCCACACTGTAGATACTACACATCAAACAGATAACTAATGAGAACAAGCCTTACAGCTCAGGGAACTCTACTCAGTCTCTGTGGTGACTGAATGGGAAGGAAGTCCAAAACAGGATTTTTTGGACACACACACACGTATACACACACACACACACACACATATATATATATACACACACGCATTGCAACCCTTGGACTATAGCCCACCAGCCTCCTCAGTGCATGGGATTTTTCAGACAAGAATACTGGAGTGGGTTGCCATTTCCTCCTCCAGGGGATCTTCCCGACTCAGGGATCAAACCTGCATCTCCTATGTCTCCTGCATTGCAGGTGGATTCTTAACCCACTGAGCCATCAGGGAAGCCCTTAGATGCTAGGTATAAAACAGATAACTAATGAGAACAAGGCTTACAGCTCAGGGAGCTCTGCTCAGTCTCTGTAATGACTGAATGGGGAGGAAGTCCAAAAGGGAGGGGATTTTTTGGACGTGTGCACGCACGCGCACACACACACACATTCGTGTGTATATGTATATATATATATATATGGTTGATTCACTTTGCTGTACAGCAGAAACACAACATTTAAAACAACTCTAATAAAAATTAATTTTAAAAAAAGAGAAAAAAATAAAAAATCTAAAAGATGTGAGCTAAGAACACAAGCGTTGGGAGGCTGATGTTTCCGGACCCCAGAGACCGCATGGTACCCACAGTGACCCCACTAACTCCCGTGTGGTGCCTGCTCAGACCGCCTTCGCCAGCAGACAGTTCCTGACCCCTGCGAGGTGGTCCAAAGGGTTAACGAGACTGAAGCTTCTAGACTGGAAGGGAAGAGACATCCCGATTCCATTTCCCACTAGGGCAGGTAGGGTAAGTATCCCCCAAAAGAGGCACCTGCCCACCACGGGACTCGAGAGGAGGAAAGGGCTGTGTGTGGTAACAGCTTGGAGGGAATGGCTGACGACGTCCTTAATTCTTCGGACCCCTTGAGAAGTCAGGGAGAAAGACTGCGTTTGCATTTGGGAAGATAACGTAAGACAGCACCAGGCGGAGGGAGAGGAAGGCGGAAGGCACATCGTCAGGAGGATGGACAGACGGCAGTTTTTTCGGTCCAGTCCCCGGGAGGGGGAAGGAGGCGCAGTGGCCATGCCCCAGCCACCCGGCTGGGACCGGCAGAGCTCCGGACTCAGGCGGGGCAGGACCTGCCCTGACCGCAGCCGTTTCAGCCTTCTCCCCGTGTCCGTGGCCTCCAGAAAAGCAAGCCTACAGCGTCTTTTTGTTTCAAGTCGTAGGCCTGTTATTCATTTCCGTGAAACATTTTCCTTTCTGCCAATGGGGGCAATTAGGCTGGAGTCCACGGGACCCTTCTGGTGCTCATGATTCTGCAGCGGATCGTGGGACGGGTTCCCCAGAAACAGACGGGAGGCTGTCCCGCGCTTTTTCTCAGCAGGGACCTGCATTCTTGGGGCAGAATCCCCGTGGCGTGGGGCGGGTTGGGGAGTGGGGTGGTCTCAGCTCCAAAGCGAGCAGAACTGGCAGAGCAGGGCCGCTGCTGGCCCCTCGGGACTCAGAGCCGCGGGAAAGGGGCTTCCAGGCCTACGTGTCAGCCCCGACGTTCATTTTGTCATTCAGGTGCTAGGTCATGTCCGACTCTTTGCGACCCCGTGGACTGCAGCCCACCAGGCTTCCCTGTCCATCACCATCTCCCGGAGCTTGCTCAAACCCATGTCCGTTGAGTCGGTGATGCCATCCAACCGCCTCACCCTCTGTCGTCCCCTTCTCCTCCCGCCCTCAGTCTTTCCCGGCATCGGGTCTTTTCAAATGAGTCGGCTCCTCACGTCATGTGCCCTAAAGTCACTGAACTTTCTCACTCACGGCATGCAAATAGCAGAGACCTCTGTCCCAGCAAGGAAGATCAGTGATGGGTGAGAATGAGCCTTTTCCGTCAGAGGAACGACACGGTCTCTGCCCTTTGTGGCCGGCGGGGTGGGGGTTGGGGGGAGTGCCCTACCCGGCTGTGCATGAAAGGCAAGCCCATGGCGACGCGTCTCACTTGTCGCGCCTCCTGCATGTTTTGTCGAGTCTCTGATGCTGTCCCTCACCCTGTCCTGCCTCCCTTTGAATCCGCTCCTGATGGGAATGACTTCTGGCTGTACAGCCTTGCCACGTGCCTGGCTGCCCGTGTGCAAATGTTGGACGGCGCTGTGGCCAGCTGCCCTGGCTGCCGGAGGACAGCTGAGCCCCTGAGGATACCCAGGAGTGGCCTGGCCCCGTTGGGGGGACGCAGGGAGAAAGGGCCAGTGGTGGAAGTTCTCTCGCTCCTGGTGTAGGAAGATCCGCTCCAGGGAAGTGGCACGGGCTTGGAGATGAACTTTCTTTGTCAGGTTCTGCCCCTCTGAAGGGTGGCCACCAGCCAACAGGTGAATGGGCATCTCAGGGATCTTAGAGGGCTTCAGCCTCAAACCAGTGCTTCCCCTCTTCTTATTTCACCCTGCGAGCCCGGTAGTCTGAAACTTTTGTCCACTTGTCTTAGGCAGTAGCTGTCACCTCTGTTGTTGAACACAGATGCCTCCATCTCTGTAATCTGCTGGTCCCAGGTCGTGGGCCACAAAAGACAGGTAGTGTTATCCATCTGAGCTGATACTGTTCCTGCCCCAGAAGGGGAGGAAAAGCTCTGTAGCCCCAATAGACAGCCTCGTTGCACGCAAATGACTTCTCCTGTCTTTGCCGTAGACATGAGCTCTAACTTCCATGGCCCGTTTGGGGACCACTTCCCAAGAGAGGAAGGAAGATGGGGAATGGCTGGGGAATGACTCCCTCCTCCCATCCGGCAATACACACACACACAGACACACACACACACACACACACACACGGCCCCGTGGCACGCCCTCCCTTCTCTCCTGGAAGAGGGAGGAGAAGAAGCAGACCCCAGCGCCGGCAGGAGTCCGAGCTAACCTCCCATCCTCTGGGAGCAGAGCTTACCTCGAGTGGGAGGAGCTCAGCTCATCCACACGGCTGATGAGCACCGTCTGTTGGGTTTCCAGCACGTGTTCCTGGGCTGTCGGGAGCTACTTGGCATTTCCCGAGCTGTTGTGAGATGGGTATTTGACTGTAGCATGCAATGTTCTCACACCAAAACCGTTGACACTCTTGACTGTGCCCCTGGGCATAACTGACTTTACATCTTGTCTGAGAAATTCTGAGGTTCCTGCCTTCATGCGAACTCCCAGATGTCGTTTGATCTGTCTGCTTTTTCTTAGACTCGCATAGCAGATGTTTGCCCTCTTTTTGTACCTTCCTTCAGCTCCTGACCAACTGCTTTTGTAGGAATCATGGGGTGGCAGCTGCCAAGTGTCCGGACTTTGGGCATGTTACGTATTTGCTGCCTCATTCTTTTGGGCTTTTGGACTTGCCGTGCATTGTCAAACCACAAGCTGCAGCTTTGCATTCGTTCGTATCAGATCTGTTGGCTTTGGGAAGCTCTTGGGAAGGAATATACAGGATGTGTTGATCTGTTCTTTCTCTGCAGGCTGCTGAACGTTAAACTTTTAACATTTTGTCTCTTAACTCGTATATGGATATATCTTCAAATATAACCTGACAGGCCAACTTGGACCAGCATCAGCACTGCCTAAGTACCCTCTTAAAAGCACAAATACACCCCACACCAGTCAGAATGACCACCATTAGAAAGTCTGTTAATACAAGTAGTAAATGCTAGAGCGGGCGTGGGAAAAAGGGAACCCTACCACACTGTTGGTGGGGGTGTAAATTAGTGCATCTGTGATGGAGAACAGTATAGAGGTTCCTTAAAAAACTAAAAATAGAGTTACCATGTGACCGTGCAATCCCACGCCTGGGCATATACCCAGAGGAACTGTAATTTGAAAAGATAGATGCACCTCCAGTGCTCACAGCAACACTGCTCACCATAGCCGAGACGTGGAGACAATGCAAACGTCCATCAGCTGATTAATGGGTAAAGATGTGAGATGCACGTGTGTGTGTGTGTACGTGTGCCACACATAATGTGCATTTACACACACAGTGGAATGCTACTCAGCCATAAAAAAGAACGAAACAGTGTCATTTGCAGCAACATGGGGTGGACCTAGAGATTATCATATTAAGTGAAGTCAGTCAGAGAAAGAGAAATATTTGATGTTACTTATATGTGGAATCTAAAAATCGATACAGGTGAACTTATTTACAAACAAAAATACATTCACAGACACAGAAAGCAAACTTATGGTTACCAAAGGGGTTAACAGGGAAAGGGGAAGGAGAGTTAAGTTAGGAGTTTGGGATTAACATATACACACTGCTTTATATAAAATAAAGAACAGGGACCTACTGGACAGCATAGGGAACTAGATCCAATATCTTGTAATAGCCTATAATGGACAAATCTGAAAAAGAATATGTGTGTGTGTGTGTGTGTGTGTGTAACTGAATCACTTTTCTGTATACCTAAAACTGGCACAACATTGTAAATTAACTACACTTCAGTTTCTTAATGGGTTTTTTTAAGGCACCAATAAAGCATTATCTGAAGAATAATCAATACTGGTATGAAGGCTGAGGACTGTGTGATTAACCCAAAGAGAATGAATTGACTGAGGGTCTCAGCCGATGTTGGCAGAATCTATGTGGCCAGATCTTATTATCAGGCGGTTTCCCCACATCACTGTTTACTCAGAATCTTCCAAATGTGGGCTTGGTACCTGTGTCCCGGGAGGCTGGGGTGAGAACAGCAATTCGGGAACCTGAATTGGCTGTGGGGTCAAGCACACAGGCTCTCACGTCTCAGAAGCACCCTCAGAGGTTTGTGAAAGCTCAGATTCCAGAACCCTACCCCACATAGTGAGAGTCAGGATTTCTGGGGACAGACCCCCGGGGCTGCCCTGCAGATAGATTCTATTTAAGGGGCCAGGGGCGTGAGTGCCATCTCTGTAGAGGACGAAGATGGGGAGACCCAAGGGCTGGACGCCTGCCCTGGGCCTGCAGCCAGCCTGGAATGTGACCTTAGCTCAGTCACTTACACCCTCAGGTCTCCACTTATTTCATTTTAAAGTAAGAATAGTTCTTCCACTTACCTACCTTGGGATTCCTGGGGTAATCCAGCCAGAGGGGAGGTGGCATGCGCACACTTTGCCTCATGGAAGCCTCTACAGAGGTGAGCATCTTCCTTCCATTATGCTGATGAGGAAGTCGGGCACTGGGAGGTTATGTCATTTACCGAGATGCCAAGTGTTGGAGATAAAGGAGCCCAGATTAGGATCCAGGTGCTGGGCTCCCGAACATTTCATTCCGTCAGGTGCTCCTCTGAGACTCTGGGAGCCAGACAGATCCTTGTTCCCCTTCATGGGTCACAGCCTTGTCGTGGTGAAGTGGTTTGCATGACTCAGTGAAGCTATGAGCCATACCGTGTAGGGCCAGCCAACATGGACGGGTCCCGGTGGGGAGTTCTGACAGAACGTGGTCCGCTGGAGGAGGGAATGCCAACCACTCCAGTATTCTTGCCGCGAGAACCCCATGAGCAGTGTGAAAAAGCAAGAAGACACGACACTGGAAAGGGAGCCCCTAGGGTTGGCAGGTGTCCAGTATGCTGCTGGGGAAGAGCGGAGGGCAACTCCTCACAGCTCCAGAGAGAAGGAAGTGGCAGGGACAAAGCGGAAGTGACGTCGTGGAGGTGTGTCTGATGGTGAAAGTCAAGGCCAATGTAAAGAACAATATTGCACAGGAACCTGGAATGTTAGGTTCGTGAATCAAGTCTGGACGTGGTCAAGCAGGAGCAGGATATGGACCAGCCACATCACCTGGGAGCTCATTAGAAATGTTGGGCCCCACCCAGGTTGACCGCCTCAGATCCTGCGTTTGAACAAGCTTTCCAGATAATCCCTGAGCGATTAAGCTTTGTTTTTTTAGTATCTATGTATTTAGGCTGCGCTGGGTCTTCATTGCTGCAGGCAGGCTTTCTCTAGTTGCAACGTGCAGGCTTCTCACTGAGGCGGCGTCTCTTGGTGTGGAGCACAGGCTCTAGGGCATGTGGGCTTCAGTAGCTGTGGCACACAGGCTTAGTTGACTTGTAGCATATGGAAACTTCCGGACCAGGGATCGAACCCACGTCCCCTGCATTGGCAGGTGGGTTCTTAACCACTGGACCACCAGGGAAGTCCCCACTCTGAACTTTAGAAGCACGGTTTTGAGGATTGCACTACAGAAAGTTTACCAACACAGTTAAAGTAAATATCCAAAACCCAGCAAAAGTGTGACCTCCCAGGGATAATCAAAGAAGAAATCTTAACTGGGAAGTTCCTATGGGAGAAGAGTAACTGTAAGCTGTTTCAGCCCTTTCTGAGTTCCCATTGCAGGGCAAGTGCCCTTTATCTGAGAGAATCCAAGCTTTCCAAGAGATCGGGGTTTGGAATGAAACAAATTGTTTCTTATAGGTGTGTATATGTGGGCTTTCCTGGTGGCTCAGCTAGTAAAGAATCTGCCTGCAATGCAGGAGAGCTGAGTTCCATCTCTGGGTGGGGAACATCCTCTGGAGAAGGGAAAGGCTACCCACTCCAGGATTTTGGCCTGGAGAAATCCATGGACTGTGTATCCATGGAGTCACAAAGAGTCACAACTGAGCGCCTTTCACTTTCATATGTGTGTTATGTTTAATTCTCAAAGGTAACACAATTACTTGTGGAAGTAAGAGAAGGAAAAGTCAGGAGGAGAGGGTTTAGTAGAGCTGATGTCGCCCAGCAGTTTTACGGAGGGCTGTCCTGCCCCTGCCCTTTTTCACAGCTTCTTACTTGTTTTAGGAGTGATCCCTTTATGGCTGATGGCATCTGACAGGGAGGCTGGCCAGTTGGGTCGGGGGAAGTTCAGCTTCCAGAATATCTTTTCTGTGAGTGTTGGTCCTCAGGTTAAATCCTAAGACCCCGCCGTTTGAAGGATGTTCCCCTGATACTCACACCGCAGCAGCCCCACTACAGCTCATTCTCCTTGCAGAATGCAGAGAGAAGAATGGCCTGACCCAAAGCTCAGAAGCAAGACTCACAAATCAGGGCTTTGAGAAGTCTGAAAAGGCTTCCAGACAGTACTCCAGACAGCTCGCCTTGGGGGAACGTCAGAAGAGTACAAGGAGAGCTCAGCTGGGGCCAGAATGTCCAGTAGGAGTTGATTCAGGGAAGGATGCTCAAAGCTAGACTTCTGCTCCCTCCTTGCCTTTCCTGGATTAGCTGTGTCTGTTGTTGTTCAGACAGACTAAGTTGTGTCCGACTCTTTGCGACCCCATGGACTGCAGCACGCCAAGCTTCCCTGTTCTTCACTTTCTCCCAGAGTTTGCTCAGACTCACGTCCGTGGAGTCAGTGATGCCGTCTAATCTAACCATCTCATCCTCTGCCACCCTCTTCAGCTTTTGCCGTCAATCTTTCCCAGCATCAGTCTTTTCCAATGAGTCGGCTCTTGAGGCTACACAAAAACCTTGGATGAGCTGAGGTTTCTGTTCAGTGATTTTAGCGCGTGTTCTCGTGTTTAAATCTGTGACTTGTATGCACTGTACTAGCCCTTAGAGGTTACTTTTCTGGGACCCACTCTGTCTGTGAAATGTGCACATTCCTGAAAGAGTCAAGACACCACTTGTCCTCAGTATCCCAGGCATTCAGTTATATCCGCGGTTCCAAAAAGAGCCAGTCGGGAGCATCACACAGACCTGATGCCCGCCTTCCAGGAACGTGTAGGGTAAGGCGAGGCAGCAACACATATTAAAGTGTGCTGGCAGCCCAGGTGTGGAGACCTAGCTACTGAATCAGACACTCTCCATCTACTTATTCACGTATCTAGGGCTCTAATCTGATCCTCTGTAAATGTGGGTTCTTCTGCCAACCTCAGCCCTGGTCTTCATGTACTGGCTTCACATCAGACCAGCCAAATTACAACTGGTTAAACCAACTTTTTCATGGACTTCCCCTCCCTGTTTGATTTTATGTTGTTGTTTTTTTTTTTTTTTTTAATTTTTTCTAAAGTCTAGAGGAAGGGGATTTGGGGTTGGGATGATGCCATCACTCCTTTCATTCTGTTCACAACTTTTTGAGTCATGTGGGTTGAAGGTTTGATTTCGAGAAATGACACCACTTTTAAGTTTTGACTCCAGAAAGTCGCTGTGGCTCAGCTCTCAGCAGTTCTAGAGGGAGACTGTGAAAGAGGAACTGGGTAACCAGGCTTCCCCCAGGGGAAGGGGTCCTTTTCTTCAGAATACCTGATTTCACAGATGAAGAGTTTTAAGGGGGTGGGGGTGGGGGGTCAGGGGTGAAAGAGAAAGCAACAGGCGTTTGGTTCAAAAACCCGAGTGTGTAGAACAGCTCTGTTCTTTTCTCCTCTCTCCGTCCCCCCACTAACGGATGCCCTCCATCACGCAGAGATGAACTGGGAAGGCTGGTTACTGACAGCCAGGCAATTCGCAGAATAAAGTTTAACGGTCTACATCCCCTCTGCGAGTCTGCCCCTGTTCCTTGGTGCATCAGCTCGGGGGGAGGGCCGGGTCTCAGCCTCACCCTGACTCTCTGCTCCTTCTCTCCCCCTTCCAGCGTGCAAACGCAAAGAGCAAGAGCCCAGCAAGGACAGGAACAATTCCCAGAAGAAATCCCGCCTGGTGTTCACCGACCTCCAACGCCGAACGCTCTTCGCCATCTTCAAGGAGAACAAGCGCCCGTCCAAAGAGATGCAGATCACCATTTCCCAGCAGCTGGGCCTGGAGCTCACGACCGTCAGCAACTTCTTCATGAACGCCCGGCGCCGCAGCCTGGAGAAGTGGCAGGACGACCTGAGCGCGGGCGGCGCCTCATCCACCTCCGGCACTTGCACCAAAGCGTGACGGAAGGACTCTCAGCTGGGCACAAGTCGCCTCCCGACGAGGACAACTGATACCCAAAGAAAACGCAGAGGAAAGAGACATCGGATTCTTAGCTGGGGCCCTTCACTGGTGATTTGAAAGCACAATTCTCTTGAAACTTTTCTATTCTAGCTGTAATCATAGGCCAGGTGTTCTTTTTTGTTCGTTTGTTTTTAATGGCTATGGAATCCACATGCAAGCTGAAAACTAATCTCTTTGAACCGGACATTGTCCTCTGAGCGAGCGTGCTAAGCACCCCAGGAACCCAAATGGGGCCGTCCTAGAGCAAGTCAATTCCAGCTAGGGTCAGCCAATCAGGATTGCTTAGAATGTCAGCATCCCAGTTTGGGTTCTGTCAGCCTCTTGCAGTCAGCGTTCCCATGAGTTAATAGTAGGACTCTGGCTTGTATAAGGACTCTTGAGTTTGAGTTCCCAAGATGCTACAGTAAGAGAAGAATCTAGCAACAAGAATGACCTCATTTGCTTTCCAAGTGCTTAGCTTCATCAAACCGTAGTTCACCAACATTCACAGCCATAACATAAAAAACCATCCGAATGACAATTACTGAGCACAAGTTTTAAATATGGAAGTTTAAAAACAAAAACAAAAAAAAATCCAAGAACCTGTTTTTTCCCAACTCAGGCATCGTTTTCATTGAATGGTTTAGAAAGCTTTAAGTTGATCCAGTTTACAGGTTTCTTTTCCTTACCTCCTGGAAATCTCACATGGTCTTGGATCCATCAAAAAATAAAACAAACCAAGTCAGTTCACTTGAGCGCCAAGTATCAAGCACAACGAAGATAAATAGACAAGTGAGGAAGGTTCTGGATTCACTGCATCTGGATTTTCAAGACACCAATTGGGAAGTCAAGAGGGAATCATTGGGAATATGGCTTCAAGCACATTTTGCAGTTTGCTACAAATTCTGTTTGTACGTAATGAAAACGCACACTCAGGAGGCCAATTTAACTGTTATGGTATACGGAGCAAATGCAGCATTTTAAAAGATCTAGATTTTTTTAGATCATAAATGTATCCTTCTTGGTTATCCATCACCTGGTTCCTCCTATTGTGCATTATGACCACCACATAATACAGCCTCACGCTTTCAGATTTGGGTTGTTCCCTTGTCCACCCCATCAACAGGGATGTTTTCAGTGTTTCCTAGCAAGGGGAAAAAAGAATTCAAACCACCGAACATGTTGCTCATAACATCATCTAGTCCTGAATCTCTTTCATTATTGAATCATCCTAGCAGAACAGCTGAATAAATCTGGAGAAAAACACAGCACACCAAAGAAGCAGAATACTGCGAACCAAAGACATTTATTACTTGCCATTTTCTAGCCTGAAAAAAATACTGTGATTACTTTTAGAAGTCAGAAAACCTGTGCAACTCCAAATGGCTTTCAGCGCTCGCATTTGGCTCATCCCTGGGCCAACTGGACCGGCTACGCCAAGGATGTTAGCCAAGCCACCGAGCAAGTGGCTTTCCGGTTCCTGGCTGTCACCTTCCCACAGCAAGTGGAGGACGGCCCACAGGACCCCAGGAGATTGCGACAGTCACCATGTGCATATTTACCAGTGAATGGCCCCAGGTGGGCACCACAGGGGTGTTCAAAGCAAGCCAAACGCTGCAATGATGCTTTACAGACACTTGAGACTGACTTTTTTTATGAATTACTTAATCGAAACCAAAGAAACTTTTTCTGCACCTACTTCTGCAACAAACAAAACTGTCCCATTGAAATGAATAAAGAAAAACGGACATCCATGAAAATCCACCACCACCAAGATGGAAGCACGCCAGAAAGGAAAAAAAAAAAACAGAAACAAAAAACATCGAGACACACTGTGTTCGAATGGACCTCTTGGGACATTTTTTGGAAGCAGATTTTTAAAAAGGGTTTGAGACAGGAAGAGAAATAAGGAAGAGCCTCCGTGGCTGCTGCTCCATCCGACGACTCACGCGGTAATCTTAAAGGTGAAGATTGTCTTTAATTTGTGCCTATGCAGTTTTTCAAAAGAACACGGAACAGAGCAACAGAAACCTCAACAGCTACAATACCAAAGATGAGGATTTCTCACACCTTTGCTTCAGTTCATTATCCCCTCTTGCCTGGCTTAAATACTAATAGCGCCATTGATCTGTGTGTAAAGGTAATCAATTTTGTTTCTGAGCAACGAGAGGAAAGGGTCATTTATTTGATTTTATTGTTTGCCTATCATTTTGTTTTATGGCTTTCTACCCAACATGGAATCTCTCAGAAGATTCCATGGAACTCCACTTTAAGATGTTGGGGGTACTGAGCAGTTCTCTCTGCTCAGCAGAGCGTGGGGAATCTTACTGTCACTTGAATGTTCTTTGCTTAACCCTCCCTTACTCTTGGTTCCTTCTGTGTTCAGAGTCTCATCATCAAGGGAGGGAAGGAGAGTGAGGGTCAGGAGTAGGGGTCTTGGGGACGCATCCTCTCCCGAGCCACAGAACCAAAGAATTTGTAGAGGAATTGACAAGCCTCATCTTCATGTGATTGCTACATCCTAACAGGGCTTCATTTGGGGGTGGGGGGAGACATGTAAAAATGATTGTCAGTTTCTACTTTTCTATTAGCTTTTTAAAAAATCAGCTGTAAAGTTGCATTTCTAAAGAAAGAGATATATATAATATATGACTACATATATAGATTCAACTTGACATTGGTGATAACCCAAAGTTATTGCTGTTCAAATTCACGTCTTGTTTTTGTCAAGTGCTTCATCACTTAAGTACTCAGTTCAGAGCTTTGCTCATTTCTCATGCCATCCCAGAGTGTGGATGATTTAGAGTATTCTGATTTTTGTGAAAATTCCTGGGAAAGGTTGAAAGTCAAGTTCAAGCATTTCAACGTTTTAACGTGTTGATAAATGGGTCCATGGGACAAATGAGTGTTATTTGTATTTCGAGTCATCTCTGTTCTCTGTCTCAGCCATGATCAGGGTAGTGAGTGACGTCCATCCACCATGGCCAGGGAGGTGGGTATTCGTCTTCTCTAACTGCTGGGGAAGCTCAGTGGTCTGTTCCCACCAGTTACAGAGATGAGGCCAGCCCAGACACGTCTTCTTCAGGAGCCCTGTCCCATCGGGGTGTTCGAGATGCCCCTCAATGAGTAGATCCACCGAAGGGACTTCTTGCAGAAGTCCAGCTCCTGCTGCAGTGGGTTCACCAGGTTTCCTCAGGGTGGTAATGACCGATTTGTTTAGACAAGCCCGTGTGCAGCCACAGCTGGCACTGGGGTGAGGCAGTGGTGTTGGGGGTAGGGGTGTCTCAGTCCTGGAGAGCAAACACAAGGCAAGGAGTAGGGAGGATCCCCGATTCTTGCTTGGAAGACCTGTTGTCTGTGGTGCCAGCCCCTTGCCCCCTCCACATCAGTCTCCCTTTGCAGAGGCAGCAGCCTGGAGCCATGAAAAGAAAGTAACTTTCCGTGGCTTTTATAATCATCCTACCCGGGGATGTTCCTTGACTTTGCCCTGTGTTGCTTTGTCTCTTGCTCATTCTCCATGTCTCCTTTGTCAAATGACCAAGAAAAGAGCATATTTCAGCAGGGGAGTGCTCCTATTGGGTTGATAAAAGCAAATTTCAACTTGGGCATTTCTTAATGAATCTTTGTGACTCATGGCCAATGGAAATGCTTGTTCTTCCCGAGACTGGGCTGAGGAGCGAAGCCTGCTTGGTTTGGTTAGTGATTCTTTGGCATGCCAGTCTCAGCATTTGGGTCTCTGGTGTCCTCTGAAGATGTCTACACTGAAAGAGGCTGCCTTCGTGGCCTGAGATTTCAACCCTGGTCCAACCAAGTGTAGACACATATACCCTCAGTGTTCCTGGGGACCACAGGGAGATATCATAATGTAAAAAAAAGGCAAGAACTTCCCTCCGGGGTTTTGATAAATGTCTCATAGCAAATAATGCCATACCAGAGAGAAGTGCTTGCTTTTGAAAAATTATTTACGTACATATATAAATACATGTGTGTGTCTATATATTTGTGTATTGAAAAGTTAAGTCCTACAGAATTTCAATTTGTTAAAAATGTGAAAGAAAGAAGAAAAAACCCTGCAAACTGAATTATAATGGAATTTGACCCACTATGTCTTTCCTCAAGCATTTAAAAACTTAGGTTACCAATTTTAGAAAAAAAAACTCTTTGGACTTAGTTATAGTTTAGGATCCATTTCCTCAATCCAAGAAAAATTCCAGGCATTAGCAATGAAAAGGGCAGGGCAGAGTGAAGGGACAGTTCCAAACCAAATTCACATTCTTGAGACAATGGAAATCCAAAAGCTATTGGCTGGAAAATTCTTTATTTCTTTGGGGAAATAGGTTTGCCTCCGTTTTTGTTTTCAATGTGATTTTTGTTCTGAGGATGTAGTTCTTTCATTCCAGGAAACTTTTATTTTAAAAAGAGCCAATATATTTCTTAAAAAAAAAAAAAAGAAAACAGCAACAACAATAAAAACTCATCCACAATATTTAAAGGCCTTTCCAAAATGTAAAATAGCATGTAGGTTGTAACACTTAGCAGTACAGGTGGGAATAAGGCAGGTGCCCTGACACTTGGGAGAAATCACCTCTGCAGGGTCTCTTTTCCTGAGGGCTCTGGAAATTCAAGCTTATTTTCATCTCTAGCTAAAATAAAATCAAAATTAGGAGTAAATCTGATACACACACACGCACATTTTTGTTAAGTCAGACAATGTATTTCAGAGCCAAACATAAATGCCTTTTAGATGGTCAGCCATTTTTCTTTATGCTGGGTGTCCACCTATTCATGCTGATATATTAACGTTAAACAGCTTTTTGAAAGATATGACTGCCACCTGGGTGCAGGGGAATGCTTTCCCAGTTTTGAAAGTGCTGGTAGAATTATAGACATGTCCGTTGATTGCTGTTCCTGAAGCATCGTGACAATATACCTTTGTGGTGAACTCTGATTTTCAGGAGGTTGTATAGTAGAAGTAGGAATTCTTAAAAATAGAAAAAGAGCAGGCTGGGTTCCAGTCTTATTGAAGAATAATGGAGTATATTAAAAAGTAGAGAAAAAGATGATCCATGTGGTCAAGCAAGGTTGACCCCAAAGCCCAAACCCAAGTACTGTGACAGTAACTGTCACTATTCCTAACCAATCAGAGCTGATTTTTTTTTGTTGCTGCTGCCAATGCCTTTTGGTTCAGACTAGTTAGCCTACAGTAAGAGCAAGTGAAACGTGGTAGACAGAAAAGGGATACAGTTGGTTTGCGTATAACGTTCTGATGTTTACTTGTAAGATTGGAGAGCTTTTATACATTTAGCAAAGACCAAGTCGCCTCTACAGCAACAGCAGATTCTAGTTTTCAAATAAGGCCACAAAATCCTTACTAAAAGAAGCAAGTGTACCGAGTTCACTGTATAAATCTTACCTAGTTAATGACGTTGGCTTTAAATATGGCTGTCCCAATGCCTATTTTCTACCTATGATTTTTTTTTTCTTTCCAAGGGCCAAGGGGAGGGAGGGTTGGTTTATTTGTTTTAGAAAGTCTCAGAATTGGTTATAAAAAATTTTTAATGTATTAAAATGACATAGAGCCTCCCTTAGGTAGGCCCTGAACTTACAGTTGAGGCTGATGGGCTGTTCTGTGAACCCCACGGGGACCGGAAGTCTTCCTGTTCTCAGATACCAAAAAGGCTCTGACAGCCAGAGGCAAGTGAAAGCTGGAGCCTAAGCTTTCCTTACTGGTGTTGAGTTTAGTTGCCTGGAATTAACCAGTTCATTCCCTTTTAATGGAGGAAAAACACACATGGCTACAGATCTGTTCATTCCACAGAAGTCTTCCACTCTGCTCCAGCCTTAGCAGAGATATTTCCCACCGCATAAACCTTGGTAGACACATTTGCCTAATCCTTGTACCGTCTTCAGCTTGAGTGTATACAGATTTAGACGCCTCTTTCACCATGTATTCTCAAAGGCATCTTATAGCAACACCCATGGCCTGTGAGTGTCCACACTGCACAGACACCTCCATACATCCAGACATACTGTCCCTGTCACAATAAATACGTTTTCAATGGTCGTTTGACATATATGTGGTACTTCTACAGTGTACACTGTTTTTATTATTTATTGTAACATTGAAAACCAAAATGCGGGGTGGGGGGGGAACATTCCAGCATCTTCATTCCCTACACTTGGAATTCCACTCATTTGGTCACATCCAAGGTAAACTCAGCTTTCAAGAAACCTTGCATTTTATTTAATCATCTGTGTAAGAATGACACACGTGCTTGATGACTTCGGTTGAATAGCTTTATTCTGGATCTTTCATTAACTAAAGCTAAATCCAAAGACCTGAAAAAAGAACACACACCCCCAAAAAAAAGGAAAAGGAAGGAAAAAGTAGCAAAGTACGAACTAATAAAGAAAAAAGTGGGCTCTGGTTTCCAGGGTTGAGAAAATGGTGATGTGGTCGTGGGGGGGCTGTGTCAGCTAGAGGGAGGGACATGGTGATTTTTTTTTCATGCTTGTCACATTTAAATGGTCTTTTTGAATGTGAGAAAGTTCAGAGGTTATAATTTTCTGCTTTATTTTCATTTAGACTGTGGAACGAGGCTATACGTTTTGTCCATTGAAAAATGAAGACAAAGAAACCTTTTTTTTTTCCCGTTATCTCTTTGGGTTATAACCCAACAAGCTAAGTACCATTAATGTAATTAATTTATTTAAATTAGTTTTTAGCACACTGAATGTATAGGATTTTGATAATTACTTAATCTTTCCTTACTCTGATTTTACTCTTTGTGCTTATTTATCAGAACCTAAACCAACGGTGCATCAGAGATGCGCAATCCCTTTTAGAATCCCCTTGAAGGTCTGCTTTATAAAGCAGAGAAATTCTGTTACAGACAGGGAAGAAATACAGGTTACAAAAAAAACAATTGAGGTATTTTTCTTTCTTGAATTAACTTTGAAAATAGTTTAAGTAACAGTGATTAAATTATTTAAGTTCGCAGCCCCACCTGGTACCAAGCGAACTTCACCTTTTAATTATTGGGGCCCTCAGAGCCTTCATATTGTAACTTATTTATTTAACTTATTCAGCATCTGCAAAAGGTGCACGATATAGTTTATATTTTTTATTTAAAACAACAGAAAGCACTGCAGTTTGTTTGCTGTCAGACGGACAACAGAGCAAAGTTTGTGGACAAGCAATGACTATTCAACCCGAACCTGTGCATTCAGAAAACGCATGCTGAGACCCTGCTTCACCAGCCTGGATTTCGGGGCTTCTGTACAGAAACTGGAATAATAAATTAAAAAAAAAAATCAGAACAGCAAAAAGAAACCCTTACACTAGCTGCTTCCAAGAATGAACTCTGTGTGTGTGTAAAACAACAAACAAAAAAGGAAAAAAAAAAAAAGCAGAAAAAAAAAAAAAAAAAAAGGAAAAACTTTCTATTTCTAGTGAGAACCAAAGAAGGCTACCTCACTGACTTTTTCCATTTGTAATTTTAATCGTGTTGATGACACCAAAGATACCAAAGATTTCTTTCTCTGTGCGGTCTGCATTTTGCTTGTGCTCTTTTATAATTTTAACTCTTCTCTCTGACGTATGGCATGTATGGCCACAGCTCAGATACCCCAAAGAAATAGTTAATCTATGCGACAGTGGCTGCTGATCGGGAAAGGGATGTTTTCTGTGTTTTTCTTCATGCGTTCGCTGTCCCGCCCACGTGTTCAGGATGCGTGTTCAGATGTTGCCGTCACTGGGTCCTGAAATTCCAGATTGATGAAGAAGCCTGGTTGAAAGTGGCCTTCGGTCCCAGCCACGACCTCTGTGCCCTGCTTTGGAGCTGCCACAGTTGAGATTTCCAATAATAAGAATCCTAATCATTGGACGGTAGAGCTGGAAGGGACCTTAAGAAGTTTTTAGTCCAGCCCCTGGAGGCCCAGAGGAGTGAAATAGTTACCCGACGCAAGTAACTGACCCAGAGGCAAAGCCCAGTCAAGCCTCTGGGTCACTACTGTGTTCACGCCTCGAGCGCCTCTGCCTGAGACGGGCCACACGTTGGCAAGAGGAGGAGGGCTTGGAGCTTGTCATGGACATTTTTACCCGGTAGAAATAGGAACAGGTATTTTGGTATCTGTCTAGCTAGAATCTCAACATAAAGTCACATGAGATCAGTTGCTTGTAAATGTGGTTAGCCTTGATCTATTAGAGCTCACAGAGGGGTTTTTGCCCTGGAAGTACACGCTGTTCCATTGAGATCACTGTTGAACCTCCTGCCTCCAGAGTGTTGTAGAGACAAGCTTCTGATTCAGTGAGAAGAGAAAATTCATTCTTGGTCTGCTGAGTTGAATTGTTATGCATATTTTTATTTGCATAAAAATAAAAAATGCATAAAATTTGCATTTGTCAGTATTTGTCAGGGGAATTCGATCACCATTTATACGTGTGACATTTAAGCTGTTCAGCTTTTCCCTTTTCCTCTTGACACAATACATCGTTTCGAGGGCACCTCTGTACTTATGAGAGAAGTTTAAGCCATGTATCATCGGATGCTGAAACATTACTCATTAGGAAAAAAAGATGACCACAAAATTTCAGAGGAATCAATTTGCCAGTTTAGGAAACAAGTGCTTAAAGTTACTTCTCTTTTCCCTTCTTACTCATGAAGTGAATTGGTCTTAAGTTTCTTTTGAGTCAATTAACTGATTAATTCACCACTAAGATTCAGTCACCAGAGTGATTTGTACATGAGCAAGGTGAAATCATTCTCAACTGTTGACCAAATGAGTTTCAGACATATGTGAAGATCAGCCTCCAGTCTGATTGTTTATTGGATACTAGTATTTTGCATTTCAACTAACGTAGTTCTCTTTCAGCTTTTTAAATGACCATTTACACAAAGAAGCTAAGGAGGGAAAAGACCAGTCAATTCCTCCAATCCACGCATGGATGTGAGTATAGCTAGTAGAGGAAATTAGAAGCTAGACTGACAGATTTGAAGATAACACTCAGTTATCCCTTCCTGTAGTTTCCAAACAGCGTACTGACCCATGTGAATCTTCTTTCTGGTCCAAACAGGCTCCAAGCACCATCTGTCCCCCCATACCAGGCAAAGGTGTAAGGCCTGACTTTCAGATAGCAAATTGCTTTGGTTTTCTTCCCAAATTCCTATTGAAGTAGCATTCTCCGAATACCCGGGAGACAGGTGTTCTCCCAGACCAAGACGATCTGGTGGTTGAGCAGCGAAGTACTCTGTAAGCCAACACCGCCTTCCCCAGCCTTCTGACCACCAAGCCCCTAGAAGAGGGAGTGCAGGGAGACGGATGGCAGCCTGAACACAGAAAACAGCCCCGGTTGGCAGACCCTTCCTCAGCAATTCCCCCCTCAGCCTCATGCTTCACTTGCAAAGTGTGATGTAACCACGGGACGAGTGCCTTGCTTGAACCAAAGCAACGATTTAGCCAGTCTGGACTTCTCTGTGCTTTTTTTTAATCCTTCCTGTGAATACCTCAGCTTCCACTGGGCCTCCATACAGTAAATTGGTGGGCTTATTGTACTGTGGTGCTTTGCAATGCAACCCTGCAAACAACGAGATTTGTACTAATACCAAAGGTTCTTTCTCTGTCTCTCCTCTGCCTCCCCTGTTCTTCTCCCTTTTCTAGTTCTTCACGGTTCCAAAGCTTTAATATGAACCTGGGCATGTTGGCAATGCAGACCGCGCAATTCCT
Organism: Bison bison bison; assembly: GCF_000754665.1. NCBI lineage: Eukaryota > Metazoa > Chordata > Mammalia > Artiodactyla > Bovidae > Bison > Bison bison. Next base: position 5,531,058 of record NW_011494921.1, on the reverse strand, counting down.
TACCGAATTTTCTCAGATATACCTCATAGATAATAGTGTTTAGAGTAATGTTATTATAGCGTATGTAATAAATTATTCACTGTTTCTTTTGGTAACTGTGATTTAAAAAAAGAAAAAAGAAAAAAAAAAAAAGCTTTATACGTTTTAGGTTGTGCTTTTGTAATAGACGAAAAGGTGAGCTTAAAAAAAAATGTATGGTTTTCACCCCCCCCCCTTTGAATTTTATTTATTCTGGATTGGGGAAAGTTGCAGAATGAGCCCAAAGTTTACAGTTTCATATTTTGCTGAAGAAACAATCTGTGTTCATTTGCTCTGTTGAAAAAAAAAATTTATTATTTTCTACATTTGTGCTACTTGGTCTGAACAATTAATTGTTCTGTGTTAACAGTGTAGTATTATAATTAGCAACTGCCAATCAGTGCTATAATTTTATGCATGAGGCTAAAAATTTAGCAGTGTGATGCATTGTGGTCTTAAATAGCAACGTTTTTCATTTTGAACTAGATCTTCCCCTTTGGTTCAATGGACTTTATGTATGCATGGGCGCCAAATTGTTCATTAGCGGTTGTGGAACGGTTGTGTATACATTAAACTGTGAAAATGTACACAGTTCAGCCTCAGACAGTGGTAATATTGGTTTTATTGGGAGCTGTCTCACCTCGAAAATACCTTGACCTCTGTTGGGATTTCAAACCGAGTCAGACTCAATCGAGTTCACGTGCGAGGAGAAGGGTCGTTCCGAGTCTGAGCTCGCCACCTCGCATCCCCCAGATTCTCATAACCCATTATCTCACGCCATGCGAGAGGAGTTTGGAAACGAGCACTGAAAAACAGCTCTGCATCTTAAGTTCCCACAAGAGAGTCCTTTTGACTTTCTGCTCCTGACCTCAGACATAACTGGCCACCTGTATGGAGATGCAGATCGACCCAGGACTTGCCTCTCCTGGGTCTTCGTGCTCGATTTCCTAGAAGAAGACTGGAGTATTCTGTCAGGGCAGTTCAGATGGCGTCAGTATCATTCATTGTTCTCTGAGTTCTCTGTCCCTTTTCCTGGACAACGCCACCAGCTGTTCCAGTTTTTGGGGGGCAAAGATAGATGGCCATTCCTAAAAGCTTCACCTGTGCACCCATATCATGGATTTTCCTCCCTAGAGTGAGAGATGGTTCTAGCTTACTCTTTTCTGCCCAACAATGTTGCATCTATCCTAAAGCGGGTATAAGAAGTTTTGAAACCTAGTTTAGTAAAACCTTCTTTGTATAAACTCCCTAATTATCTGAGGCCCCTATATATCTCAAAAAGTATTTTCACTTGCAGTGGATTGGGCAAACTCGTTCTTTCTTATTTTGGGTCCCGAGGCCCATTCTCAAGTTTCATACCTATTCCCCCAGTCAACATGCTTGACATAAAACCAAATCAGTTGCCAAGCACACTTTGTTTTGCATAGGAGTGCAGCTTAGGAAACAGCAGTGGGAAGGCCGCAGCCCGCTCTGCAAAATGTTGGAAATCACCCACGGTAGCACATTGATATGACCATCCATGAGAATATACTGAAAATGCGCTTTCATTAATAATGCCAAGAAACATTTTATTTGGCCTTATAAAGTAGATCGTGATAATGAAAGCTTTGTAATAGATAGTCTTGATTTCTTCCCTTATTAATCTGCCAAAGACAGGAATGGATACAAGAATTTTAAGTCGATTTTTGTTGACCATTTATGATTGTAATCGTGTTTAATCTTCCAGAAAGCTTTCTATGTTCTTCCGCCGTAAAACCAAATGGATGTTTCAGTCAAGTTCTCCTCACCCTCACAAACCCACACACGAATCCTCTCGAAGCAGGTGTTGTAGAATCTACGAAATTCAAATGTATTTTAATCCGAAGTAAACAGAGGAGTGTCTGAGACATGAGTGTGCCCAACAGTTTTTATTATGAGAGACGCATGGGTCTGGCTTATTAACTAGGATTTGCCAAGAAGACTTGTCTTATGAAACTCGAGGTATATTTTGTTATGCCATTTTATGTCCTTTTTTTTAAAAAAAAAAAACTTTGTGGAAAGTGATATGTTGAATCAAGTGTAAGCTGAGTTTTCCAGACAACTGAAGTAGCTACATCGTGAATGTTATTTTGTTATTAAAGGGTTTTTACTCAATGCTTGTGCCAGTGGATGTCCTTTTCCTTGGAGACACAGAACTATGGAAGTGCCTCACCTGGGCCTGGGTTTCCCTCCTGCTCTCTTGGGGACATGTGGGCCTGGCCTGGGAAAGGAAGGTCATGGGCTGGAAGGTAGAGTTTGGCTCTAGGGCACGTGAATGTGAGAGTGTTCGTTGCTCAGTCGTGTCCACCTCTTTGCAACCCTGTGGACTGCAGCCCACCAGGCTCCTCTGTCCATGGAATTCTCCAGGCCAGCGCACTGGAGTGGGTTGCCATTTCCTCAAGATCTGCATAACTATCAGCTTTGAAGAGAGCTGGGTCCAAACTTTCTAACCTCACTCTCTGGACCCCAACAGTTCTCTGACATCCCTTGGCCTTAAGCACATGCCGGCATGAAGGCAGACCCCAGTTCTTACAGGAAAGGCCAGGACGTCAAAATAGCCATCCTGAATCCTCGGTCGCCCACCGGACACTCACCTGTCCTCAGGCAGGGCTCCGCCAGCCAGGGTTGTGGGTGGCCCATCTGGTTGGCTTGACCTGCGCCCTCACTGTGCTGCAGGGGTCCGGGTCCCACACTGCAGTGGGGCTCATTTAAGTCAGAGCCCCCCACGTCACCCTTCCTCTGCACCCTGGTTTAGTGAATCCATCTGTAGATTTTACAAACAATTATTTGGAGAACAAAGAGAGGTATGAATGGGTTTTCCTGTTGTTTTGTTTCCAGTTTATATTTTGGCTATCCCCAGTTCTTTGATCTGGAAAATAGACGAGGGGAAAGGAGATGTCGGTGCCTCTCTGCCTGGCCCCTCTCTCGGGGGACCATGCACGTTGCCCGTGTTACTGGTTTTTCTTAGAGGACAGGCTGAACCACAGCTATGGAGCCAACCAAAAACATGGCCCATTGATGCCTACTTTAATCTCTGTTTGAAAGTCCTCTTCAAAAGTCTATACAATGTGGGGGCTTCCCCCGTCTCCCTTGCACGCGTGCGTGCAATGCGTGCTAAGTCGCTTCACTTTCATCCAACTCTGTGCGACCCTGTGGACTATAGCCCGCCAGGCTTCCCTGTCCATGGGATTCTCCAGGCAAGGATACTGGAGTGGGTTGCCATGCCCTCCTCCAGGGGATCTTCCCAGCCCAGGGATCAAACCCACATCTCTTAAGTCTCCTGCCTTGGCAGGCGGATTCTTTACCACTGGTGCCACCTGGGAAGCTTTCATCTCCCTTGCTTTGATCCAATTTGGCATTAGCTAAAGAATCTGATTATTATGTAGCAAAAATTTTTTCAGATTATGACAGGAAACCTGCTACCTGGACATCAGAGTTAACTCTTCAAAGACCATCCAGCTGTTGAACAGGTAGTCATACCATTATCAGATACTTCCTTGAAGCTAGAATATTATTTCCCTTCTTTACTATGTCTTTTTGTGTTACACAAGTCTAAATGGGGCCAGCAAACTTCATACCGTGAACGGTTATAATGTACATGTTAATTCACTTCAGTCGTGTCCTACTCTTTGTGACCCTATGGACTGTAGCCCACCAGGTTTCTCAGTCCATGAGGTTCTCCAGGCAAGAACACTGGAGTGGGTTGCCATTTCCTTCTCCAGGGGATCTTCCCCACCCAGGGATCGAACCCACGTCTCTTACATCTCCTGCGTTGGCAGGCAGGTTCTTTACCACTGATGCCACTTGGAAAACCCACAAGAGATTATAAGATACCTGGCAAATTGGAATTCCAGAAACAAGAAGATAACCTTCCCACTGAGAAAATGATAAAGAACATCTGCGTTTGGCAGGCAGGAACTGAGAGGATACAGACTTAATCTTGGTGTTGGCTCCTCTTCCAATCCACACCTCCAATCACCAACTCTTATTTTCACTCACTCAGTCCGAGAGCCATTGAGTCTCCTCTGGTCTCAGATGCCAAAGAACTTCGTAAAGATGATTTGGAATTGACCAGCATCCCCATTAGTTCCCTTCTTCATCCTTTGCTTTTCTTCAAGAAGGTGTTTCCCTGGACTGCAAAGAAAAAGCCTGGCCTTTTTTTTCACTCTTCTTATTCTAATATTTCTACCCAAATTAATATTTTACTGGCACAGGTGCTGAAGATTCTTACTTGGTTGATGACTTCTTACTAGAGAAACTGTCCTTCCACCGAAGTGAGTGAGAACAAGTTCCAATGTCTTCCATCGGTTTTTCTTCTCGGGATCAAATCAGTTAGGGCTCTTTTCTCCCTTTGGGCCCTGATGACCTCAGAGGTGTTAAATTTGGATATTAAAAATGCCTTTTAATTTCACAGGCTGGCCTGTGGGTCTTGAATCCTTCTTTCCAAGCTGTTGGTTGCTGTATGATTTTGAAAGTGACTAAAAGGAGAGAAGGAAGGGGAAGGACAGAGAGAAGAATTTGTCCCAGCTCTATTTAAAGTTTTAAAAGGGGAAGGAGAGACTCATTAAGTCACAGACAAATGGCTTTACCATCAGAGCCCATGCTTAGTCATGGGGCTTCTTGGTCAGCTTTTCCAGAAACCCAGCCCTTTAGAAATCCAGGTACCTTTGCTAGGTCTCCACCCAGATTCTAAGAGAAGGGATCAGAGAGTCACATACATACCTCTTGCTCGGGTTCCTTGCTTTTACAGCTATTATCTCCAAGAAAATCATGGAAGAAAACTTTAAACTTTTACTTCCGGTCAAAGTAAAAGTGACCTCTTTTATTTTAGGTAGGAGACCTCACCTCTCCTACCTAAAATCAGGAAAACACACTCCTAAAATCTGCATTCCTTTCTGTTTTGAAAAAAAAAAATCACACACACTAGTTAATTCACATTATTTCCTTTTAACCCTCAGCTATACTGACAAAGCATACTATCATCCAGATTTTGCCCCATCTTGGACCTGTTAAGGCCGACGGTGCTGAAAGATTTTCCAGGGATGGTCAACAGGGTGGATGTTTGGTGGCTGCCCTGAAATGCTGGTGAGGACGAGAAGCACACCACGCTCCGGGCTGCTCACCCCTTGATAAGCTCCCAGTCCTTTGGAAGATTTGATTGAATGTTAATTGCATTTTCAGTTCTGCTCATTTCCCACCCTGGTGTTTTGTCTGCAGCATTACTTACACTGGATTCTTTCTATTTTTATTCCTATCATTAAATAGTAGTGCTGTAAATTCTGCAATTAATGTCAAATAAACTGCTTTCACTCACTGACCATGTCTCAGCTGGCCTCTTTCTCTTTTCGTGGGAAGGTCTGAGTGTCCTCCCTGCTGCCTCCCGTTGTGGTTTCAGAAAGAACAGTCAAGTTGTTCTGCTTCGTAAGACGGCAACTTCTTACCTCTTAAAGGATGCAAGGCAGGTTTTATCATCACCAGATCTGTCATCCCTGCCATCGGTTACAAAGGGTTAGGGATGCCCCTGTAAAGATGACCTTATTCTTAACCCACAGAGATTAAAAAAAAAAAAAAAAAACTTTAGCGGTAACTCATCCTAACTTTATCCTTATACAGATTCCATATGAGCATCAGATTCCATATGAGCCTCCTAAACCAGAAATGGAACATAGGTTCCTTTAGGAATCAGACCTCCCTTGCATTCCCCCAGGTTCCAAGTGAGAAATTTTGTGGATTCTTACATTCTGTGAAGGCAAGGGAAGACAGGAGGGGTTCTCCAACCTATCTATCTTAATACCTTTAATCTTACCAGTCACCAAAGTTCATTGGTCACATTTCTCACAATAGTTGATAGGCTACAATTTTCACCATTAAGATGTTACTTCTGGCATTCAGTGTGCTGATTAGCAGAGCCTGGCACGGACTGAGATATGGATGGCTGAAGCACAGATGTGAGCAGTGGCTGCCCAGGATTAAGACCCTTTAGGAAGCATGTTCCTGCACACCCTTGATGAGGGCAACTTACTGCGCCCAGACTGAAGCTTGAGCACATGCACTACACCACATTTTCCGTGCTCAGCCTGCTACGGTAAGCCAGGGTCATTATGACAACAGTTCAGCCCTTATTCACATCCTATGTTAGGAAAGATTGGAGAGTATATGTTAATTTCCACATAAATAAAGATACATACTTTACACTGGCATTTAAAAACTACTTCTGGGGACTTGGTCCAGTGGTTAAATATCCATGCTTCTTAACTGCAAGGGGTACAGGTTCAATCCCTAATCAGAGAACTAAGATCCCACATGCCATACAGTGCAGCCAAAAAGGTAAACAAAATAAAAATTACTTTTCTATTCCTTTATTTATTCATCTTATTTTTCCTGCAACCGGTAGTACAGGTATTATTCTTCTCATGGAATAATTAAGTGCAAACAGTTTCATACTCACCTAATAATAACAACTCACACAGATGGATAGTTATCATGTATGAGATATTGTGCAAAACATTTGACACCATTTATCTCATCTTGTTCTCCCAACTGCCTTATAAGGCAGGTACTATAATTATCTCCACGTTACAGATGAAGGAACAGGTATTGAGAGATTAGGTAACTTGCTGTGGGTCACTCACGAGGCAGCCTGACTCCAGGGCTGAGCTCTTATACCTGCAGAGTTTCCTTGGGTTAACTGCAGAGTTGAGTAATCACAGCCTGGGGCTCCTACGCCTGGGTTCTTTCAATAGGAAGTCCTGTTCATTAAGCAGCAGAGATGGGTGGAAGTGAAGACCAGCAGTTCAAAGGTCCTTCTAGCATCTCCACCAGGTGTGTTCACAGCTGAACACTCGTTTTGTTATGACTGAGAAGTTGCTCACAGCTCCAAGTCTCCATTCTGCTCTTGGGAACTCCATCTAGGACATTCGTGTGGAACTCCATGGAGATGACAAGAAATGATTTGGGACTTCCCAGACCACAGAGAAGCCTACGGAAGTGCAGGTAAGATCTCACTGTTGGCTGTGGGTACTCAAAGTGCCCACAAAAATGAATTTTAAAGGACACTAAGAGCTGCAGAACTGAAACCACAAAGAAAGTAGCAGGTTGTTGGTACAAACCAGTGGCTACAAACACATCTCCTAACAGGATTATTTTTGAGTAACCTCATTTGAGACTTACGTGGTCCTTGATATCATCATCACTCTTATTGTCATTATTACCTTCATCTTCAGCATCTTCAGGAGACTAATAAATAACTCTCTTGCCTTCTCCTTCAAGCTTAGAACTAATTACGAAATAAGACACAAAAATTAAACATGAACATTTTTAATCTGTGGTTTGGGTAGAGCCGAGTTGGAGAACATGAACTGGCTTGGATTGTGACCAAAGGGGCTTCCTAATATAATCCTGCTGGGTTGAACTTATCCCCCAGACTGCCCGCCAGCGTTACTCTCTGTTCAGTCCTGCTTTCCTCCGCACTCACAGGGGTTGCTCCCAAAAGCAAGTCCCAATAAACCTGCATGTAGATCTTGGTGTCCGAGTCTGCCTCCCAGGGGACCGAACCTACAACGACGACTTATTTGTATTTATTTTGCTGTTGTTGGAGCATAACTGCTTACAGCGTTGTGTTACTCTCTGCCACACCACAGCGTGAATCAGCTATGTGTACACACGTGTCCCCTCCCGTTGGAGCCCCCTCCTGCTCCTCAAGGTCACCCCCGCCCATGGAGCCGAGCTCCCTGTGCTGTCCCGCGGTTCCCCACTAGCTCCTTGACGGCTGGCAGTGTCTGTGTGTCCACACTACCCTCTCACTTCTGCCCACCCTCTCCCCCCTCACCCCACCAGGACACCTACTTATGGGCCCCGTTACTCTCTCTACCCATGAAAATGCCAGACACTCACCTGGGGGAGGAGGATGGAAAGGAGGGCATCTCTAAGACCCAGCTGTTGTCTAAAACAGGTTTTTTTTTACAAGAGACTGAGCTATTGTGACCTGGTAAGACTTGCTCGGCTACTACAGGTCCAGCAGAGAGAAAAGGAGATGAGGAATGTGGTCCCACTCAGACTTTGGCTCGGCTTGGGTGGGTGGCCCGCCTCCACCCACAGGGCGGGGCAGGGTAGAAGGCAAGAGGCCCCGGGTCCTTGTCCTCACTGGGCTGAGGAAGGCCGGCCCAAGCCCGCCGGACCAAAGTTGCAGCTTGTCTCCCCGCCCCCAGAGAAGCAGCTGCCCCTTCCAGACCAACCTAGCCACACTGCTCAGGGTGAAGCCACACTTGGCCACTTCCTTGCCTTTCTAGCGTGTGATATGGAAAATGTGAGCTGTTCTCACACACATGTGCCTGAAGCCCCAAAGTGCACGATGTGTGCTTTGGGTTAAGTACGGCCCTGGGTAGGTACCAGGCTCTGGGACAGATGTACCCCAAACAGGGAGTCCCCGACCTCTGGGCCGGTGCCTGCAGCCCTGGGATGAGGGTGTTGCTCTTCCTGAGCCACTTGCATGGGGGGGTGGGTCTGGAGACAGTGAGAGACAGTGTGGCCTCCTGCTCAGCCACGGGGCCCAGTGCACCCTCGCTTTTCCTGGGTGACAGCATCCTCCTCTTGCTGGGCTGGGTTTTGCTGTCATGTCTAAGGAACCATTCCCTCGTTCAAGGTCATGAAGATTGGACACTTAGGTTTTCTGCGAAGTGTTTAATGATATTCACTCTTCTGTGTGGGTTTTTGATCTACTCTAAGTTTTGGATATGGTGGAAGGTAGACTAACTTCCTTCTTCACATATTCTATGTTTTCTCAGCACCATCTGTTGAAAAGACTGTCCTTTCCCCATGAATTTTCTTGACAGCTGCCTCATTTGATACTTTCTACCAATACTGTGAAAGGGTTCCAATTTCTCTCTATCCTCATCAACACTATTTTTTTTTTTTTATTTTAGCCATGCTGGTGAGTATGAAGGCAGATCTCATCCTGGTTTTGATCTGCATTTCCCTAATGACTAACAAACAGATGATTAATGATGTTGAGCATCTTTTCATGTAGACATTCATTTTTTTAATAAATTTTAATTTTTAGAAGTTTTAGATTTACAGAAAAATTGTGAAGATAGTACTGAGAAGTTCCCGTATACCCAGTAGCCAGTTTCCACCGCTATCAACATTTTACATTAGTATGAATCATTTTTACAATTAATGAACCAATAACGGCACACTATTAAAGTCCGTATTTCATTCAGATTTCCTTAGTTTTTACCTAATATCCTTGCCCTGCTTCAGAATTCCATGTTACATTTAGGCCTCATGTCTTCTGAGGCCCCTTAATTTCTCAGAGTTTCCTTATTTTTTATGAACTTGACCATTTTTCCATTTTTAAAAAAATTGAGGCATCATTGACATATGACATTAAATTAGTTTCAGGTACACAATATAATGATTCAATATTTGTGTATGTTGCACAGTAACCACCACACTAAATCCAGATAACTTCCATTGCTTACAAAGTTACAGAAGTATTTTTCTCGTGAGCAGAATTTTTAAGATTTACTCTCAGCAACTTTCAAATATGCAATGCTGTGTTATTACCTATAGTCACCTTGCTGTATATTATATCCCCGTGACTTATTCACTTTATAGGTGAAAGTTTTTTGACTCCTTTCACCCATTTGGCACCCCCCCTCCCAGTGCTACCAGCCCCCTGCCTCTGGTAACCACCAGTTTCTTCTCTGTATCTATGAGCTCAGTTTGTTTGTTTACTTTTTTTTAGCTTCTACATACAAGTGAGACCATATGGTATTTGTCTTTCTCTGTTTGACTTATTTCACTTAGAATAATGCCATCAAGCTCCATCCATGTGGTGAATGGCTAGTTTCCCTTCTTCTTCATAGCTGAATAATATTCCATTTTATATATTATTTATATGGGGCTTCCCTGGTGGCTCAGAGGTTAAAATATCTGCCTGCAATGCGGGAGACCCAGGTAGGATCCCTGGGTCGGAAAGATCCCCTGGAGAAGGAAATGGCAACCCACTCTAGTATTCTTGCCTGAAGAATCCCATGGACAGAGGAACCTGGTGGGCTAGAGTCCACGGGGTCGCAAAGAGTGGGACACGACTAAGCGACTTCACTTTCTTTCTTTCTTTCTTTCTATACACACACACACACATTTTCTTGATTCATTCATCCATTAGTGGACACTTAGGTTTTTCCATAGCTTGGCTATTACAGATAGTGCTGCAATGAACATGGGAGTGTAGATGTCTTTTCAAATTAAAGTCTTTCTTTGTTTCAGATAAATATCCACAAGTAGAATTGCTGGATCTGATCTGGACCGTTTTGAGGACTGGTCAGGTGTTTTGTAGACTACCCCTCTACTGGGTTTCATCTGACATTTTTCTAATGATTAGACTGACGTCACGGGTTTAGGGGAGGAAGACCGCAAAGGTAAAGTGCCGTTCTCATCACACACAATCAAGGGCTTACAGCATCAACGTGACTTACTGTGGTTGAGGCTGACCTTGACCACCCGGCTGAGGTCATGTTGGTCAGCTTTCTCCACTAAAAAAGTACTCTTTTTCCTCCTTTTCATGCCATCCACTTTAGAAGGCAATCACTGCATGCAGCCCACACGTAAGGAGTGGGCTCCCTTTCCTATTCCCTACTCCCTGCCTCCAGTTCCCCATCTTTTCAGAATCTCCAGCTCAGCGCAGCTCTAGACTGAGCGCCTAGAGGCCACCCGCAGTGGCGCAGAGCTGCAAACCTGCCTCCCTTCTCCTCTCAGGCCTTCCCACGTTCAGTCTCGGGAGGAGCAGCCCTATCTTCGTGAAAAGTTATCTATTAACAGAGACGACAATCCCAGAATTGCCAGGAAAGTTCCAGTCTCAGCAATTCCATACAGCATTCCCTAAATATGCTTTAATCCTCAACACGATAGGAAAAAAAAAAGGCAGTCATCAGATCGATAGCGCACACGTGTGCACAGTGAGTGTGCAGAGCAGGCTTCAGCAGAGCTCGGGAGCAGATGAGGTTTTCCTTTGATGCCCTTCCTCTTGTGGTTTCAGGCTCCCCCCAGACTCCCCCCCATGCCCCCATGCTGAACACCCCCCACCCTGGCCTGCTCTCCACCAGCCCTAGATTTCTGCCTCTCCTACTTCCTAGGCCAGATACCAACATAAGCTCATTAGCACTTGGGCTTGCAAAACTGTATCCAGAACAGGAAAGGGTGGGTTGGCAAAAGCAATGATTTTCAATCCATTTACTTGTCATTTCTCGAGAATGTTGAAAGCAAGCTACCTCTCTGCTTTCAACCTATAGAAAAGGCAGTCGTCCTCCAACAGTAAAATTGATTCGGCCTCTAGGTGTTTCTACCCAGCCTGGGCTTTAAATTTGCATTTCTATCGCTCCCTCCAAGCCCGAGGAAGGTAACCCGCGCTTCCCACTTGCCTCATTAACTTTCTACCACTTTGGTCTCTCACATTCCTAATCAAACCCCATTTTGGAAATACTAGTCATTTCTCAGAAGCTTGAGAAACTTTTTGCTTTCTCCTTGTGTGAAGTTTTAGGGGGAAAAAAAAGTTTATTTTCCCCTCTAGCCTTATTTTGACTTGGCTGAAGTCACTGGAGACAGCACAAACTTTGCATTTTGATGAGGCCTCTTTCGAATGTGCCAGCACTGCAGCTGAATTTCAATGATTCTCAACAGCTGAGTATCAGAGAAGCCCATTCCCAGGGCTTCTATGTCGGTAAGAGTCCAGACCATCCAGCCTTTGCTGTCTATTCTGAAGACAATACGTTTCCTTCGAATTCCTTTCGCAATTAGGAGCACTTTCTTTGGGGTCCAGCATCTACATTAAGCAACCAAAAGCACACAAAAAATATAGAATAATCCACATTCCTTCAGGAGCTCATAATCCAGTTGAGGGTCAAGGTGCATACCTAACATGCTTAAATAACAGTGTAAAGTAACGTGAGTGTGTTTAAACAACTACTCTAGATGTGTGAATGGGGTTCTACATCTAAATTCTGATGTGGGTGTTCCCCACATATCCAAGGAGCAAGCAGTCGTCAGGCACCAGCTGTTCATCCTTCAGTGAACACAAGGTGGACACTACCACCACTCCTGGCATCAGATTCCACAGGTGAAGGGCTCAGCCCTATAAAACTGCCCCTCACCCCCACTTCAGACACCTCTGCTTATCAACCAGATATTGATTTCAGGTTTCCAAGACCCCCTCCTTAGGTTTGATTAATTTGCCAGAGGGGCTCACAGAACTCAGAGAAACGGTTTCCTTACTGGACTCAGAAACAGGCAGATGGACGAGATGCACAGGGCAAGGGATGGGAAAGGGGTGCAGAGCTCCCATGCCGTCTCTAAGCCACCCCTCTCCCAGAATCTCCACGTGTTCACCAGCCAGGAAGCTCTCAGAACACTTTCCTTTGGGGTGATAAAGGAGGCTTCATCACATGAGTGTGATTGATTATGTCACTGACCATTGGTGACTGAACTCAGTCTCCAGCCTCTGTCCTCTCCCAGAAGGTCTGGCAGTGGGGCTGGAAGCTCCAGTTCTCTGGTCACAGGGTTGATTCTCAGGACTTTGCTGTGCTCAAGGCACTCAGTCGCGTGGTTCTCCTGACTACTAACCCCTGATCTCAGGAGCCTTCCAAAAGTCACCTAATTAACTTAAGAGACACCTTCAAGCTCTCATCACTTAGGACATTTCAAAGGATTTAGGAGCTTTGCTAGAAACGGGATGAAGACAAATATATTTATTCTAAATCGCAATAGCGCATGTACATATCTAACTTGAGGGACAAGCCTCCCATACCAAAAGCACTCCCGTGGCTCATGTATGTTTGGAGCTTCTGTAGGGCTCATTCCAATGCCAGTTTAATGATCACAAAAGAAAACCCAGCTTCTCTACTTCCACATGCGAGCTTGGTTTTTATGGTTGTTTTTAATCTTACAGCTTCCTATTTGATCACACACCTTCAGCAGATTTGACTAGGAATGACTTGAAACCATTATCACAAATAATATCTATTATATCTATTCTCAGAGGAGATTTTCTCAACCTGCTCTGTTCTGTCAGTTAATTAGGCTCTTGCCATCTTGATTTCCTTTCTTATCCAGTCTAGAGCGCTGAACAAGCTCTAGCGATGCTGTTGCCAAGCCCTTCAATTCCTTCACCTCTGCTGGCTTGCATTCCACATACCATGAAACAGCCCAGCCTGAGAGTTACCCTACTCTGCTGCCTCGACTCCACACTTCGGCCGAAGGAGAAAATCCCAGTGAATCTGGTACCACCACACATACAGGGTTTCCAAAATCAGTAGCCCTCTCCTCCTCTATCTTTGGGTCTGCTCCACGGCCTGCACTGTGGCCCAGGTTTTACAAATGGTTTTCACTCCTCTCCAGCTTGCTGTACTCCCCCACCTACCCTCACTCTCAATTTCACCCATAGCTCTAAGAACTCTCTCAACCAGTTGCCAGCCTCCCTTCTCACATTCTACTAATTCATCTCAAGAAAGAGCTACCCATCCTGTCTAAGCCTAAACCACCCCCTTGAGGTTTGGACATCACTCCTTCCTTGTCTGGCTCCTGCCTCTATCAACTGGCCCCTGTTTTTTGCTTTGTTCTCGACATGTCTCCCTCTAATCTCCTTTCCTACCAACTAAATGAAAAATTTTAAATCCAACTGTCTACCCTGTATCTCCTTCTAATGATCACCCTCTTCCTCTCCTTCTCTACACAGCAAGACATTGAAACAATACTTGACTCTCACCATCACCGTTGCTTCAAGACGCATTCAGTCCTTAACCCTTTGTGATCTGATGTCCATCTGGGCCACCCTCCTGAAGAAACGCTTCGTCAAGAAATCTAAGGCCTTCCTGCTTTGTAAGCCCAGTGGACCCTTTCAATTTGCATCTGACAGTTCCTTTATGCAACACGTAGCACCGCTAACCACTCCTTCCTTTTGGAAACACTCTTCTTTGGCTCCCCAAACACCATCGTCCTGCCCCTCTGACCACTCCGGCTCAGTCTCTTTCCCAGTGCTCCTCTTCCTCAGACCAACCATGAAAAGCCCCTGGTGTTCTATCTTCTCTAAATCGTCTTCCTGACTGATCTCACCCATATGCTGATGAAAACTTTATTTACAGCCCCAACTTTTTCCTGGGCTTTGTAGAAATATATCTAATTACATATCATGGCCACAGTTACTGACTTCACTGCCCTGATTCAGTGCCTCACATCCCTCATTTCATTATTGGATCTTTAAAAAGGGTCTTGACTAATCTTGCCTCCAAGATTGTCTTCCCTCCAGCTCATCCTCTACACCACAGCCAGCTCACTGTTTCTAAACCGTGAATCTGATTTTGTCCCTTCCTTAAACAATTTCAGTGGTCTTCTCCAGTGTTCTAGGATAAAATCCAAAATCTTTAGCGTGACTCTCATGGCTTTTCTCCATGTGAAACTGGCCCACATCTCCAGCCTCACCTGTTAATTGTTACTGAAAATGTGGATATCGATGTCATCTGCCTTCACTAATCAAGGTCATTTTAAGACTTGCGTATCCTCCAAGACACAAATAGCCTTAACAAATAAGAGTTATTTTCTGGCACTTGGAGTCAGCTGTGTCTAGTTGGAGCTAGGCTGGTAGAGATAGGTTAGGACCACTGATCCTTCAACTGGACATGCACGGGTGTCCCCTTGGTGACCTTCAGAAGGTGCGGAGGTCTGTAGCTTCGTTACACCTGTGCAGAACAATAATTATCACCCCTTTTCCCAATCGCCTTTCTCCACCTTCCCCATGCCTCAGACCCCTCTGTTGCTTTATTCATTTTCCTATAAATAACCCCAGCCCCTTGCCCTGGGGAGGCAGACTTAAGGCTTGTTTTTCCATCTCTTTGCTCAGCTATCTTGCGAGTTAAGCCTTCTCTTTGCTGCAAACCTCAGCGTTTGGGCTTGTTGTGCATCAGGCCAAAAGACCCTGGTCAGGTAGCATTACCATCCAGCCTCCCACTTTAAAGCCTAACCCTAAATTGCTAGTCACAAGTACTAATACCTAAAAGCTCTGTCTACTTTTTCCCCCGTTGCTCTCTCTTCCCTCTTTCTGGAACATCCTTTTTTTGTCTGATGGACTCCTGCTTACCTTTAAAGACTCGTGTCTGGATTAGAGGTCCCTGCAGTCCTGTGTTTCTACCAGCCTGAGACCCACCCACCTTGGATTCTCTGTTTCCCCCACTGCCCAGTGAGTTGCTTAGAAGCAGGGCTGAGTCTTACTCATTTTTGCATCACCGGCCTCTTGTCTTCACAAAGTGGGATACAATGAAAATGGAAAGGGTCCAGCCCGAGGGAAGAGGAGTCAGGAGCCACTCGACAAGGCAAGAGAAGTAAGGTCAGGAGCTAGCCACATGCTAGCCCATGCCTCAGCAGAGAATTGACAAGCAGAGAGCCGGGGTGAGCAGAGCTCCGTTGGGAAGAAGGGCCCTGAGCCCAGGTTGGAGCTAAGGAAAGCTGGCTTCTGGTGGAGGAAACATTCCCAGGCGAGGGCAAGTCCTGGAGTCAGCTGGAGGGGAGGGCGGGGGCTTTACTTCCTGTGGGAAGGCTCTGAGAAGCACCCGGACACTGTGGTCTCTGGGTGACCACTTGGCTGAGAACGTACTGGGGCTGCAAACCAAATGAAAGAAACAGATTAAGACAGGTTTACCTGGGGTCAGGAGATGAGCCCTGAGCAGTCCAGAAAGCCCTTGACTTTTCTCCTATTCCCAAGGAAATGTTTAAGTTCACTACATTTCTCATCCAGTTTTGGAAGTCTCAGTGCAAATGTGTTTCCTATTTGTGTGTATCTCTGACAGATAAATGCACAGTGGCCCTGATGAGAAAAATCCCCGTCTGACAAGCTCCCATCTCTCTTCATACCATCTCCTGCCAATGTTGATACAATATTTATTAAGGCTTAAATAGCACCGTTAAGTGCACACGTTGATTTAGAATGATGGAGTGTGTCAACACAGAGAACAGGAACTCAGCCGCAGAGTAGCGACCCCCCAAAGGACAAGGAGATGCATCATTAGCTAAAGACCGAAGCTAGCAAATGTCACCAGCAGGGAAGAATGACTCTGTAATTAGGGCTTCCTATATGCCTATTAACATCAATTTTTATAAGTATATTTTCAAAAACATTTTAAAATGTATGCACAGTTTCAGAATTCAAACAGGCTATTTACTGTGCTGTTATTAAATAAAAACTACGTATCACCTCCCCTACCCAATACATCAGAGGAAACCCCTTTTAAGCTTTCGTTTTCAGTTCTCCACATTACCACCATGAATTCTAAATAACATGCTTAGATCTCAGTTTCTTAATTTACTAGCAGTAGAAATAGAGTCATTTCCATTATCTGATGGAGAAGGAATTCAGCTCACATCTCTCTGAGTGTTACTAGTTATATTCACGTGTGTGGTTTTTCTATTAGTTCCTTTATACGTTGAAGTCATGTGCATAATCTTGCTTTGTTCTTTTTGGTTCTGTTTTCTTTATATACTATCTCTCGTCTCATCCCAAAGTAAAATGAGATGAGTTGCACCCCTACACTCAACCCTTCTCGCCTCCTGCTCTTGACTTCTGCCAGCTGGAGCGTCACCTTTACAACGTCTTGTATTACATGCACACTCTGTCCTACAGCTAAAATTAGGTCTTATGTTTTGATCATAAAAACTGAAACTAGCAACCATCTAACTATAATTATGTGAAAGTGAAGTCACTCAATCGTGTCCGACTCTTTGTGACCCCATAGACTGCAGCCTACCAGGCTCCTCTGTCCATGGGATTCTCCAGGCAATAGTACTGGAGTGGGGTGCCATTTCCAACCCAGGGATTGAACCTGGGTCTCCTGCATTGGAGGCAGACGCTTTAACCTCTGAGCCATATGATCATTTAACTATTAGTACAGAAGTAGTGTGATTAGAGGAAAAGGCGATGGCACCCCACTCCAGTACTCTTGCCTGGAAAATCCCATGGACGGAGGAGCCTGGTAGGCTGCTGTCCATGGGGTCGCTAAGAGTCGGACACAACTGAGCAACTTCACTTTCACGCATTGGAGAAGGAAATGGCAACCCACTCTAGTGTTCTTGCCTAGAGAATCCCAGGGACAGGGGAGCCTGGTGGGCTGCCATCTATGGGGTTGTACAGTCGGACACGACTGAAGCGACTTAGCAGCAGCAGCAGCAGTGTGATTACATGCACTGAAAATACCATGATTTGTCGCTGACTCTCTCAAAGGAGGAAGTCCCCAAGGTTAAAGTCAAATGAACTCTCCTATATTCCATCCAGTAATCAGGCCACACACAGTTTTGCTCATTTTGTATTTAAATCAAAACTTTCTTCTCTAATTTTTCAATTGTTTTCTTGGCATTTCTTATTTCTCAGACTGTTTTCTTGTTGAGAGGGGAAAAAGAACTTGTCTTCTTCCCCACTGGGTTAAGAGCTGTGAGCTTGTTAATTGTCCTGCCTGTTAATCCTCTTTCTAAGAGGAATTCCTTTTAGGCTCTTTTGGCCTGGTGCTTTGCACTGGGCCTTTGCTGCTGCGGTAGAGGTATCATCCCTCCTGTTTCACACCTGGTTTCCACCTCTGTTTCCTGGACAGGGAGCTGCTTCTCTCGATAGCGTGCATGCACGCTTAGTCGCTCAGTCGTGTCCGACTCTTTGCAATCCAATGGACTGTAGTCGGCCAGGCTCTTCTATCCATGGGACATCTCAGGCAAGAATACTGGAGTGGGTTGCCATTTCCTTCTTCAACTTTTGATAGAGGACACTCTCAAATACAAATTTTTAAAAGAAAGGTTGATTGGGACTTTCCTGATGATCCAGTGATTAAGACTCTGTCCTGCCAACACAGGGGGCATGGATTTGATCCCTGGTTGGGGAAAAAACACCCCACATGTGATTCAGCATTGAAAAAAAACAAAGGTTGCTTAGGAGATAAAGATTCTGGTTTCATTCTGAATCCCGCATGGCTGGAAAAGTGTTTCTTTTACCTTCATATTTAATTGATAGATCTATAATATTCTTATATTAAACTTAAGATTTTCCCCCCTCAGAAATTTAAAGACCATCATTTATGTCCTCCAGTGTTTTGACAAGAAGTCTTGTGCCTGTGATATGCTTATTCTTTTATTAGTAACCCCTCCCCCTTTCTCTCTTTCCCTCTCCATTTCTCAAGAGAAATATAACGTGAGTCATACGTGTAATGTAAAATTTTTCTAGCACTTAGAAGTAAAAAGAAACGGTGAAATTAATTTGACGGTCTATTTTCACTTAATCCAATATATCCAAAATAGAACTTCAGCATGTAGTCAGTGTTTCACATGTCATTGTTTAGATCCTGCCCGTTATTTTTCTCACGCTGAATCTTTGGAATCTAGTGTCTATTTTATACTTGCAGCACATTTCAGTCTGGGCCAGCTACATCTCATGATCTCAATAGCCATGTGACAACTGGCTCTGGGCAGTGCAGGGGTGTGACTGCCTCCTTATTTTGTGATATATTACTTTACCTCAAGACATGAGTCTTTTTTTTCTCTTTCCTGCTCAGAAATTGGTGTGCCCTTTTTCCTTTGGGTTTTATGTTAGTCTTCTAAAACAAGCATTACCTGTGTAATGCTTGTTTGTTGTCTGCTGATCTTGGACTGCCCATTCGTGCTTATGAATGAAATGCTCAGTTGTCTAGCATAAGAAGCCACGATGGGCTTTCTCTGGGAAGATGTGCGTTCCTACACATCATCTGACCTCCTGCCTGAATCAGGGCAGTAGTGGTGGCTGATGGGGATCTCAGTTCTTGAGAGCTGGCACCTCCTTAGACCCCTTCCCTAATGCCAAAAGTTTAAAAGAGTTTTACCAGCACTCACAGGAGGAGCCCAGCCTTCTCCAGACAGCTGACTTCCTCCCTGTAGATAGCTCTGCTTGGGCTCATTAACAGAATCTCTTACAGTGTTTAGAATCTCTGGGCTGTGGAGCCCCTCCCCACTTCCTTTCTTGCTCTGAGAGATTTATTCTTCACTGTCACTTCCCTGGGCTTCCCTTGTGGCTCAGCTGGTAGAGAGTCTGCCTGCAGTGCAGAAGACCTGGGTTCAATCCCTGGGTTGAGAAGACCCCACCCACTGCTTATTCAGACCTGGAGAATTCCGTGGACTGTATGGTCCATGGGGTTGCAAAGAGTCGGACACGACTGAGTGACTGTCACTCTTACCCTTCACTAGGATTTTGCGTTCAGCTGCCATCTAAACCAAAAGACCACTTATCTTCAAAGAAAGTATTTCTCCTCTCCTAAAGCCATTGTTTCCCATAAACTAATAAACACGTGTTTGACTTTGAACCTTGATTTTCATGGTAGAACTTCTATTGGCCAAGGCATAGTCTTTTTTTTTTTTATGTTGTTAACTAGTGATATGTCTCCATGGAAGTTTAAACAGAGTCCAATTTTCCTCTCCAAGATCCTAAGTTGAAACATTTTTAAGGATGTACAGAGATGCTCCCAACCCTTTCCCCTCCCTTTCTCCCCTAACAAATGAGTGATTTGGAATTGAGGGTTTGCCTGTGCTTTGTTGTCTACAGTATAGGGGAAACGCTGGCCTAATGGTGAGGTGACATGGATTCTAGTCTCGACGTAGCCACTCTCAGTTCTGGTGATGATTTCCTGACACTTCTCAGCCTCAGCTGTAAAGAGGGCATAAACACTCTTCCTGCATTTCTCATGGGGCCATATGAGGAGGAGAAGAGCTAATGTATTGACACATAGTCACTCAAATTTTGTTGGCTGATCCAATGAAGAGTTTAAGGCACGTGTCTCATTTTAAGGGCCTGCTGCTCTGCAGCTAAAGGCCAACAGAGCTGATCAGCCTCCCTGCCAGTGTTCAGCAGGACAGGCAGACTGGCCCAGGCTCTGCCCTCTCTCCCAGAGGACTTTCCAGAATGACCCCAGGTATCACCCCAAAGGCAACAGAAGCTAGCTGTGGTCATGACCTCCCCTGGTTCACTGGCCACTGACCTTCCCAAGCCAGCAGTTTCTCCTGCGGGGGAGGAACCACAACCTATGTAGCAGATACTCGTTAATCCCCTGGGAAGGCTAGGGAGATGACGGGGGCCTACAGGAGGCTGGAAACTGTGAAAGGACCTGTGGTCACTTAGACTCACACCCTCCGTTTAGAGATGAGGGCCCAAGTGAGCCTAAGTGGGAAAGGGGCTTCCCCAGTTAGTGGCGGAGCAAGACTCTAGAGGTGCTCAGGCTCGTGTGTGACGGTCACATGTGACTTCTCCCCAGCACGAAGCCTCATTGTGAAGCACTTCCTGGAGACAGGCTTCTTTAACGTTGCTAAGCTGGGTCTTGGGACAGTGACCTGAACTTCAAGCCCAGGAAGGCTTTGGACCCCAAATCTGTACCAGCACCTGCTGGAACTCGCAGCTTGTGAGAGACCTCTCGGTGGGGGGACATCTCCCTTTGCCCAGTTTCCAGGCTGTCCCCCTTCCTGGTGACCTGAGTCCCCACCCGGCAGCAGTACGCATGCCCACATTTTGCCCCAAAGTGCCTGGCACACTGCAGGCTCCTGCTGTCTCCAAGGGGCCCCAGGGCCTGGCCGGAGGAGGGTAATGGCAGGAAGCCCATAATATATTAAAACAGCGGATTAAAACAAACAAGAGCATTTTGGATCGTATTACACATCACTCTCCTCATGTCTGACAACAGGATAAAAAAAAAACAAAGGCGGTAAAAGACAACCGTAGACCGTAATGGTCTCGTAACTTGGTGATAAAAGCGCTTGTGGGAGCAGCGTGGGAGCCGTCTGCTCCTGGTGCAGGAGTCGGAGCGCCCCTCCAGATCCACAGTGGTGTACGCAGAGGCATTACCGCTTAAGTGCTCGTTTAAGACTTCCTCGAAAATGCAGCACGCTCGCTGGAGAATCATAATTAGGCCTCAGTTGTGGGCCGTATTCACACGTTGTGCATCATCCTTAAAGATGACAGAAAAAAATTACCCAAGGCCGTGTGGAATGGATGTCAGATCTTGCACCATTGTCCTCCATGGAAAAAAAAAAAAAACCCACTTAATAGTCCCCTGTTGAGACATGCAGCTTTCTGCATATGGAACAGTATGACTTCTTGTTTTGAAAATAGGAGGAGAAAAGTCGGGAATGCGGGAAGGCTGTGAGCACCAGAACCCTGGGATCTGCATGACGGGGATGGACACGGTCAGATCCACAGAACTGTAAGAGTGCAAGTCTTCTTTCATTCATCAGGTGCTGTCAAAACCCGGAGAGACACAGTTCCAGCAAAAATCACAGGTCAGGTTTATCAGGAGCATACCAGCCCCCAGCTGACTCAGTACTTGGAGGAGGAAATCTTCAGAAAACCACTTTCGTCTAATAGTCTGTACAATGAAATAAAATGCCACTAAAACATTCAACTATTTCTCTGTTACTCTTTTTTCTTCCCTCAACCTTCTCCTCTCAAACCCATTCCCATCCGTAAGTTTCTTTATTTTTAATATTTATTTATTTGGCTGCTCCCAGTCTTAGCTGGGGCATGTAGGCCGCCAGCCCCAGCCCCCTGCATTGGGAGCAGACTCTTAACCCCTGGGCCTCAGGGAAGTCTGCCATTCCTAAGTTTCTCCTATGGGAAATAGCTTCCTAGGGAAGGACAAGCCTATCCGACCATCACACCCTTCACACCAGCACCAGTCTCCCCCGACCCCTCTTCTCCATCCGAGGAAGAATTTCACTGAGGTCGACTCCACAAGGGATCAGACCTAAGCTTGCTTTCAAGTCGTCTTTGTTTGTATTCCGAACTGGCCTACTGCTGTCATTTCCTCCTCTTTTCTGAACTGTTCACACACACCAAGAGGCATATATTTGTATTTATTGGTTGTTGTTCGTTTTTTGGTTTTTGGTTTTTTTTTTCTGTTCCCCATCACCAAGGGCGCTCACGAGTCACTGGCTCTTCTGTGATCTCTTTGGCCCTTGGCCATGTATGACTTCAGGTGATTGGCTTTTTCATGGGTTACAATCCTCTCTGCTTCAGCACACAATAGTCCATTCCATTTCATTGTCTTTCTCACCAAGACCCAGGGCAGTGCTCACGGCAGAACTCAACGAACCCTTGTTCGGTTGACTGAACTGTTGAATCCAGCCAGGGCTCATCTGGAGGCCTGGGGAATAAGGATAACAATAAACGGACATCTCTAAACAATGCCTAAATGTCATTTCTGTTCATTTTTCTTGTAACCTCCCGCTCCCCAAAATGTCCTTCCCATCTTCATAGACTTGGCTGGAAAACAGTCCATCTTTTCTTCTCTCCTAACTTTGCGAAATGGGATTACAAGTAACGAGAGACATAATTATGAAAAAGAAAGGTATAAAAGGCCTGTAACACTCATGGTGGTTCAAACCCAAAGTAATCAACAGTTGACCGGATGTCATCACATGTGTCTTCTTTAGGAAAATGGTAAACACTTTAGCATCTATGTTCTCTTTCCTTTCTCTTTAAGTTTTATTAGCCACTGAAGCATTTGCGGAATGTTTCAGAATTTGAGAAACCATGTCACACAGATTTATCTTATTCTATTTTCATGACAACTCTGGGTGCTGAGTAATGGATTATTATTTCCACTTTACGGATTCTGAAATGTGCAATTTGATAAGAGCCTCGTGGCTAATAAAGGAGGTGTTACTAATCAGTGAAAAAGGAATAAATTATTCAAAAGTGATTTTTAGAAAAATTGGCTTTCTTGGTGGTAGGAAACATCTAAATATTCCTTTCATAAAACCAATTGAAGATGTGTTAAAAAATTATATTACTTCCACAATTGTAAAAAGCTATAAAAAAAATATGGGTAAATATCTGGTCCCTGATTGGAAGAACTCTCCAAACATCAAACAGTGTGGGAAACCACACAGGAACAGACTAACAGATTATACCACACGAAGATCTGGAGGTCTAGTTTTAAAAAATTAAAAGCGAACAATAAATTGGAAAAATATTAGCCACGTACATGACAGGCAAAGGCTCCTACCCTTACTGTATAAGAAATCTACAAATTGATAAGGAAAATAAATGGAAAAATGGGTAAAAGTTATAGACAATTTACAAAAGAGAAAATACACAAGTCCACCTAACACACAGAAGATAAGCTATTCAGCCAGAAAAAGTAATCAAAAAAATAAAGAATCACCAAATACAGCTTCTTGCTTATCAAATTAGTAAAATATGGAAAGATTGATAGTACCAGGTGCTACAGAGGTGAATTGAGAGAAATAAAAATTATATGACCTTTCTGAAAGGCAGCTTGACCATGTGTATCAAGAACCTTGAAAATAATCATGTTCTCTGACGTGGTAATTCCTCTTTAAAGAAGGACTCAGGACACCCCTGGTGGCTCAGCGGTAAAGAATCAGCCCGCAATGCAGGAGACTCAGGTTCAGTACATGGGTCAGGAAGATCCCCTGAAGAAGGGAACGGTAACCCACTCCAATATTCTTGCCTTGGAAATCCCATGGACAGAGAAGCCTGGTGGGCTACAGTCCATGGGGTCACAAAGAGTCAGACACGACTAAAGCAACTTTATTAGCACACACACATAATGGAACTCAACTTCCAATCACACATTTCCACATCCCTTATTCCTTCTGCCTTATCACACTTCTTCATTTCACAGATGAGGAAAAGGACTCTTAACAGCTAAAAAGCTCACAATACCCTAAAATCACTTCTGGGAATTTCCTGGTGGCTCAGGGGTTAGGACTCTGCGCACTTTTCACTGCTGACGGCCGGGGCTCAATCCCTGGTAAGAGAACTGAGATCCCACAAGCTGTGAGGCATGGCCAAAATTTTCAAATAAAAAAGTAAAATCACTTAAAGGTCGGTGGCTCTGCAAAGTCCTAATTATATAGTTACTAGTCATTAGTCCTCATTGGCGCTTCTGGGTTCTGCTTTTCCTGTTGAACATTATTTAATATTTAAATCCCCACATCAGTATAGTCAATATGTACATCGTTTCTAAGATGTGGCAGTCACTGCTGTGTTTGCCGAACCCCGTCATCCTTCCAGCCTGGGCAGATAGTGATACGTTCCCCAGGCTTCCATGCAATTAAGCACAGTGGATTGACTTCTGGCCACTCGAATGTGGATCAAAGTAAGGTTGCCTCCGGTTCCTGTTCATGAACTTACCCCTGCCATCCTCTGTCATCCTTGTTCCCGAATCCACCTGTGTGATGCAGAGAGGAAGCGGTGGAGCCACAGAATGGCAGGAACCTGGGTCCCTGAATGACTGAGTGGAGCTGAGAACCTCCCCCAGCCAACCCCTTTTGGATTGTGACATGGGCAAGAAATAAAATTCTCTGTGTTAGAGCAGTTATCCTACTCTGACCCCGAAGACATAGCTAACTATTCCATCATCTTTCTACATTAAAAAAAAAAAAATTTGGCCGCAACCCACAGGCATGTGGGATCTTAGTTCCCCAACCAGGAATCGAACCCATGACTCTCCAGTGGAAGTGTGGAGTCCTAACCACTGGACCGCCAAGGAAGTCCTATCCCATCATCTTAACAGATCATAGTCTGATTAACCCTGCTCCTGTCTTGGGTGTTTTTATTGTTGCTATAATGCCATGATTATCTTTGAACAAAGTATGCTGTTTCATTTGTTCCTTCTGGTTTATACTCATTGAGTATATTTCCCCAGTTGGGATGACCAGGGGCCCTACCAACTCATCAACAGGGTTTTAATTATTTCATAGCTCTTGTTTGTTACACTATTATCAAATGGCTCTCTAGAAATCCTGGTGCAAAAGAGTGCAGCATCAGCAACGTTTCGTGTTTCCCATAGCCTTAGCAGCACTGGATTTTAATGTTTTCAGTTATGTTGTTTATTCCTTCGCACCCATGAGAAACATGGATGTTACTGAAGTCCTTTACAGTTTTAACACGTTGAGGGAGTTCCTCTACCCTAGAGTACGTGGCAGATAAAATTTGGTTCTTCCAGCCCTAGCACATTCCCTACCCTTTGGCCTGCCCGCTGATGCATGCAGCCACAGGGACATTCACAGGTCCTGCGTTAGAAAAGTGATGGCATTGCAAAATGCAGTAACAGGAATCAAGCTTTCACTTCTGTTTTACAAAAGAGGCTTTTGGAAGCTCACAGCAGAGACTGGAGTTTTAAGGGGGAGGAAGAAAGCTTTCTGGGTTTCAAAGCCTGGCTTTTGAGCCTGAGAAGCCTCAGGCCTGAAGGACTCAGGGCCTACGGTGGAGGCATAAATAATAGATTTGGAAGAATAGGTGATCAGTCAGAGTCAGACAGCTCTGCCCCGGGCTAGATAAAGTTTCTCTGGGCTGAGGGAGCTGAGAAGTGTAGAAGGAAGAGAGGGCTTAACTGGTGGGTCCCGAAGGGCAGAGGTCTGTGACAGAAGCCCTGAGGAGCAGCTTGAAGGCCAGTTCCCCACGTGTGCCGCGCAGTGGGGAGGGTCCCCACATGTGCCAAGCAGTGGGGAGGGTACGGATTCACCCATCCGTTCAGGAAGGCACTGCTTTGAGCACTGTGGATGCAAATAGACAGAGCCTTGCTTTCATGGAGCTGACGTCCTAGCAAGGGGATAGAGACACTAAACAAACAAATAGGTGTGTGTGTGCTCAGTCGCTCAGTCTATGTCCAACTCTGCAACCCTCTGGACTGTAGCCCACCAGGCTCCTCTGTCCATGCGATTTTCCAGGCAAGAATATTGGAATGGGTTGCTATTTCCTCCTCCAGGGGATCTTCCCAACTTGGGGATCAAACCTGAGTCTCCTGCATCGGCAGGCAGATTCTTCACCACTGAGCCACCTGGGAAGCCCTGAGTTCGGGAGTATAGACTAAAGCAGTCAGATTATGTGAAGAAGTACCGGCAACATCAAAATATGAATTAACCTTCCCTGGAAATTGGTTGCTAACTGACATAAATAAGCCTCTTGATTAGGTGAATGTGATGAAAGAGGAGTTTTGTTTTTTTCAGCAGCTTCTTACTGATTTTTCTACTTGGGCAGGTGAAACACACGCAAGCTCTGGAAAAACAAGGATCAGGAATCAGGCCCCAGCTGTCGACAGACTGGCACTGCTGCTCTAAATGAAGTGCCCACCTGGGCCTCCTTTTCATCTCAAAGGCCATGTGGCACCACCCCATTCATCTCACAGACTGTCAAATCCTCTCTCCCGGACTTCTGTGACCTTCGTCTTCTTCTCTGCTCGTGCCTCAGTGTGGCAGCTGAATTGGATTGATTAAAGTTTTAGCCTGTCTTGTTTTTTAATTCAAGAGCTAAACGGAGCATTTAAATGAACTTGTGGCGGGACTGACTGTGAGGATCCTGAAACCCAGTTAACCATTCTCCTCGGCAACCCCGCCTCCCATTATTACTGTTCTGGCTCCAGGTTGGTTTCTGGGTAATGCTCACAGTTGTTCACAATGACATCATGGGAGCAAGTGAGAGTAGATTAACATTCATTTCCATCCATCCGTCCATCACTGGAGGCCCAGGGCTCATTAACCGTCCTCCACTCACAACTGGCCTCCACTTTCTGTAACTCACCGAGGGCTTTAATGAAGCAGGCTTGAGTTTGTCAGTTTCCCTTAGCTTTGACCGGAAGGGAAACCAGTTCTCTGGTGCCAAGCGTCTTGTATTCTGCAGAAGGAATGTAAGGAGAAGGGGACAGAGGGCCCGGCATGGTGATATAGATGTCTGAACATGTTGATTCATCATTTCTGCTCGCAAACACCAAGAAGATCTGCCACCAGATCACGGATGCTAAACTTGAACCTTTCCTTCTGCTCCGAGTCTTCAGTCTGATTGCTGTTTTTGGGGCAGTCCCTTGGTCCCTCCACTCTGTTCTTCCTCTATAATCACCTCTGGCTCTTATGACAGTGGAAGGAACACAAGAGAAGGGGCGCAGGCATCCTCACCCAGGCCTGGACAGGGCACCAAACACCATGCGCCCGCTAAATTCTCAAGGGTCTGCTCGCCCATCCATGCCATCCGTCCAAGTCAAACCATTCAACAAATATTTATCAGTCACTTTCTGTGCGACAGGCACTCTGCCAGGTGCCAGCGGTGTCTAAAAATGTACCAAGAATTTTGGTTTGAATTCAGGTTCAGTGAAGCCAGCAGATCAGGAGATGGCTGCTGCTGCAAAGACAGTTCCCGACCTTCATCAGCCAGATAGATTCCCTCGTAAAAAGAGAAAAAGCTGAAAACCCATGCAATGACATGGATGAACCTCGGAGAATAATGATGAGTACAAGAAGCCAGATGCAAAAACAAATAGCATATATTAACGCATGTATATGGAACCTGGAAAGATCGTACTGATGAACCTACTTGCAGAGCAGCAATGGGGGATGGAGACTTAGAGAACAGACTTTATGGACACGTCGGGGTGGTGGACAGGAAGGAGAGGGGGAGATAAATGGAGAGAGTCGCATGGAAACACACACTAACATGTAAAATAGATAAAAGGGAGTTTGCTGTATGACTCAGGGAACTCAAACGGGCGCTCCACGACAACATAGAGGGGTGGGATGGGGCGGGAGGTGGAGGGGTAGGCTCAAGACAGAGGGGACATGTGTATGCCTATGGCTCATTCAAGATGTATGGCAGAAACCAACACAATATTGCAATTATCCTGCAATTAAATAAAAGTTTTTAAAATGCCAGATGCAAAAAGAGGTCCATTTATATGAGGTTCAAGAACATACTAAAACTTACAGAGGTCAGAATAGGGGTGGGTGGGCGGGTGGTGACTTTGAAGGCACACAGAGGACACAGGAACTTTCTGGAAGCTAAACATGCTCCGTACGAGGCTCTGCACGGGTGTTATATGGCTGAAAGCAAACATGAAAACGAAAAGATGGCTTGATACTTACAGCTCCCAGGAGGAGGGTGCACCGTGCCACTGGGTACAGGCCTCACGGAGAAGCACTGGGGTCAGTCAGGAGGCAGGAGTGAGGGGCAAGCAAGGACCAACATCTTATTGACGGTTTTCACGGGGAGGGATGGGTGAGGTTGAGGAAGCTTGGCATTAGACAGTCTGCAGAGCTTCCCCAGGCTTTGGGCTACAAAGGCGGTCCCCTGTTCTCTGGTACCCAGCCTTGGGGTGATTTGGACAGGAGGAGAATGTCCCCGATTTGCAGCAGAGCCTGATGAAAGCAAGCGGGTGGGGTGCATGAACTTGGGGTTGGTGGTTTGCATATCCAGGGTGGGCTTGCAGACCATTGTTCGCTAGCTCTAGGAATGAACACGGGGAGGGGCAGTTTTTCCCAATCTGCAAGGTCCCAAGATGTCAAAGCATCATATTATATAGAAAAGAAAAAAGATGATCAGGACACTGGACTTCCCAAAATGACAGGCCTCTACCTCTCAGACCTCAAAATAACTGCAGGGAAGCTCAATTCCACGATGGCACAGGGTGTACCAGTCATCTCTGGGGGTGTCTGCCCAGCTCACAACCTCAAACTCTCGGGAAACAGACTGAATTGAAAGGAGCAGCAGGAGCCTGGCTGGTGATTCATGACGTTATCACGACCAGTGCCACCCTCATCGTGGCTAACTGGACCAAGTCAGCCAGTCACCAAGCTGAGCCAGTCAAATGTCCTTTTCTACCAGCTCGAAATTATGACTCAGAGACAGCAGACCTGTGTGGGTACAAACTATAACAGGTAAACATACACAGGAGTGAGGAGACAGTCTTCCTTCCCCATACAAACCGGCAATACCCAACCCCAACTGCACATTAGAGTCCTTTGGGGAACTTGTAAGAAATGTAACAAGGTCAGTCCCAACTCAGATCACTTACATCAGAATCCCTGAGAGTGGGGCGAGGTGTCAGGGCCCCCGTTTACAGTCTGATTCACCCTGTACCCCCATCAAAACGCTCCTACAGACCCTCCGAGAGCTCCACCGTGTGGGAATGCCATGGGACTGTACTGCTCCTCACATCCCCCGGCTCGTGGAGCACTGCAGTGGGGAAGCTAGAGGGGGCTTCTAGTCACTGCTCTCTTGCTGAGCTTCTAATAAAACAACTGTCCATCCAAGGAAGATGTGTGGTGCACCTAAGATGTCAACACGTCAATTAACCAAGAAGTATTTTTAGGGAGCGGGGTGAATGAGAGGAAAGATGAATGTCCTGCTCTGGAGGAGCCTTTAATTAGGTCGCAGAAGGAGCTTAAATGTCAAAGTAGATAAACACACACAGATATACCTGTGCCCGCATGCGGTCTATTTAACTGATGGTAGGAATCCAAGCACAATGCACGTTGAATGAACGGTGCCCCACGTGATCGGAAATGAACGATCACTATGGGCTGGCTGGTCCAGGAAGACTTCCGGCAGGTGGGGCAGTTTAACCGGGTCTTTTGAGGAAAGGTGGGCTTCAAACAGTGGAGAAGGCAGGCCACGCACGGCAAAGCTCCCAGACCACGGTGACCAGCTGTGCGGGAACTTGAAGGAGCACCTTCCCCACCGCGTGGTGGAAGAGGAGGCTGTTCCCCGAGTCTCCCCACCCGCCTCCCGTCGCTCTCCTCAGGGGAAATCGTCCTCCTTTCATTCCCCTCCGACAGCCTTGGGGTTGATCCTCCTCCCCGCCAGGGTGACTTCTTTCTGTCTCAGGCAAACAGGGACACTCGGGCACTTGAACTGCCCCTGGTCTAAATCCAAGAAAGCACAGGGAACCTCCCATAGACCCCATGTCAGGAGATCTGGTCTCATCCCTGGGCAGACACCACCCTTCAAAGACACCTAAGCATCGTTGGTGGTTGTGGTTTAGTCCCTAAGTTGTGTCCGACTCTTTTGCGACCCCTTGGGCTGTCAGAGGAGCCCACCAGGCGCCTCTGTCCATGGGATTTCCCAGGCAAGAATACTGGAGGGGGTTGCCATTTCCTTCTCCAGGGAAATCTTCCCAACTCAGAGATTGAACCTGCATCTCCCGCATTGGCAGGTGAACTCTTTACCACTGAGTCACCGGAAAAGCCTTGGGGCATCAAATATCCCAAACACAGTCATCTCAGAACAGCTGCTCTAAGGGACAGAGACAGATGAGAGTTTTTGGTCCAGTGGCTGGGCTCTGCCCAGGAGCTAATCCCTAAACACCCAGGCCCTGCAGTAAGTGTAACACCTTGTTGTTCCAGAGAAAACGTCCTTCCTGCGTTCTGTACCCACAGCAAGTCCCTGTCCAGCTTGAGAAGAACCCGCTGCCCTAGCTTCAGCCGTCTCCCCTCTGAGCCCCTCCGGTGCCCCCTGGCCGCCCCCAGGCCCCCTATCCTCCTCCTCGTCTCCCTTCCTGGGCCCCTCCTCCCTCAGCTGCAGCTGACTCGCAAGTATTCAGTCTAAAATTCTCAAATGTCTGCCTGGCCCTCTGCCGCCTTCAAACCCACAGCCCCCACGCAGAGTTTCAGGCCAGGAGAGTCCCTTTCTGCGCCCCCGACGCAGGGGGACCTCAGATTTCCACTCATTTCTGCTCCTTTGTTGTTGCTCGTCAGTCGCTCAGTCGTGGCCGACTCTCTGAGACCCCATGGACTGCAGCACGCCAAGCTTCCCTGTCCATCACCATCTCCCGGAGTTTGCTCAGACTCATGTCCATTCTGTGCCTTTAAAGATGTCCTTTTCCTGAGATAGGGAGTTGGGGATGGACAGGCACACACGGCTGTGTTTAACATGGGTAACCAACAGAGACCTACTGCATAGCACGTGGAACTCTGCTCAGCGTTATGTGGCAGCCTGGATGGGGAGGAGGTTCTGGGGGAGAATGGAGGCATGTACATGTACAGCTGAGTCCTTTGCTGTCCACCTGAAACTATCACAACATTGTTAATCGGCTATACCCCAATACAAAATAAAAAGTTTTTAAAAAACCAATCCTTTTCTTCCACTGGGTTTGGGTGTGAGAGCAACCTCTGGGAACATCTGGGAACTGATGTCTCAGGGTCCCCCTGGTCATGGGGCTCAGTGTTCCCCTCTGTACAACCCGGAGTGGACTGTGACCTCTCTCTAAAGGCAGCCCCACCTTCTGACCCTGTTTACAGGCTTCCCCGCTACAGCAGCTTATCTGCAGCTGTCAGCTTTAAACCAGGCTGCACTCAGGTCCTTCCTTCTGCTCTGCTCCATTTCCTTACACCACTCCAGAGTGGAAGCACTCCTCACGTGCGTTTTTGAAAGACCTTGGAAAGCTCGGCAGAAATCAGTATCAGCAGCCCATTTATGGTTTTAGAATATCTGGATAATTTATTTGATGTCAGGGAGCCTGAGCCCTCCCTCTCCATCTGGGCCCATGAAGGGCTGCACTGCATTTCCCTTGCATGTTTGTTTTGGTTTGCCCTGAAATGCTAGCCAGCCACATGGAGACCTTTATCATTATTCCAAATAGATTTTTTCCCCTTCATAATGACAGACTCCTGGGAAGGTTGGACACTGAGCCAATGCTTCTTCCCCTTTAAAAAAAGACACAACAACAACAAAAAAACCAACAGCTAATATAGACTTCTTCCTTCCACTCCGGGCAGGCTGCGGTTCTCAGATTTCAGCCTCACTTCGAGGTCCTTCCTAAGACTATGAACACTGAGTGCCAGCATAGAGACCCTCTCCTGATAGCTTCCTGTCCCCTTCCTGCTGCCCAGGGCAGTCACACAGAAAAGTGAACCCTGACTAAGGTGACACAGTTAAAAAAATAACATCTCACACCCAGCAGGCTGCAGACGGAGCCCGGTGCATGCTCTTGGGGCTGTCCTTCCAGAAATGGCTGAGAAAGATGCAGCTGACATTTCCAGCAATTTGCATAATGTCCATCCCCCAGGGCGCTCTCATCCTTCCTGGCTTTGGACTGAGATTCAGATGTGCGGTGCCCCCTGCCCTTTTGCGGTCTCCGTACGGCTCCACCCGGAATCGTGGGGTCTGGCCCCAAACTCCACGTT
This sequence comes from Bison bison bison, assembly GCF_000754665.1. Classification (NCBI taxonomy): domain Eukaryota; kingdom Metazoa; phylum Chordata; class Mammalia; order Artiodactyla; family Bovidae; genus Bison; species Bison bison. The sequence goes on along the minus strand of NW_011494921.1, from coordinate 5,499,069 downwards.
CTCGCAGGACGCTTGGCATGGCACCTTTCGTGTCTGTGCCTGATTTTATGGCCTTGTGATCTTGTGCCCTTTGCAGTTCAAAGGTCACATCAGGCAGCAGGCAGGGAGGTTTTTGATGTAACCTCTGAACCCCAGAAAACAAAGGACACAGGCCCACAGAGACAATCCATCTAAAAATGGTCATCTGAAGAATGCAACTCAATCAGCCCAGAGCGTGCAAATCACCGGACATTTTCACGGGGGCGTCTTGCTAAATCCAAACTTAGAATCACAAGAAGGGACACAAATCCCCTGATCCGAACACATAAATCAAAGCTTGAGAAGAGCAAAAAAAGGAGTTTACGACGGGCCCAGAATGCGTGGATTTGCAAGATGTCATTTAGAAATTGGTTACCTCCCCTCCTCCTGCCCCCATCAGATGCATGCACATGTGCACACACACACACACACACACACGCTGGTCAGTACTCGTCCGCCACTTGAAAATCAAGCATTTCCCTTTCTGATGGTTTGCCCAGTGGCAAAGCCCACCATGGACAGATGCGTGAGGCCCATCAGAGGCCAAGGGTTTTCTCCTCGGCCACCAGAACCACCCTCAGAGACGGCTGAGAGGCAGTGAAGCTGACAGCCCACAAGACGACGAGGGCTTGTCAGATAGGTGAGAGGCTGGCCCCGCAAAGCAGGTCGTGTTCTGCCAAACAGATGTCACCTCCCGTACCACAGATTGTCCCTCATCAGCCCTTAATACCTGGTACACGTGCCCCCGGGCAAAGGTCAGACTAATTTCTGAACCGGTGAGAAATACAATTTGAATAGTTCAGGAGCTGAATAGGAGTTGCTCGCATCATTCATTACCAAAGAAGCTTAATTTCTTTAAAAAAATAAACATCTAAGTATGTGTATCTAGCATAGCCAGAGCAGACACTGGTGCTGCAAAACAGATCTTGAGCACGTTGCCCAGTAAAAGTTCTGTTGGGAGACCAGACCGTGGGGTGGGGGCAATAGATGTGCCTTATCCTTTTAAATGAAGATTCGGTTTGCAAATAGAACACATGTTCTCCTCTGTAGTGACACAGAAACATTATATAGGATCATGTAGGTCCTCATCGCATACTCTCCATTTGGAAGAAATTTCCTCTCCACTGTATCTCATCCAGTCTCCTCCTTCTCTTTCAACTTCTCATCCAACAGTCAATGCCCCGGGAGGTGTGACTATGTTTTTAATTATATCTGAACAGGAGCACAATTGTATTGAATAAAAATGTGTTCTGAACAATTGGACCCAAAAGAAATTTCTTTTTTTTTCTTAATTGTTTGGCTGTGCCAGGTCTTGGTTGCAGCGTGTGGGATCTAGTTCCCCGACCAGGGATTGAACCTGGCCCCCTGCATTGGGATAAGCGCGTCTTAGTCTCTGGACCACCAGTATGTGTGTGCTCAGTCGCTCAGTTGTGTCTGACTCTCTATGACACCATGGACTGTAGCCCACCAGGTTCCTCTGTCTCCAGGATTTTTCAGGCAAGAATACTGGAGGGGGTTGCCATCCCCTGTTCCAGGGGATCTTCCCAACCCAGGGGTTGAACTCGTGTCTCTTGTGTCTCCTGCATTGGCAGGTGGGTTCTTTACCACTGTGCCACCTGGGAAGCCCTCTGGACCTCCAGTTCAGTTAGTTCAGTTCAGTTGCTCAGTCGTGTCCGACTCTTCGCAACGCCATGAATCGCAGCACGCCAGGCCTCCCTGTTCAACACCAACTCCCGGAGTTCACTCAGACTCACATCCATCGAGTCAGTGATGCCATCCAGCCATCTCATCCTCTGTTGTCCCCTTCTCCTCCTGCCCCCAATCCCTCCCAGTATCAGAGTCTTTTCCAATGAGTCAACTCTTCGCATGAGGTGGCCAAAGTACTGGAGTTTCAGCTTCAGCATCATTCCTTCCAAAGAAATCCCGGGGCTGATCTCCTTCAGAATGGACTGGTTGGATCTCCTTGCAGTCCAAGGGACTCTCAAGAGTCTTCTCCAACATCACAGTTCAAAAGCATCAATTCTTCGGCGCTCAGCCTTCTTCACAGTCCAACTCTCACATCCATACATGACCACAGGAAAAACAATAGCTTGACCAGATGGACCTTTGTTGGCAAAGTAATGTCTCTGCTTTTCAATATGCTATCTAGGTTGGACATAACTTTCCTTCCAAGGAGTATGCGTCTTTTAATTTCATGGCTGCAGTCACCATCTGCAGTGATTTTGGAGCCCAAAAAAATAAAGTCTGACACTGTTTCCACTGTTTCCCCATCTATTTCCCATGAAGTGATGGGACCAGATGCCATGAACTTCGTTTTCTGAATGTTGAGCTGTAAGCCTACTTTTTCACTCTCCTCTTTCACCTTCATCAAGAGGCTTTTTAGTTCCTCTTCACTTTCTGCCATAAGGGTGGTGTCATCTACATATCTGAGGTTATTGCTATTTCTCCCAGCAATCTTGATTCCAGCTTGTGTTTCTTCCAGTCCAGCGTTTCTCATGATGTACTTTACATATAAGTTTAATAAACACGGTGACAATATACAGCCTTGACATACTCCTTTTCCTATTTGGAACCAGTCTGTTCCATGTCCAGTTCTAGCTGTTGCTTCCTGATCTGCATACAGATTTCTCAAGAGTAGGGTCAGGTGGTCTGGTATTCCCATCTCCTTCAGAATTTTCCACAGTTTATTGTGATCCACACAGTCAAAGGCTTTGGCATCTGGACCACCAGAGCAGTCCCCAAAAGCAATTTCAGATGGAATAAGAACCCTAGAAAGAAAGAGTCCTGGCCTGTGAGTTGGAAGACCAGCTCTGTGTGACCTTGCCCAGGCTACCTCATCTCTCTGAGCTTGGATTTCTTCATCTGTAAATTTGCAATCGCATTTGTGCCTCCCAAGGGCCTGCTGAGCACAGGCTCTGTCCAGGGCCCAGGACAACCTCAAAACTGTCATAATTCCTCTGTTCCTGGACAATCTTACCCCAACATAGGATGGACTAAAGAGCTGGCTCTCTAACCCTACTCTTTTTGAAAAGTAAATTTATTTATTTATCTTTGGCTGTGTTGGGTCTTTGTTGCTGCGTACACGCTTTCTCTAGTTGTGGAGAGCGGGGGCTCCTCTCTGAGCACGCAGGCTTCTCACTGTGGTGGCTTCTCTTGCTGCGGAGCACAGGCTCTAGGTGCTCAGTTTTCAGGGCTTAGTCGCCCCACGCATGTGGGATCTTCCAGACCAGGGACTGAACTGTGTCCCCTGCATTGGCAGGCGAACTCTCAACCACTGGATGACCTGGGAAGTCCTCTAATCCTATTCTTTAACTCAGGAATCCCACGAGCTGTTTCCTTCTCAGGGAAAGTGAAGTACAGCCCACTGAAACCATTTTCCAAAGGATAACTGAGCATCAAACATTATTTTTTTTAATGGGCCGCCAAATTTTCCATGCTCTTTTGGAAGCCTAGTTTAAGATTATATAGGAACTCTACTAAAGCTGGTCAAAATTGAGAGTTACCAAAGCCCCGGAGTGCTCTGGTGGGGCAGTTTCTGCTGGGTTGAGGGTTCAAGGCTGCTGTAACTGGAAAAGGCTGGGCTTCACTTGGTCAGAGCACCCCATCTTTATCTGCTTCGTAGACACTCAGGGCAGGACCACCAGAGGTTGCGTGGCTAGCTGGGACCAGGCAGGATGGAAGCTCAGGTTTCTCCAACCCCGCCCATAATAATGGTTACCGTGGTGAGTGGTCACTCTGGTCCAGAGCATTTGTGTTTTATGTGTCATCTCAGTTCATCTCTGCAACAGGCGGCTGGTAGGTATTACTCTCATCTGAGAGGTGAGGAGGCAGCGTTTTGAGAGGTTTGATTACCCAGGTCTCATATCTGATACATGGGGAGCCAGGGCTGGGTTCCTGGTCATGCTCGTAACCACCCACCCCAGTCCTGAGACTGCATTTCTATGCTCTGACCCTACCATGCTGCCTTATAAGCAGATGGCAGCATCTCAGATCCTCAGGCATGAGTGGGAGTGGTTTCGGGGAAAGGCAAGAAGAGCAGGTGCAGGGGGTTGAAAGTGAAAGTAAAGTCAAAGTTGCCGAGTCATGTCCGCCTCTGCGACCCCATGGACTGTAGCCTGCCAGGCTCCTCTGTCCATGGGATTCTCCAGCCCAGAGTCCTAGAGTGGGTAGCCTTTCCCTTCTTCAGGGGATCTTCCCAAGCCAGGGATCAAACCTGGGTCTCCCGCATTGCAGGCGGATTCTTTACCATCTGAGCCACCAGGGAAGCAGGGGGTTGAAAGGTATCCTCCTAAAACATGTATATGGCTTAAACCGCAGAACCTGGGATGTGATCTATTTTGGAAAAAGGGTCTCTGCAGATATAATTAAGGATCTTAAATTGAGATTACCCTGGATTATCCTGCTGGGCTCTCAATCCAATGACACACCTCCTTCTCAGAGATGGAAGAGAAGATGCAGACGCAGAGGAAGGGCTGTGGGAAAGTGGAGGCAGTGATCGCAGTGAGGCCTCCCCAAGTGAGGAATGCCTGGTGCTCCCGGAAGCTGGAAAAGGCAAGGAAGGGCTTTCCCTAGAGCCTTCAGAGGGAAAACAGCTCTGCAAACACCTTCATTTTGGACTTGCTTTCCAAACTGGGACAGAATAAATTTCTGGGCTTTTCATGCCACGGAGTTTGAGGTACATTGCTACAGTAGCCCTGGAGAATGAGACAGAATAAAGATTTCCTCTCAGAAGAGTTGTGTGCCTTTTTAGGGGATGTGGATCCAGATCCCATCTGTCTGCAGCATCCTAGTCCTTCTCATGAAGCCAGATTAGTTACTTAGGCTTCTAAGGCCAACAACCTGGTCCTGTCAAACTGAAATCTCCATTCTCATGGGAGGGCTGGGAGCTGAAAGGCCATCTGGTAAATTCACACCACCTCCCAGTCCAGACTCCAACCCGCCCTCCTCAAGCCCTTTACCATTACAAAGCTTCTAATGATGGGTTTTTTGGTACTATTATTCCATCCATTTTTGCCTAATGAGGGCCAGTTTCTTTCCCAGTAAAACTTGGCAACAGACCCCAGACATGTTCTAGCCTGAGTCCAAAATCTAGATTTACAAATTAGCCAAGGCTCGAGTGTGTTAGAGAAAGATTCTTTACTTCATCGATGGTTTCCTTTAGTTTCTTTTACCTTTCAAATACATGTTAAATGTAATTAGATTTACAAAACCCACTTCATAGAGATATTTAGGAACACACTTTTACATAAATTATGATCCATGGCACAGATTGTGGGTTTATTCACAAGGAACCCTGGGGTTATGAGATGAAAGGAACTGGATGTCCTTCTAAGATGGATCTGGGACCGGCAAACCAGCAGGTAGGGCTGATGGATTGAATCATCCTTCCCTGTTCCTACTCTTCTCATCTATAAATCAGAAGGACCATCTGCCCCAAATGTAGGCAGTTTAAAGAATCCTGGAACAGCGCTGTTCTGATGGCCAAAGATGAATGTCCTGGGAGGTCAGGCCAGTGTAGGTCACCTCTGTCCATCCCAAGGGCTGCAGGGCCAGTAGGCAGCCAGACCACTGAGAAACCTGCCTGAGCACAAGAGTCAGGAAGTTCTGTCTTACAATTATTTTTAGTACCTATTTAATATTTAATAAACTCAATTAAAAAAAATAGTCCCAATCATCAGACACAAACCTTGGAAAGACAAATATTTGAGGATGCCTCCAAAGCAGATAAAAGGAGAGAGTTTGGTTTTTTTAATAAAAGCTTATGTTAAGATTTTTAATAAAATGAAATCAGCATAATAGCAAATTCTGTGGGACTCTCCCTGTGAATCATGCCAAGAATTAATCCTTGGAGGTTGGAAAATCCTTGTGGATGTATAGTTTGGGGAATGCATACAAGTCCAAGTTTCCTCCAATTTCAGAACAAAGACACCTTTCCTCCAACTCTCCCAACCTTCAGGTACACACACACACGTACACACACACACATACACACACACGTACACACACACACGTACACACACACATACACACACACACGTACACACACACGTACACACACACACACACATACACACACATTCACACACACATACACACACACACACACATACACACACTCGATGAACCAAGAAAGGAAGGAAAGAGATCAGTAATGAGAGAGCCCACTAATGGGTTGGCTTAAGTATAAAACAACAGCCCATCACTGTTCTAGAAAATAATCAATCAAGCACTTAATTTTAAACATAAAAGTAAGCTGCCAGGAGACTGCTAATAGATAACCAAATAAATTAACAGTTGTAGGTGGGATTTGAAGCCAGGTCAGATTTCCTTCCCCCGCCAAGCTCTGAGCCCATGCGGATAAAGGGGCTCCCCAGCTGGGCACTTGACATCACACTGTCTCCAAGTGGGAAATCTCCTTTTAGCCAATATCCCCTCCCAGCGGGCTGGTCACTTCAGGGAACTGCCCTTTGTGCGTCTCCCACGTTTTATAACACGGTTACTCTACAGTGTTGATGGGCGACTTGGTCTTGGCCCAGGGCCTCAGTGGGTTAGTGTGGACATGAAAACCTTCGGAAGCGTAGAAACAGGCAGGAACACGCTCCCTGCTGACCTTTCTTAAAGGGACAATTGTGTAAGTGCTGAGGTTACCTGAGTTGGAGGCCCAACCCAGCTCTGATGGACGGCGCTGCCCTCTGAGAGCTGGCTCAGAGCCACGCGGGGACAGGTGGGCGTGCAGGACACGTGCAGCTCCACTCAGGTAACTGGAGAACCATAAAGTGAAAAAAAAGTGAAGTCTCTCAGTCGTGTCCGACTCTTTGCGACCCCATGGACTGTAGTCTATCAGGCTCCTCCATCCATGGGATTTTCCAGGCAAGAGTGCTGGAGTGGGGTGCCATTTCCTTCTCCAGGGGATCTTCCCGACCCAGGAATCGAAGCCGGGTCTCCTGCATTGCAGGCAGATGCTTTACCATCTGAGCCACCAGGTAAGTGAAATGCACACATAATCCCCCAAGTTGTTTCAACCCGAAACTCAGTTTTCTTCCAACATTCAAACTCTTTGCAAAGTTATTGATGAAGAAGGACTAATAACTTTATTGTCTGTCTCTTCTCCCTCTACCCATGACCTTCTCAGGGCAAGTGACCAAAAAGTAGAAGCGAGAAGGAACATGAAAGGCAGGACTAGAGAACTGATCCCCGATTCCTAAACAAGGTTCTGCGAGGGCTCTGAACTTCAAGGCTAACGTTCGTTCTGACATCACATCTCCATGAAAAAACAACACAGTGAAATTCCTCCTCCTAGAATAAAGTCACACTGAGTACAAGACAGCCAGCCGTCATCTGCTAACCAAACAAGTAACCCAAGTCAATAATAGCGACCATACACTGAGTCTTTAACACATACACCAAGCACTGCCCCTTACTAAATACATTATGCATGTGATCTCCTTTAATCCTCTTTTAAAAATTTGCAAAAATATCCTTTGATCCAGAAAACCCACTTCTAGGGATTTTTCCTATGGAAATAATTGAGGATATGCCCAAAGATTTTTTTTTGTCTATAAGGCTATTTATCAAATATAAGCAAAAAGTGAAAATAATAATTTCCAATAATAAACAGGTGGTAAGCAAATTACAATACAAATTCATACAGCATAATATTGTATAGCCACTTAAAACTATACTGTAAAAGGATAGGTAATGACAGATAAAATTTGTCCATGAGATAGTGTTCAATGAGTAATGAGCATAGAAGAGTAGAAACACGATGAGTATTTTTAGAAGTTTAAAGTACACAACATAAATATACATAAAATACATGGGATGAGATTCATCAAGTGCCATAGGAATATGAGCGATTCTTTCCCTTTTTATTTCTCCTTCTAATTTCTTAAAGTTTTATGATAGGAAATATCTTTTAAAAATGATGACTCAAGGGAATTAATTCCTTGGCAGTCCAGTCGTTAGGAACTTTCACTGCCAAGGGCCTGGGTTCAATCCCTGGTCAGGTAACTAGATTCCATAAGCCATGCAGCATGACCAAAAAATAACAGTGTTAAATAAAATTTTAAAAATGACTCAAGTACCATGTCCAGTCCCTTGGAGGGAGGGCATGGCAACCCACTCCACTATTCTTGCCTGGAGAATCCCCATGGACAGAGGAGCCTAGCGGGCTACAGTCCATGGGGTCACAAAAAGTTCAGACAGGACTGAGCAACTAAGCACTATGTCCAGTTGTTCATAGATGTTCATTAACTTAGCCCAGTTCACATGCAAAGCCCTTCTGGTCTACAGCATGGTTTTGCACACATTGTCTCAGCGGACCTTCAGAGCAGTCTTTCTGGGTGGACAGGGCAGTTGTTTTCAAATTCTGCAGATTTCCAAACATATAAAGAAATTAAAGAGAAAAATACAAAGAGCCCAGAGCCTCCCTTTGCCCCTCAGCGGGCAGCAGCCAGGCCTCACTGGAGGAGGGTTGCCCAGGCTGTGGTCTACCGGCCTGGTGCTCCAAACCCTCCTGTCCATGAGGGTGCCGCAGCTCCACCTGCTGCCTCCTTGGCTTTCAGAGTAACCTGTCTCATTCCTGTTTTGACTTTTCCCCGCATGGGTGCTTGAGTTTTCCAGAATTCTGCTCTGCTCTGGACATGAAGGGAGTATGTGGTAGGGGACCATTCCAGGATACATGGTCAGCAAAGTCTCCCAAAAGGAATGGAGTCAGCAGTGTGATGGAGCTGGCCTATGCTCACCGAAGCCAATTCCTAGCATCTCTTCCCAACTCTGCCATCAGTGACATCACAAAGGTAGCTCAGGAATTGGCCGAGGTGGACATATTTACACCATGGAAACCCGCAAACCCTGAACATTGCAGGACCTATTCCCTCCCAGAAAGCCAGTTGTTAAGTGTCCAGCACAGGGCTGAGTGGTCTTAGAACTAGAAATACATATAACGGAAATGAAGTTCGACTATCCAGACTCTTGCTGTAAACACGATTATGCCTGCAGAGATTAATGCAGGATATGAAGGTTGTTTTGAAATGATGTCACAATTCAGAAAACTTGCATATTTACAAACCTGCCAATTTGCCTCCTCTCCACCCTCCTTGTGGCCACTTAATTTGAAAAGGATCCAAGCAAGAGGAAACAGTCAAAGAAAGACCATCTAAGGCATTTTTTAAAATCCCCAAACTTGATGGACCCAAGTGATGTTTGAAACAAGAAGAGCCACTTAGGTTCGGTCCAGGACAACTCCACCGCCTTGACCCGAGGTCCCCCTCCTCCAAATGTCCTTGGGGGGGCGGGGGAGGGTGGCGAAGGGGCTCGCTGGTCCCTGCTCTGGCTCCCAGTCCTGGGGCCACCTCCTGGGGTGCTTCCTGAGCCAGCCTGGCTCCTTTCTGCGCTTGTGGAGGACTCAGCGGGGAGTGAAACCCGATCAGGAAATAATTTGGTCCAGATGGTGCTGATGCAGACAGAGATAACGGGCAGAAGCATTCAGCAGGGCACATTGCTAGTCTGGGGGAATCCATTTACATTTCTTTGAGGATTGTCTGTACAGGGATGCCCCTACCCTCCAAGGGTACCTTGGGTTACCTAGCTGCCCGCACGTATCTGCGCATGCGCCAGAAGGGACCGTCCGCTCTCCGGGTAAAGGTGGGACGAGACCGACCTTTTCTGCCCGGCAGCACTGTGACAGCTCAGCTGGGTACTTGGCCTTCGGGGGATGTGGAGCGGATCAGGCATAAAGCCCTGAAGACATCCTCAGCTCCCAGGGATCAAGGGATTGCAGCAAAGGATAACGGGGGTGCTGAAAGCATCGCAGATTCGCCGAAGGGTGAAGGGGCTGCCCGGAGCGGCGGTCTCCATTTCAGTCAAGTTCGGAGGCATAGAAGAGGCTGGAATCCACCATTTGACCCAGGCTTGTTTTTGTTTTTTTTTTCCTCCTCGTGTCACAGACTCGACATAAAAAAAAAAAAGACACAAAGGAAGGACATTCCTCATCTGCAGAGCCCAACCCTCAGAAGAGATGGCTTTGCTTCAGGAAAAATAGGAGACGTGAAACCAGAGACACCAGAATGTGATGGGAGGGCTGCGATAGGATGCGAAGACTCAGGGCGGCCATCAGGCGGCCTGGACCGGGCGCTAGTCTCATCCGCTCCGCGGTCACGGGCCCCACGAGGTCTGGCTCATCAGGGGAGCGGACCACAGAAAGGCACTCGGAGCCACGGGCGACCTTGGGAAGCGCGGCACGTGTTCCCTGAACAGACACTGCTCGCTCACTGCAGCCTGTGATCCTCCGGGCGAGTGACCTGGAAAGTTGAAGGAAGCCCTGCTTCCCAGGCCTCTGATGCTGGAAATCAGGCCTCCATCCGCCCCTCCAGCCGCAGCTGATTGAGAGAGAGAAACCTTCACTCTTCAGGGCCTCTCTTAGTACCAACAGGTCCGTGAGAATTTGTTGGACATAATTGGGATTTTACTAAAAACATTAAAATCTCCAGTCACCGCGGGGTAGCTCCCACTGTAAAGAGACAGTGATCTATACAACGAATCTGGGAACAATGCAACCTTGAGACCCGCATAGACCATCTCCATCATCCTGAAAAGTTCCCTTTCAGGCAATAGTGTTTTGGTAAATGGTCACCAACCAGGTATCTGGAAAAAATGATCTATGTATATGTGTGGATATTTATTATATTAATAACTTTCACCAGTATAAAAGCCATAGGATGCACAATTTACAGCCAATAACAAAATACATAATACTCTTTCCTATAAATCCCATGTAGTCAATAAATTCTCAAAGAATGCTTTTGTTGATTTTTATCAAGCTCTTGCATATGTGCTTCCCTGGTGGGACAGTGGTAAAGAATCTACCTTCCAAAGCAGGAGACACAGGTTCCATCTCTTGGTTGGGAAGATCCCCTGCAGAAGGGAACGGCAACCCACTCCAGTATTCTTGCCTGGGAAATCCCACAGACAGAGGAGCCTGGTGGGCTACAGTCCATGGGGTCCCAAAGAGTTGGATGTAACCGAGCAACTAAACAGCAACAACCATGTTTATCTGTAGCCAACTTATACAGTTCTGACATGAATGCTGACGATTTTATTTACATTAATGAGTAATACAAATGTGACATAATTTCACTTGGAGACATCAGATACTACTTTTCACATAATAGGATATTTCCTCAAAGTTTTGTGCTATTCACAATGACTGTAACGGCTACAGACGTGACACCTTTTAAAACACACGAACATTTTTTCCATCACTCTAAGTCTAGGTGAGCAACAAAACAAGCAAGCCCTGCGTTGTTGTATGTGCTGATTTCCAGTGTAAACAGCCCTCTTGTAGTCAATTTCAAGCTACCCACAGGGTGTCAGCTGGAAAGAATGGTAAGTAGCTCATCATTAGACAGTAGCTTCACCACAGAGGTGTCAGAAACACAAATAACCTCTAGAGAAACGATGATAAGATATAGTAAGGTCATTGGGAAATGATTATCGAGTGTTATTTTTTAAAATATAATTTTACTGTAAGATATTAACATGCTTTTAAATAAATCTGTACTACTTTTGGCTGTGCCGGGTCTTCGAGGCCGTGCTGGCTTTTCTCTAGTTGTGGAGAGCAGGAGCTGCTCCCTAGTTGTGGTGAGCAGGCTTCTCCTTCCGGAGGCTTCTCTTGCTGGGGAGGACAGGCGCTAGGCGAGGGCTCAGGAGTTGGGGTTCTGGGCTCCAGGGCAGAGGCTCAGTACTTGTGCTGCATGGGCTTAGTTGCTCCTCAGCCCATGGGATCTTCCCGGGCCAGGGATCCAATCTGTCTCTCTTGCATTGGCAGCCGGATTCTTCACCATTGAGCCACCAGGGAAGCCCAAGATATAACATTTTTAATGACTGCTCTGTAACAACCTGAAATTTTAACCAACTGGCTGACAAACCCCTGCATGTATCCCTGTGCAGTCAATCCCATCCCGTGAGTTACATATATATACACGTGCTGTGCGGTGCTAAATCACTTCAGTCGTGTCTGACTCTTTTGTGACCCCAGGGACTGTAGCCTGCCAGGCTCCTCTGTCCATGGGATTCTCCAGGCAAGGATACTAGATGGGTTGCCATGCCTTCTCCCAGAGAAGGCAATGGCACCCCACTCCAGTACTCCTGCCTGGAAAATCCCATGGACGGAGGAGCCTGGTAGGCTGCAGTCCATGGGGTCGCTAAGAGTCGGACCTGACTAAGCGACTTCACTTTCACTTTTCACTTTCATGCATTGGAGAAGGAAATGGCAACCCACTCCAGTGTTCTTGCCTGGAGAATCCCAGGGGCGGGAGAGCCTGGTGGGCTGACGTCTATGGGGTCACACAGAGTCGGACACGACTGAAGTGACTTAGCAGCAGCAGCAGCGTGCCTTCTCCAGGCATCTTCCCAACCCAGGGCGTGAACCCATGTCTTCTCTCCTGCATTGGCAGGCAGGTTCTTTACCATTAGCGCCACCTGGAAAGCCTATATATCTATAATTTTTTTAACAAGGAAAAAGGTAAAAATATAGAATACCGCCTGTATTCTCAGGGTAAAGTGATTATTTCTTAAAATACCAGGAAGATAAAGCTTCAGCCCATTGGGGAGAGTGGAAGGAGCAACTCCAGCCTAGATACTTTCCTTTCGAGAACAGGCTACTGAGGGGGTGCCCGGAACATCAGAACGACAGCTGTCAAACCACCCGAAATGGGAGCTGGGCACTCCTGCCAGAGAACTATCACCAAGGTTCAAGCCAGGCTTTTTTCCAAAAATGTTTTTAATTCCAACATCCCTCCTAATGGCTTACTGTAGACTAATTTAGCCAGGAGTTATGCTAAAAATGGAAGCTAATGATTTCAGCAAAAAGTAACTAAGCCGGTACCAACAGAGTATATTGTAAGAAACATTATCACGGGTGCCTTTGTTTTCCACTTTCCTGTAGAAAGGCTTAATAAGATTTCCACAGCAAATGCAAACCCGCTTCCTCCCCTCCTGAGGGCCTAGACTGTGAATGTGGTCTCTGGAGGCAGGGACTCCCCAGAGCCCTCCTGAGGCTCGTCTCACGCTGGGAGCCGCGGTTCTGCTGAAGAGTGCCCACTGCTGTTGCTTGCCATGATTGCCTTTCGGCGAACATTGACAGCATCAGCTTCCTCCTCTTGGAGTGCCTGCCAGTGCCCACCACTCAGCTCAGTGCCTTGCAGCTTGCCACACTTTACACTTTCCTGAAGACATTGTAAAAAGAAGCATGCTTTCAAGGCAAAGATCTGATATTGGTCATAACACTCCACTGTCCAACCAGGACAAATCTAGCAAAAAAAACAAAATCAAGTTTTCAGGCGCCACTGTTTGAATGAACCAGGAATGTGAGAAAGTGCGCACACACTTCGGTATCATTGTTGCTCAGTCATTAAGTGGTGTCCGCCGCGGAGACCCCATGGGCTGCCGCACGCCAGGCTTCCCTGTCCGTCCCTGTCTCTCAGAGTTTGCTCAAACTCATGTCCATTGTGACACAATTAAATATTTCAGCTGGCAATGATTGAAGCAGAATTCAGGTTTCTTGAGCCATTCCATGTTCAGATTTAATTCATTTGATGTATGTATCCTGAAACCTTATGATACCAACTTTTACTAATAAAAAAAGAGATTTGATTGTCGCAGAAAGCCACCTGAACTGGGAGAAGTTACTCATGGGGCTTCTTACAATGGAATCTCAATTGTTAGGCGATTAGAACAAAATTCCCAAGAATGATATTTACAAAGTCCAGGGCACAACCTTGATGAAAGGATTTTAATTGTATAGTTTTTAGAAATAATGAAAGAAATGGTTAGCTTTTGTCTTCCTCTGAGGATTCCCATATTAAGTCAGAAACTGCAGGATCCTAACTTAGGATGCTTTAGTTTTAGGGTCAACTCAGAATTTTCTTTTTCCAGCTCGTAACATCTTAGTGAATTTCCCATTTCCACCCGATGTGGGGAAGCATGTTCATGGGCCATCTTCAGGATCCTGACAGCAGGGCTTTCGCGGGCCGATTTAAGACCTTAGAGATGCAATACCGAGGATGCAGGCGAGGGCTCTAGGCTTACACACCGGCACTCGCCTACAGGCACACAGGTGTGAGTTCCTGCTTACAGCCGCCAGCTTTAAGCTCTGCCCTCTGGCTAACAGAGAAGTGGGCTCCTTGCCCATCCCGCCTCCTCCCGCTCCTCCCACAGGCCCCAGCCCCGGAGCGGAGGGAAGAACACAGCAGAGTCCTAGGATCACAGCCCCACGAGGTACATTCTGGGGCGGGGGCATGTCCCACTGCTGTGCCTGCGCAGTGGCGGGGACCCACCCTCACGGTGCAAGCTGTATTCTGGATAAACACAGTGGCGTGAGATTGAGCAAATGACCTCTCTTCTTGCATACCTTAGGGTTCCTTGAATTAAATACCCAATTTATGAGAACAGATTAGCCAAGGGAAAAAAAAATGCAGTGACTTTACTAGGAGACTCATCCCATCAACTCAGTGTATCTTCCCCCAAAAGAAATGAAGAAGAAAATGAAATATCTATTATTATGTAAATGTCCTAATGTAAATTTAGTATTGTTAATATAATGTACCTTCAGACAGGCCAGTTTGGACAATTTGGAACAGAAAATCCACTGACTCTTCACATAGCTACATAATCATCATTGTCTAAATAATTTCAGCCATAAAGAAAAATGTGACAGAACCCTGGAGAAATGTCACATTCTGTTTAGGGGATTACTTGAGCAGGGATGTGTACTCTGAGGTACTACCAGGGAAAGTCATGGGTTTTTACCAGTCAGCATCGACTAGCCATGGATGTACATTTAAGGGGCTTTTAATAATGAGTTCCATTTCTCCTGATACAAAACAAATTTTCTTTGGGTTCAACAATTTCCTTTAACCTTAAAAAGGTCAGTTGTTCCAGAATGCATATTCTATAGAAGAGTTCCTTCCTCTTGTGCTAAATAGACAGGGTTCTGAGCCTTATAATAACCCTGGCAAGCTAAACTGCCTCATCATCACAGCTTCTGCAAGTTTGCTGTATAAGGTGATTCATCACTTAAAGCCAGGTCTGGACACAAGTGCAGCTTAAAGAAAGTGCCAGCTGTACACTGCTAATTACCAGGGCAAACATTTGTATTTCAAAGTTGACAAACAGGATAATAATTCCCACAGACCATTAGTTCTAAAAAGAGCGACTGTTGATTCCATCCCACCAAATGCTCCGCCTTCAGGCATGGGCCCCTACCCATCTTTAGTTAGTAACAGTTGAAGGCAACACTTTTTAGATCAACAAATGCCTAGGCAGTGATCCTCATAATTAAATCCCCCTGTGCCTCTAACTGGGTTTCCCTGGTGGCCCAGATGGTAAAGACTCTGCCTGCAATGCAGGAGACCCAGGTTCGATCCCTGGGTCAGGAAGATCCCCCAGAGAAGGGAGTGGCAACCCACTCCAGGATCCTCTCCTGGAGAATTCCATGGGCAGAGGAGCCTGGCGGGCTATATAATATAATATAATACAGCCCTTGGTGCCACAGAGTCAGACACAACTGAGCCACTAACACTTTCACTTTGCTTCTCACTACAAAGGCCAGTCTGGCGCAACTTAGAGTCAGGGATGCTTTTCCTGACAGCCGAGGCACTGTTGATTTGAAAGTTTCCTTAGCAATAAGGGTCTTCAGACACCGTAGCCAGAGCTGTTGGTTGGACTTTCCCCGCAGCATCTCTAAAATAACATACATTCAGCGAGCAGTGCAGGTGAGCAGGCCCTCGGCAAATTTCCTGGAGGAGGCAGAAGGGTTGCAGGCAGGACCAGCCTTCCAGTGCCAACCCACAGAGCTCACTTCACTGCAGGACAGTCCTTCAAAGTCCACCTTGAACCCAGTTCCCCCAAAGTGGGCAGAAACAGAAGGGGACAGCTCTAAACAACTGTCTATGCCATGTACTCTCTTCTGGAAACAAATCTACTAATAGGAAAGCCAATTTGGGAAAAAAAAATGTAGATGCTACTCAAATTTCAGAGCTGTTATCAGTGGGGGAAAATTATTAATGAAAGTGAATGGCATGTTTCTTGCATTACAAAGTAAATTCCTCCTAATAATTTTTATTAGTAACAAATTTGGATTGCTTTTAAAACAATATATTTTTATTTGGTGTGCTGGGGTCTTAGTGTGGCACATGGGATTTTTAGTTGTGGCACGTGGGGTCTGGTTCCTGATCGGGGATCAAACCCCGACCCCCTGTGTTGGGAGCACAGAGTCTTAGTCACTGGACTCCCAAAAGTCCCTGATTTACTTTTGATTTAACAGAGACAATGAGTCATACTGGTTAAAGTCTTAATAATATCATATTTATTAATATAGTAAACCCTGAATATAGAAGATCTATGGCTCCATGAATACTTTCACTGGCTTAAAAAAAAATCAAATAAATGCTTTTTTGAAGAACAAAGTTGTACCATGGCATCTTAAATATCCACTGAAAATGACTTAACGTGAAATATAATTATATATTATAATTGTCACATTAGAGTGGTTCTTTTCCTTTTCTCCAAATTTCCTATAGCATGGTTACATAATTTTTATAATAAAAATTGTAAATTAAGAAAGAATTTGAAGTTACAAAACATAGTCGGCTTTTCAAAAATCTTCAAACAAATAAGGCAGGAAAGGGGACATTCAACCACGATGAAGAAGATGCTG
Organism: Bison bison bison; assembly: GCF_000754665.1. Classification (NCBI taxonomy): domain Eukaryota; kingdom Metazoa; phylum Chordata; class Mammalia; order Artiodactyla; family Bovidae; genus Bison; species Bison bison. The sequence continues at coordinate 5,482,334 of NW_011494921.1, read as the reverse complement.
GGTGGAGAGGTCAGGGAGGAGCTGTGAGCGGGCAGCCCTTCATTTCCAGCTGCACTGCCCCTGGAGACAGCAATCAGGGGCCCCCTCTCCTGCGCCACCAGGATCCCCACCAAGGTGGGGAGGACAAATGCGCAACTGCTACACGCTTACGAGCCCTGCGTGCCTGGGGAACCTCAAGGCACTTTTGGAACCTAGGCTTGATTAGGTCTGATGGTGAGGAACGTGAGGATCACACACGAAGACCGAAAGGACCGATCAACAGTGACGTCCCAGGAGCAGTCACTGTGGGAACCACACCATCAGACCGGCATTCCGTAACCCATGGGCTGAGGGAAAGAGCAGGCGCCTTTCTTTTCTAAAATTATATCTCCTTTACTCAACTATGTTCATTTCAAAAAACAAGTGCGGGACTTTAAACAGACCTCACGCACACTGCCTGGAGAAGGAAGTGGCAGCCCACTCCAGCATCTCTGCCTGGAGAATCCCATGGATGGAGGAGCCTGGGGGCTACAGTCCGTGGGTCGCAAAGAGTCGGACAGACTGAGCGACTAAACCACCACCCCCACCGTGCACACTGACAGCCCACAAAACAAACTCTTCACACCCTTGCACGGTTGTTTTTTGGGGGGGTGGGGGTGTTGCTACAAAACCAAAATCGGTACTGAGAATGTGTATGCATTTCAGAAGATACATTTTTAAAACTCATGTTTAAAAATGGTCTAGTGGACATTCCAAACTAGTAACCCAGGGAGGAGGGACCATAAATGCTTACTGTGTTGGTCTATAAAAATAGAAAGCCCTCAAGAAGGACTTCAGAGCCCCTTCCTGGAGAAAGCACACAGTTTGTGGCCAGAGGCTACGCCGGCACGGATGTAACCTCCTCCCTAACGGCCGGATGCGCCCTCCTCCTCCTCGGAGGTGTCGGGAGGCGGGCGCGCGCACCTCCCAGCGGCGTGCGCCGGGTCACAGCTGCTGGCTGGTGAAGAAGGATTTGGTCTCCCTGCAGGTGGGGTTCACGCACAGCGGACAGCTCAGAGTCAGCTGTGTGGAGCAGCGCTCCTTGGACTGGAGGTGTGAGTGGACCAGGTCGGCCAGGGCCTGCAGGACAGACGGGAAGGACAGACGGTCAGAAGCGCAGACACCGCTGCTCCCCACGCCGCCTCCGCGCCCCCATCTGCCCAGAGGAGCGCTAGGGCGTGGGGCTTCTCTTCACCTGAATTATTTATTTGCACCCTTTGAACCCAATTCTATAACGTCTTCCTTTCCTAAGAATTCTCAGCTTAGAGAAAAGGCGAAAATTCAGGTTTTAGAAAACGAAATCCCCACACCCCACCTGCCGAACCTTGTCTCTGGAAGGCAGATTTTAAATTAGACGTCGTGATGGGTGGGTAGAAATAAGAAAACAGGGACTCTCTGAAGGAGGAGAGAGCCGGAGTGTAAGGGATTCGATTTTATTTTTCTAATTAATTGGAACTCAAAATGTTCTAATATGTGAGAAAACCAATATTCTGTAAGAGTTTCTCAGAGGACCGCTCTCCGACATGCTCTACTAAAATGGTTGTAACATTAGAGATACCTTCGAGAACAGTGGGTTTCCATTAAGAGACTCCGCTCTTCTGATGTTTTCAAGTCCACACTGAATCAAATGAGAAAAGGGAGGAAAAACACATACACATTTTGTTTTCCTTTTTTTTTTTTTTAAAGAAACTGCTACAAAAAAATAAATACATATACAGATACACACACAACTCAAAGTCTTGGTACCCAAGTATTCACAGACCACCCAGAAATGAAAAACAGTCCTGATACCAGGCACAGACATTGATTTTTACCTATTATCAAATTGCTCATCAATTTCTATTTCCATCCCCCAGCCCATGACCTTCCAATGGGTGCTTTGTTTCCAAACCATTTTTGAGGTTCTATAGGATAGAATACTCAAATAATTTAAATCTGCTTACCATTCTTTTTTAGTCCACCTTTCTAATGCCTACTTATAGACTCTACCTAAGCAGAATGTTGCTTTAGAGACTTAAATTTTTATGCATGCTTTGATTCCAAGTGCCAAAAGAGGTAAATTAATTTAATGTGTATTGAAACTAGATTGGATCTAATATACAGAGTTGGGATTTTAAATATATTCTTACCTAGAAAAATCTAAGTTAAAAAACTAAGGATTATATTTCACAACCATCCTTACTCAAAAATATCCTGTTAATTCCAGCTAATTATCCCGCAAATAATTGAGAAATATCTAACTATTATTTACTCAGGTAGCTAGGATCTACTCTTTCCCTTTCTGGAATGCTGATGGCTTTTCGGTTGCTGTATCTTTTAAGTTAGAAGACTGGAAGCAGGAAAATGGTGAGATTCAGCAAACACACAGTTCTCAACAGAGCGAACATATTCTAAAACTTCATATAGAGGTAAGCTGGTTATTCTGCTATTGGTCACTGTTCTCAAACACTGTTTTTGTTTTGGCCACGCCACACAGCAAGCAGGTTCTTAGTTCCCTGACCAGGGATGCAACCCTCACCCCATGCAGTGGAAGCGTGCAATTTTAATCACTGGACCACAAGGGAAGTCCCTAGAAAGCATCACTAAATGAAGTCCATAGACAACCCTACAATCTCATTTTAGCCAATTACAACTTTCACATAAATTTCTTATCAAAACTGCTGACAAGCGCCTTAGGCGCCCTCTACCTTTAGGACCAGCAGGCACACACAAAAAACGGGGCGGGGGCGGCGGGGGTTGCTGCTGAAGCTCCCCCCAACCCACTCTCCACCCTGCCCAGAACCTGCCACCTGGTCCCAGAGAGGGAGACCACCCAGCACATGTGGGATGACCAGCGCCGGGAGCTGGGATGCAGGATGAGCGGGGACGTCTCTTTGGGTCCCCAGGGTTCCACGGTTCCCACAGAAACAACGCTAGCAAAGGGGGCGCAGGTTCAGGCCGGCCCTCAGAAGCCCTGAGATGGGTCAACAGTGGTTTTCCTCCACGTGGATGACAATCACATCCATCTTCCATTACAAGACACTGAGGATGGTTGGTATTTGTTATTTCAATAATCAGATTGATCACAGCATAGTAGCAAACAGCTAATTAAGTGAGTGCATAAAAGAGGTCAGGGAAATTACAACACATAACTGCTCCAGAGTTCATCCCATGGTCTTTCTTAAATGAGGAGGATTCTAGGGCCTCGAAACCCAGCAGAAGCAGCATCACAGCCTGAGCAAAGGGCAGTATTAGGTGAAGAAAGGAATTATACAGACAACAATAAAATTCTTTTCTTCCAAACTGGTGAGAAGCACACTTATTTTTTTTCTCAAGGAAATGTGGTTTTCACTACTTTCAATGGGTACAGTAATTCAAACTAAACACAATGATGTTGCCTGCAGTGATGCCCGGTCACCCGTTTTGCAAAGGCACGAAAGTGCTTTCCCCCTGCAAACGTGGAGATGAAGTCGATTTGCTCAGATCAGAACTCGGATGAAGTATTATCCGGAACGATGAGGCCACAGTACATGCGAACACATACCAAGCGATATTTCTGAATGATACAATTAGATCACTGCAGAGAGAGTTACCTTTTAAAACAAATCACATTTCAAAAAAATCAAATCAAAATGGGATAAATAATCACACTTACCTCACTGGCTAGAACTTGAGAGTACTCGATGTCCAGCTCATAGAGCGTTTCGATGTGATCGCTGGTAAACGCTATTGGCACTAAAAGGATGTTCTTCCTTCCCCTCTTACAAAGCCCTTTGATGGCCTCGTCTGTCTGAGGACCCAGCCAGGGCATCGGGCCAACCTATGAGAAAGCAGGAGGAGTGCACACAGGGACCGTGTCTCACCACAGCCCACTGCCCCGGACACACTCACATGCACACACATGCACACACGCACACACAAAGCCTCCCTGTAAGAGTGAGGGCCACGCTCTACACCTCGCTAATGGGTTTTGGTATTTCTTTATTAGGCTTGAATCCGTCTGCTGCTGCTAAGTCTAGAAGCTGGCAAAATATAAAGAAGATTTTCTGTGATTTCAACTGAAAATAATCTCTTGTTTGAATGGAATCAATGGAATTCTGCTCATCACTTGTTTTCCTCTCCATCATATTTGCTTGCAGAATTCCTCCTGCTCATATGAGCAGTCAGGTTATTGCAGAACATTCTGTCTGCGTGAAAAGGCCAAATCTGATCGTTTTATAACCAAGTCCTAAAATAGACATCCTCCGAAGAGCTGGCCCCCTGCACGCGTGAGGCAGTCACCTACCTTGGGACCCCCTGCAAATGTGAGGAAGCCACCTACCTTGGACTGCCAAACCAGTCGGTAGGGGTTGGAGTAACCCAGCTTGTCCATGACCCTCTGGACAGTGGCGCCTACCTCTTGAGGATAGGGGTCCCCTCTGTTGACCACCTGCGGCAGAGACACAAGAGTTCAGTCGCCAACACCGTGCAGGGTTCTGAGAGCCTGGGGCTGGGCGGGGAGGCGGCCTGAGCCCTGGGCTGGAGGCTGCCCTCGTCCTCCGCACTAATGCCCACGCCAGCTGAGCTCAGGGCCCAACTCACTTGGATGGATTTCATCGGCCAAAGGCACACAGGGTACCAGATCAGCTCTCGGGTTCCTAGGAATGCATCAGATTCTACATCCACGCCACCCAGAGGAGACTGACAACACACACCACGGGAGGATGGGTTTCTCCAGCCCCCCGGCTGGAACAGGGACGACACAGAGACGCTGGCACGGGGTGGGCCTTCACTTTTGGTACTTACCTGAAGGGCTGATTTTATTTTAATTTTTGACTGTGCTCTGCAGCTTGCAGGGTCTCAGTTCCCCGAACAGGGACTGAACCTGGGCCATGGCAGTGAAAACCCGGGATCTTAACCACTGGACTGCCCAGGGAACTCCCTGATTTTAGAAATGGAACTGAAAGAGTACTGTACGGACAGTGTATAGAACTACTGAGTTCACAGGGACCAGGTGAACAAAAGGGTGAACACTAGAGGAGTAAGAGAAAGAAGCAGCATGTGGTTCGGATTCCAGGCTCCTTGAGAACACGGAGCCTTCGAGCTCCTTCCAGTTCCTTCTCCCCACTCCTCCCACGGCCATGCTTTGAGCGCAGTCAGTGTCTGCAAGCGCTCCTCACCTTTGAAAGTGTGCAACAGACATTTTCTTTTTACTGCTTTAATATTTAGCTGTATCGTTTCTCTTTAGTTGCTAAGTCGTGTCCAGTTCTTTTGAGACTCCATGGAACATAGCCCACCAGGCTCCCCTGTCCATGGGATTCTCCAGGTAAGAATACTTGAGTGGATTGCCATTTCCTCCTCCAGGGGAATCTTCCAGACCCGGGGATCGAACCCGCGTCTCCTGCATTAGCAGGTAGATTCTTTACTATTCAGCTACCTGGGAAGCCCATTTAGTTGTGTACCAACTTTCTAACCCCCCATCCTGCTTTATTTCTTCCCACAACACTTATTACCTTCTATTGTTTCATACTACTTTCTTATCTGTTATGCTTATTATCTGTCTCCTCCCCCTCATTCCCTGAATGCGAAGATTTTTTTGTTCTGTTTTGTTCATTCCCCTGTTTTGTGGTAGGGGATAGAACAGTGCCTGGAATAGTAGGTGTTCAATAAACACTGTTGAGATGAAATGATGAGCTATTCTTTGACAATCTCCAAGTAGCTCACTTAAGATATTTTTAATCACAAAGAGACAATAGTGACTTTATAATGGGCAAATCCAGAAGACACCACCTTAGGCTGATGACCACGGATCACTTCAGGAGTAGTGAGATTAACTGGCAGCATGTACTCCCAGCATGATGCACTCAGAAGCACAGGCCACTGGCGGGGGGAGGAGGGGTTATTCTTCCTGATAATAAACAACCTCAGTCTACGCATGAGAAAACACCCAACACATCCAAATGGAGGAGCATGCTGCGGAATAACTGTGTGTGTTTGTGTGT